>NC_054748.1:15004021-15313466 GCF_018143015.1 Lytechinus variegatus | reverse complement strand
GTAAGTTCAGTAGGTACCCTCCCTAGAATCAGTGTTGGATTGTTAGTCATATTCATTCATTTTTGTCAATCAGCAATATCAAATTTAAAAATTGAGCAATGGGTTGGCTCGAATGAATATCTTTGGCCTGCCAGTTGTGATTAGGCACGTGCATCCTCTAGTATTTTTTTATTAAAAAGTATATTTACTAATGGTTTCATCAGTCTTATAATACAACAGGAAGGCTAAAGATATTCATTCGACCCAACCCATTCGATTTTTTTTCCAATTTGATATTGCTGATTGACGAAAGTGTGATGAATATAATTGAAAATCTAACGATGATTCTAGAAATGGTAACCTTACTACTGAACTTCCTTTGCCCAAATTGGAAAGATATATCAATGACTTGGAACTTTTTTTGGCTGGCGTAAGAATTAGGGCTATTTTACTGTTTCAGTTGATGAATTTCATCCCATCATAGTTATCTTCATAAATGGCGATTTATTTTTAAAATGAGCTGGCAACGATACCCTTCTCTGGTCAGATGCGGAATGCCAGATATGTACATGTATATCCTTTTTATATTTATATATGTACATCCAATGGTAGTAAAAATTCGACCCTTTAATTTATGTTTATTTTTTATGAATTTTTCAAAAGTGCCATTTTAACACACAAGTCTATGGTGAATGTTTTACGCGCGTGACGCCCCTACTCTGACTGCAAACCATAGAGATGTACATGTATACTAAATAGTTTATATCTCTATGCCGCAAACACTGCAAACAGAGTTATCAACTGACTGCAAAGTGATACTGCCCTCTACGCTCGATGATGCGAACGTTGTGAGAATCCTTTGGTCGACTCTTGTACACAAACGGTATCCTGCATATTGATGCTCTTTTTTTCCCTCCCTTCCCTTATTTTTGCTTCCATGCAGGCGCGTATCCAGCATCAGATCCTACAAAGCATTTCATGGGCCCAATTTTCTAGGGACAATAATGACTCTATTATTCCTGTGCATGGGCCCATACATTTCTATGTCATATAGTTGATGTCGCATGGATGCGCTAGTGGTTTCCTTCCCCCCTCTTTTAACGGTTACACTTCGTAATTCCGAAACACATGTGAATTGCCTATACCTCGACGTTCGTTAATCCGAAAACGTAAAAGGGTTCGTTAATCCGAACATTTGTTGCGTTATTCCGAAGGTTCGATAATCCGAAAACGAAATAAGGTTCGTTAATCATTACGTTTTCGGACTAACGAACCTTCGGAATTACGAACCTCATTTCGTTTTCGGATTAACGAACCGTTCGGAATTACGAGTCTTCAGAAATACGAACCTTCGGAATAACGATTCTTCGGAATACCCGAACCTTGAACGAAGCTTCGGAATTGCGAATGTATGTGCTTTTCGTTCACACCCTGTGGAACTCTCCATGGCGCTGAAATATGTCATAGGAGAAGTTCACTCTGACAAAAAGCTACTTTTTCATAAATAACAGGGGAAAAAATGTGGAGGTTTTAAGGGAACAATCATTCAAAGATTAAAAGATTTATCAGAATTTTAGTATTTTTTTTTAGTTGTGACGTCATATGCAATTGGCATCGCTATATATCATGTAGTATATATCATGGCCCATAGTGTCCTTCGGCAAGGCGTAAATCCAAACCTCGCCACTCTCCACCCGGGTGCTAAATGGGTACCCGGTAGGATGTGAAAGCCTATGTGTAGTATGCCTAGCAATTGAGTCTTGAAACTCTTGTTGGAATGCTCCCCAGGGAGTGGAGAAGGTGCATACATTGTATGCGGGCATGCAAAGATCCGATGACCGGTGTAATAATATGTCTGTAAAGCGCTTGGAGACGTCGTTCCGATGCATTGAGCGCTATATAAATGCGGAATATTATTATTATTAAAAATCAATGAAATTTTGACTTTTTAATAAAAAAAGGTGATTATGTTTTTATTGAACCTTCAGTATATCAATAAACAAGATATTTCACAATCCCCTCTTAGAAACATAATTTGTTGGTCGTCATGATCTATTAAAACTGAAATGTATGCCCTTGATATCACATTAAATATGGGTAGCTTCTCGTCACAAAATACAAACTTTGAATTTCATCAACTTTCTCAATCTTTAATGGAGTTCCTCAATCCTACACCATTACTCTTTATTCTTCTTTTTATACTGGTATTATTTTCGGTTATGTTCTTTTTTTCCAACAAACTTTTCGTCAGGTTGAGCTCGAATGTTGTAAGTGATAATGATAAATGATAATTTGAATCTAATGAATTATAGACAGGGACGGATATTTTTTCCAAAAGGTAGGGGGAGGGGGACAAGGGGCTGGAAAATTTGACAAGCAAAAAAAAAGGTTATCACCCCCAAATTTAAGGTAATTTCGAGGAAAATGAATTTGACAAGCCCCCCCCCCCCCCCCCTCATAAAAAAAGGTTTTAAATGCAAAAGTCAGGTCATCTCGTCCTAAAAAAAGATTTGTTTTATTTCGATTTTGAATGATGTATTTATTACGATCATAAAGGAGCTAAGATAGTCGGGGGACATTTGATGTTGTGTCCCCCCACCTCCTACTATTTTGAGAAGGGAGACACGTCCCCATTGGGATTTCCGCCAATGATTATAGAAATATCTGACAAAGAGCAAGTAGAAAATTTGGTTAAAACTTAGCGACCTATTCTAATTTTTGCACGTGACCGTATAACCATAAGGCAGATAATTGATGACTAAATAGATACCATAGAGTTTGACGTCGCTGATCTATACAATAATGTAAGTTAGTTCCCTCTGTTGGAAATGAGTGGATTAACCCCGAAAATCCTTCCCATTGCGTAGATCTGGTAATCGGATTTAATACACCATCGTGATTTGACAATTTCATTCTGGCTAATGCCCCCGAACAAAAGATGACGGGGTTTATACCAGACATGAGGAACTCACTCAACCAGGCAAAGGCACCGAGTACCCTATTCAAACCCCATTCCAGTGAATGGCAGGAGAGAGGAAATCTTCGGTGGTCGGCTGTTTGGTATGGGGTTATTGAGCCGAGCAGTCCACCAAATTGGACGATTCCCTGTCTCACTACATGCACAAGTACCCGTAGGACTATCCACTCCGCGAGGTTTCTACCACTGGTCGCAACTAAACCACTGGAATAAATAAATTTACGATCGAAGAGAAAGTTATAATATCTACTTGCAAATATCGAGAAGTCCAAACTATTGTATCATCGCCACTCAGTAAGTGTTTTCTTTTCTTTGCTTAATTTCCTTCTGCTTTGATTTGATCTTGTTGGTGTAGGTCCACGAATTGATAATCGTCAGTAGCTGTTGACCTATATTTTACAGAAGATCCAAAAAATACTGTATGTTTCGCGACTTGGAAAGTATGGGATCTATTTTTTTCTTCAAAATTTACTACAATTGGCAATAGGGATGACGAGCTATGAATTTCCCATTAAAAGCGATCAAAGCATGTCTTTTTTTTACTACCAATAATCAAATGCCAATTGAAAATGTTACGAAACTCTTATGACGCACTCTTATAAAAGTCAGTCAAATTGAATAGACCAGCGGTCAGCTTGGGTGCAACCGATATGGCAATCACTGATAGTCACATTTCTGCCATATATCAGTGGGGTAACTACGGGGGGCATGGGGGGGCACGTGCCCCCCCCCCCCTCCCCAATCGGCTGACAAAAAAAAACGGGGAAAAGGGGAAAAAGAGGGAGAAAGGAAGAGAAACGTAGTGGGAAAGAAGACATTATTATTCATTATAATGTTATATTATATCATAAATATTACATAAACAACTTTTTTTTCATAACTTAATGAAACATAATTTGCTCAGGGCCTATCTCTTCATTGTTCCCGATGCTTGCATTGTCTGTTTGCCGAGATATATAGGGGAAGGCGGGGTAAGTTGTGACAGTTTTTGCTTTTTGCATGTTAGAATTGATATGATTAATAATCTTGTCGAAATAAGTACCTTGCCTTGATATTTAATTCTTCTGAAATATTTTCCACCTATATATAACTTTCTATCCCCACACTGAAAGTCATCGTGACCTTTGAAAAAAAACGATGTCAAATGGCTCAACTTGCCCCATATATGGGGTAAGTTTGAGCCACCTTCTGGGGTAAGTTGAGCCACAAAAACTATGTACAAAATGTATGAGGGGAGAACCAGCATGTCAATTTTTTGTTTAAAGTCTTTTCACTTGCTAATTCTCTATAAATACTTACATCCTTTAAAAGGAAAAGAGCAGTCATGTAAATTTGCTCCTTTCAGCCAGCATTTCAATTGATTTTTATGGTTTGTTTGTTTTTTAAGATACATTACCATAGGAATTACCATGGCTCAACTTGCCCCATGCTGTTTGGCTCAACTTACCCCAGTCCGAACTGCGATAATTTTGTATCCACACATTTATTATGCATCCATTATATAAAAGACTATGACAAGAATGAAGATCCATACCTGGACTAATAATGTTGTTATCATGTCTTTATTATATTTAAAGACGTGTGTGTTTATAAAGCACTTATCTATTTCACACTCTTTTTTACTTTTTTGGCTGAAATTCATATTTTTCCCTCCAAAAAAATACTTTTTGTTTCAAAGTTGAAAACAATATGGTGGGGTTAGGGGTTATGCTATGGGTCATCAATACATGACACAACTACAATGTCTGACTCATTCATTATTGGCCTGGGGCTGGTGGCTCAACTTGCCCCTATGCTCAACTTACCCCGCCTTCCCCTACTCCTGTTATACTAAAACCTCCCGTTTTCAAGTCAATATACACCAAACTGCCAAATATATTTCCTCGCACTTCGATCGAGTTATTATTGTTTTATGTAAAATAGTATGCTTCTTTTTCATGACTGCTTAAAGCGCCCTATTTAAGGTCTTAATATAAAACATTTCCTTTCCGTGATTACGTTCGCAGTAGTGGAGTGGTGAAATATGTTTGTTCTCCAAGAATTCCTAGAATCAGTCCTTAAAATTTTCCTTTTCTGATCAAAATATCAAAAATTTTCAGCTCGCGCTTCGCGCTCGCATCATTTGGTTAGTGAACTACGTATGGTCTTCGTGAATTCCTACAAACAAGCCTTAAAATGCCCCTCTTCAGGTCTGAATTTCCTAAATTTTCAGCTCGAGCTTCGCGCATGCATCATTTGGTTAGTGAACTACGTATGGTCTTCGTGAATTCCTACAAACAAGACTTAAAATGCCCCTCTTCAGGTCTGAATTTCCTAAATTTTCAGCTCGCGCTTCGCACTCGCAAGATTTGATTAGTGAGATGGGCATGTTAATCACGATTACAAGTGCTTTATGTGCATGTTTAGATATAATTCTAACAAAATCAGCAAGTGCTTATTGGCAATCGCATTGGATGACTTATAGTGAGATGTATATACTCTTATTGGATTCCTAAAGTAATTATGCTGCATATACTGTAGAGCGCTTAGAGACTTATGACAAAGTAAGTGTTAAGCGCTATATAAGCAAGTATAAATCAAATATAGTCCTTAAAATCTTCCTGTTTGGGGGTCAAATTTTACAAAAATTTTAGCTCGCGCTTCGCGCTCGCATTTTTTAGCGAGACAGGTACGTATCATGATTACAAAAGATTGATTATAATGTCTCTTTTTAGGTTTGAATATTGGTCCTTCGGAGGGGACCTTAAGCCGTCGGTCCTCTAGTTGGTTGCTTACAAGCATTCATGCTTTCTTAGCAATCAGGTAAAAAATCACCAATCACCAATTTAATCGTGATTAAGGCATATATATAAAAAAAAATTAAGCTCGCGCTTCGCGCTCGCATTATTTGACAAGTGAGATACATATCCGTTTAATTGCACTGTCCTTAAAATGTCTCTAATAGGTCAGTATACCTGGTAACTGGCCGCTGCATATATTATTGTCAAAAATAACTCTGTTCTCGTAAAATACGACTAGGAAATAGTCAAATATGACTAGAATAAAATTTGCACCCAGTTGACCCTATCAACTAGTCATTTTTTTACTAATTTTCTTTTTATTATACGGGACTACTCATCATGAACTTGTTCATTGAATGAGAGGGGCAACTCAATGTTGGTAAACAAGTGCCTAAAAGACTCAAAGTAGCCTGTTCTTAAAAATGTAATGTTAAACTTACTAGCATCAATTAAAGGGCATGCAGTTGCAGGTTGTATTTTTCATTTTCATTTTTTTCAATTTTTTGAATGTTTTATAGAAAACGTTGAAATATAACTTGTCATGATAGTCTCAATATGCTTTTTATTCACTTCGTCTTTAATGTAGACCTCTTTGCACGAAAGACTCCCCCCCCCCCCCTCTCCTCACGTCTCTCCCTCTCTCTTCTCTATCCTCTCTTCTCATAGCATGCACTGTAAAAACTGTGGTGTTAAAACTGACACCAGTTGGCATCTATAGAGTACTACACCCTGAAGTGTTAAAATTACACCCTAGAGGTTAAACATAACACCAAAAAGTGTAACCATAGGTGTTAAACTAATACTACAAATTTATCACCGGTGTAAAATAACTGGGGTGGTCCTCTTTGTACACAGGTTAACCCCACGGCTTTTGCTGTGTGTCTGACAGCTTCCCTTTCGTTTACTTCATGCATAAGAATAAGAACCCTCTTTTGTTATCTACAATTTCTTTGATTTCTTGCTAAAACCATGCATGGTTAAACTACACAACGGTCTGGCGAATGTGCATGGCAGCCACAAAATTGCATAAACTTGTACTGTTGTACACTGCTCGAATGTGAAACAGAGAACGTGTGATATACTTTAGTGTACTGCAGGATTCTAAACGGCGTCACCCAAACGGACAAACCTAAACCGTTATTTTTTTGTTGTTGGGGGATAGCTATTTTAACTCAGTGAAAACGCTGTTTCAAGAAGTGTTTAACATCTTAAACAACAAAGTCCATTGTCTTAAATATTCAATTTTCTGAATAAGTAAGCATGGTTGTTTAATCTATTAAACAACAACGGTTAGGTTGATAAAATAGAAAGCGTTGTATAATATTTTAAACAGGTGTTTTACTATGTATATTTTGTTTAAGAAAAACCTTCCCATAACGATATATCAATTATCATCGGGACAATTACATGAATGCTAGAAAATCTTTCAAACTTGTAGCAAATATCCGGCATATAGATCATTGTTTTGACGACAGCCAATAATTCATTAATAAGTTATGCAAATGGTCTCCAAATCCGCAAATTTCTTTTTATCGGTTTACAGGACTGACGATAAACACAGTTTTCTTTTTTGTAAGCTCAATTAAGTAGCAAAAATTCTTGAAGGTGTCTTTTTATGTTTTCTGTTGGGTAATCTAAAGGTTGTTATGTCACATCTAATAATTAAGTATGAAAATATAAACTAATGTGGAAAAGCCAATCGTTTTCGCAGTGCATTACAAAGAGAAACGTTGTTAGCCAGAACCATAACCATGAATAAGATTTGTTATAAAAATCAAGTTTACGAAACTTCGGAGTCAAACTCTTTTTTAATCTTCTTCAAATGAAAGGCGTCTCGGGATTTTATTCCACCACCCGATTCTGTTTCACCTTCAACTTATAGTCTCCGCCTCTCTCCAAAACAAGATAGGATAAAAAGGTAATCTCTTAATCGGTCTCTTTAATCTTGTCCGTAATTGTGTACGACAATGATTACGTCAGAACCGATTTGAAAAACTGTCTTCTTTTCATGTTGTTTATTTGTCCTACTTCAGGGAAAGTCACCGGTGGATGCGTGCGTCATTATTAGTTGTCGGAGTACTATTCATCCGTTTCATCAGAAGGTTCTACCACCAGCACCCAAGGGGACTTGATCTCGTCCGTGGTTCATTATCTGTCAGTTATTTCTAAAGATAATCATGTACGCCAACGCCGACAAGTAAAGACCTCCAGGAAATGTCCACCTCTTGAAGACAACTCGCAAATATTCTCCAACTTCATCTCCGATTAGAGCTACCTCACCATAGGGCGCACTACCCGTGAGATCCTGACGATTCCACGGGCGATTCCATCAGGAGACCGCATTTAAATTAGGAGCCGCGAATACTTATCATCATCGTCACTGACAGCGACAACGTCTTTTTACATAATCTGAGAGACTTCAACTGATGAGAGTAGAAAATCGATGTATTTATTTGTATCCAGAGCTCTGATAGTTAAAGCGGTAACGAAGCCATCAGGCAGATTAGGATGAAATTCATTTTCGGGGGCACAGTTGTATTTTGCTGCATTGCTACAAGTAAGTGATTCCTATCATTAGCATTACCAATTTACCATTGTCATTATTTTCCTCGCGTGTCCTTAAATGATATCTATTACATTTAAGAGTTGTTAATGTCTACGTCTCTTTTTCGGAAGCTTCTAAGAATGAATCGTGGTGGGTCAGGCTTTGCGATCTGACATGGGAGTTAGTAAATACTGTAACAAATTATCTGTATTCCTATACAGTGCGTTCCACAAAAAACGAAACCGAGATTTATCGATGATTTATCATAACTTAATCATTAATAAAATAGACAAATGACCTACCAATTTAAAGCTTAGAATCTCTTCTTTCATCTGAAGCTACTTAGATTATTTCTCATTCACACATGAGTGAGCAAAAAACAATTTGAAGAGAGGATACCAAAAAGTCACCTGGCGGGCTGTATCTGGGTTTCAAAAAGAAAACCACATTTTTAAAAAGCTCAATATCTGCTCTGTAATTTGATACCTCAATTACAGAAAATTGTAGAGAAATAAGAAAGTTCTGGCTATTTGAAATAAGGCTTGAATTTCAATAATTTCATAAAATGAAGAGGTTTTACAGGCAAACGTTCAAACTCATTCGACACTCCGGTTTGTTGACGATCAGTTATGCATTAAGTCTTGTTAACCGTGCGATAGCTTCTGTGGGAAATCGGTGAAAACACGATTATTTTAATGAAATTACTGAAATTCAAGCCTTATTTCAAATAGCCAGAACTTTGTTATTTCTCTACCATTTTCTGTAATTGAGGTATCAAATTAAAGAGCAGATATTGAACTTTTTAAAAATGTGGTTTTCTTTTTGAAACCCAGATACAGCCCGCCAAGGGACTCTTTGGTATCCCCTCTTCAAGTTGTTTTTGCTCACTCATGCGTGAATGAGAAATAATCTAAGTAATTTCAGATGAAAGAGGAGATTCTAAGCTTTAAATTGGTAGGTCATTTCTCTATTTTAGTAATGATGAATCATCGCTAAATCTCGGTTTCGTTTTTTTCTGGGACGCACTGTATATGAGGTCTCCGTCCTCTGGTTGTATGAGGGAGGAGCAACAAAACTAGGTCAGAAATAACTTGCTTCTTACTACTCTTTTTTAAACCCCACAAATAGTTTATATCTCAAGTTTCGCATATATGTATTTTTTTGTTACAAAAGCCGCGAAATGAAGAAGCGACTATTGAACTTAGCTCCATTATTCCTCTTTGCAATGTGATCAAGGTGATAAAGGAATGCGCAGTCCTCATAGATTATACATTATTATGTCAAAATCTCATTTTGCAAATTTGATGTTTTCAATATTAAGAAAACTCACGCCCGGTCGATTGTAATTTGTGTACTGGATTGATGAGTTTGGGATAATCATCACTTCAACAATTTTCATTCAAACAATTAATATGTTGGTTTTCTGCTTGAACACACCTTTTCTCTTTGTTTTCTTGCCGTTTTTTCCCTCAAAATATTGACTCTATTTTTGGCAAAACACGTTGGTTATAAGAAATCAAGATTTTGGTTAGAAGGCGATGTATTTTGCAAAAAAAAAATCCTTCCTGATTTTGCCATGTTTGCCCTACATTGTAAGTAACCGCACATCAAATGCTAACATAATCACGCCAGTGGCGTAGCTACGGGGGCCTGGGGGCCTCCTGAGATTTGGTGTGCCCCCAGGTGCCCCATAAACAAAATTGGCAGAGCAAACAAAAAGGAGATAAAGAGAAAAAAGGGAAAGAAGGAGAAAGACAAAAAAGAAAGAAAGAAATAAGAAGAGGAGGAAGACGAGTAGATAAAATAATGTGAGGGGAAGACTTGCAGAAAAAACCCCAAAATCTTTCATGTTACTTTATAAAATTTTTGCTTGCGCTTCGCTCCAAAATTGCCTGTTCGATGAGATTCATATCTTCTCAATAGGCTGATATGGAGCAAGTTTTGAAGTTAATATACAAAACATATTTGTGCTCGGACATCGAGCTTTCATTATTTTTTTTCATTTACAAATTTGAGTGCTCAGTAAAATGTCCGTTTTATGGTCTACATATCAGCATTTTAAGCTCACGCTGCGTGGTCACATTGTTTGATTTGCCAAATTCATATTGTCTACGTGTATTCCGTAAAGTTACATCAAACAAATGATTTCAGAATGCCCAGATTCTAGGTCTAAATCTAAAACATGCACGATTGCCTGCATGTTCTTTATTTAAAATGTACTTAGATTATCCAATTTCACATCAGAATATCAACAATTGTCTGCTCAAGCTTCACGATTGCATTATTAATAATACCCAATTAACTATATCATATCTATGATTTACAAAATATGATTAGAGTGTCTCGCTTTTAGGTCTAAAATATCAATTTCTTCCTTTCGCGCTTCGCGCTCGCATCAGTTGTTTAGTTACATACCTTTCCCATTTGTTAATACAAAAAGTGCCTAGAATGACCATTTCTTAGGTTGGAATGTAAAAAAATACTCGTACTTCGCGCTCCCATTATTGAAATACATACCGTCTTCGTTACTAACTGTAAGCAGTCCTTAACAGGTTCCTTTTCGATAATGCTAGAACAGTTAATAAAAATTTCTGCTTGCGCTGGGCGTTCGCAGTAATCATCTAGTTACATACGAATCTTGTTCATACATAACATTGCCCAGAATATTAAATTTTCAGCACAAAATACATGAAAGTAAAAAAAAAAAATCGCACGCGCTTTTTTTTTTATAAGGCTTATGAGATTATTTCATGTTTATGTTGTTTTATACGAATAAAATTAAGGAGTGACTGATCGGGGAAACTATGGGTGAGGAAAATTTCAGGCCCCGTCCCCTATTGGCGCAAGTCGGATCCGCCCTTGTGACACATACACACAGGAAAAAATGGTGCCAGCTTTAAAAAGCAAGGACCCCCCAGTCTTCTTTGTATTATGTATATCGCAAACGATGAAAATAAAATACTTGAGTAATATTGAAGATGAAAGTAATTTTCTGTATTGCTTCTATCGTTTTAAAGATTGTTAAGAACAAAATGACTTATATTTACATTCTTTTTGATGAATTTGTACTTCCCAAAAGGATAGAAATACTGCCAACGAAAATGCATGTTAAACAGAATGAGTCCGAAAAACTGTACACATAGAAATTGCCTATTCAATAAACCAAATACACGTCATAAAACTGTAATACACTAACTGAAAGGAAATTTCTTTACAAATAATTTGATACCATTCTTCCTTGGTATACGCTTGTACGCTTGGGTAATCAGAAGGTATTCGTGATCGTTGGGTTACTTCATGGCATTTATGCTTTACTTTGAAGCAAATAGAATTTTACATCGCAGCAGAGAATTAGCTCACATGTACCTTATGCATACGGAGGCCGAAATATTATATCACATGGAAATGATATCAAATTATACGATAAAATATTCTTTCTGTAAATATTTTTTAATAATGTTCATGATAAGGGCCGTCATTAATTGGTGATTTTTGAGGTTGCTGTATATAGACATCATTAGGTAATTCTATTTATCTATTTATTTATTCATTTATTCATTTACTTATGTAATTATTTATTCATTTATTTATTCATTTACTTATTTAACTATTTATTAATATATATATTTATTTCTTATTCATTCAGTTAGTTAGTTTCGCTTCAAAAGGGTATTCCGATCAATAATAAACATACTGCTTTACATGGAGACCCTGCACATTCAGAAAAAATACAAACATTTCCTTAAACAAAATAAGCAGAAGATACTAAAGAGCGCAATATGCCTTTCGAAGCTCTACTGGTCAAACTTATTAAGAAAATCATGTATGGCAAAAATGAAAAAAGAGCCAAATTATTGACTCGTATTATCTGAATATGAAAGAAAATCATAATTTGCAATATTTAAGATCTACAATGATTTTTTTAAACCTAGGTATGCCATGGTAAAACTTTTGTCTTACATGAAATATATAGAGAGCCTGTTATTTTTAAACATAGAAATGAAAACAAGTATTTTTGAATTCAAGGCGACATTATGTAATGATGATTCCCATCAGCATTTATTCTATAAATTGCAAATAAATCAATTGATGTATTTTTTTGGTGGGGAGGATTATTTTAATTTTTATTCTTCATAGTTAGGATATTTTGTTGTTCTTTTTTTTATGAACTTTGTCGGGGACTCTTTTTAGATCATGAACAGCATGAAGTAAGTTCATTTAGACCATGAAAACTAAAAAAACGATTATTTATTTATGATTTTCGGTCAAAAATACAATTTGCATTGACTTTATCCACGAAGTCACAATTTTGGGTCTGATATGGACTTACAAAATGCTCCGTAATTTTGGAAACGCGTAATAATAATAATAGCCAATTTTTGTAAAGCGCTTTTCCCAGAATGGCCCAAAGCGCGTTACAGCATATTATTACCCCGGTCATTGGATTCATTTCAATCAAGCACGAAACGTGCACAATTTCCACTCCCTGGAGAGCATTCCTTGCATTCATCGCAGTCACATTACGGCGCTGGCAAAATCAAACATACAATATCTTTCGCATCCTACCGGGTACCCATTTAGCACCTGGGTCGAGAGTGGCAAAGTGTAGATTAACGCCTTGCCAAAGGACGCTAACCCGCGATGGGATTCGAACACACGACCCTCTATTCACAAGGCGAGAGTCAGAACCACTACACCACGGCTCTTCCACGTACAGATCGAGGCATTGCAAATCTGGTCTCAAAAGATGCACAAGACTTGTAAAGTAAGTTAATTTTAAAACGACTATTGCTACGGAAAGTTCTTGTTATTAAAGAAATTGCACTTTGGCGTTGCATTTTATCATGAACCACGCATTTTAATGACACCATTTGTGCAATTGTACTGAATATTTACATTTACATAATTGTAAGAAAAAAGGAATCAGTTCCTCGTAGTTGCCGACGCACATTCTTTGCAAAACAACACAGCTTTTCCATGTTTTCTGTGTGTGTCGATTCTGTCATCCATATCAAGCAAGTTAGATTAAAACAGAAAATCCTGTACTTTTTTAAAAGAAATTCTTGTGGCATGTTAAGAGTTGAGGAAATAAATAGGACAATATACCGTGGTAGTACCATGTAACAAATATAAACCCTTCAAAAAAAGTTTGGAAATCTGAGTTTGGCCATTAATTTCTCCCAACTCCCAAAATTGTGTCATTTTGCAACTTTTGAATTTTGACCTCGCCCCACATTTCAAGGCACTGCACATCCATGTGAACCATAATTATATCATGTAGAGTATCATTTTAAAGAAACTTAAATGCTCTATTTATTGATATCAATTACACATTGACATATACTAGAATCGAGGAGGGATTATAGATGAAATTCAGAATTCCAAACTTTTTGAGTTTTTATTTAGATATATATCCATGGATCTTTTCAGTGATATGCAGAGCACACATCAAGCCTAATGCTCAGATGCTTGATGTAAAAACCAATTAACCTAAAATGAAAATTACACATTAATATGATAAGAACTAATTAACCTGAAATGATAATTACATATTACATGACAATAGGGCTTACACAATACACGATGTCCCGTGAATTGTTTATGAGCTTGCGAATGCTATACGCTCTGTATAATTAATTGCCCACGACTGAACGAAATCAAACATCATTTTTTTCATGATGAATCTGTGTTCACATCAATCGATAACCAGACTTGTAATGGCAGGATGATGGGGACATTGATAGTAGGGCATACAGACGCCTCCAATGTCCTTGAATTTTTTTTCATTTCTTGGGCAAACACCATTAGTTACGGGACATAGCGGTTATTGTACTCCCGGTTATAGTATTTAACATGCATGTGATTGTCAAGGGATGAGAAACCGCCTTGATTGACTAAATATTGATTGGCAACTGAATAAATGGCTGAGGGAATAAAATTGCAATCGATCATTATATTTGATGGACTTGGTAGACATCCTTTAAACATTTTTCTTTTCCATTTTGATTTTGAAAATCATAGACTAAGGGGGGGGGGTATAAGATTAAAAAAATGTATGACAAAGAGAACTTGATAAGACCACGCAGACCATTTGTAAAATGATTATGATATGAATGATGATGGTGGTGGTGGTGATAACGAAAATGATGGTGATGGTGAACATGATGATGGTGATGATCATAATGAAATACATACAATTATGAGAATGATACTATTTTACTACTACTTATTGTTGAAAAAATATAAGTAGTAGGCCTATTGAAGTTGTTAATTACTGAGTGTATTATATCATCCTGATTTCCTTCAAATCAAAGTAAAAGGCCTTTTCAATTCAGTTGTAGTATGGGTTGCCTACTTGAAGAATCCGACGGTTGCCACCTGGGCACCATTTGGCATTTTTGTATTGACGTAATAGGCCACACCAACTTTTTTAAATGCCTCTTAAATATGAATTTAATATTTTAAGGATTAAAAATGTTGTTGGGTATCAAATAATAGCTTATGAAAAATCAAATGTAAATTTGTGGACCACTGGACATTCAAATCAGGCATAGGTCAATTAAACGTCATTTAAGGTTGTGAAAGGTCAAATTGCCTTGCAAATATAAGAAATACATATAATGTGGAACATATCATGTTTTAAATACAAACAAGTTGAATATTAGGTGAATCTATTGGTAAAGGTTAAGCTGAGGGTGTGCATAACAAGAATCCGACCGTTGCTTCTTTGGCATCTTGAGGAATTTCATTTTTGTGACGTCATCAACTACACCAGCTTTCTTACATTCCTCATGAATATTTAGCGGAATAACGAATCATGTTTGATATCGAATTCAATCAAATTCAAAATAAAATCCACATATATGAATCACTAGGCATTTAAACCTTTTCCAGGACAATTAAAGGTAATTTTAAGGTTATAAATGGTCTAACTGGGCCACAAATGTAATTAATGCAGCATATAATGTGGAATATCTCATGTTTGGTTGAGGGTGTGTATATTAAGGATGTGACGGGATCTACCTTCTCATTCTTTGGCAATTTCTATTTTCTGACGTCACGAACCACGCCCACTTTTCACATAGACCTAAATATGGCCTATAAGTAATTATGACAGAAAGTGAAACTTTAAAGAATAGAATAAGCATATCGTGTTCGGTAACTAATGTAAGCTTGTGGCAAGTAAAATGCAATTATAAAAGTTGCAACTATAAAAGAAAATTAAAAAAAATGCAATTATGAAAAAGATTAAATACATGAAAAGATCACCAAAAAGTGCAGAAGTGTTGATGGTAGGTCAAATGATGTCAGGTAATGCAAGGAGACTTCAATCAAAACATGTAACATTAGCCTGGTATCATATCACCCATTTTCCTACATGATATAAGACTGCACAGTGTTTTTAGTTTTCTGTAAAAAAAAAAACATATTAACTATAATCAAGGACAGAGTGATACACATTAAATAATGTATTACACACAATTTCCGGTTTAAGATCAATCATGTTGGAGCCACCTAAGAAAATGACTTCTACTACACAACTACACATTTATTTAGACAAATAATCAATTAGACAAATTTTACATTTTACATCGTCTTAACTCCGCTACATTTTGTTCTCTCATTCATCTTCCAGACTGATTTCCCCCTCTTTAGTCTCAAATGCATGTTCAATTTTCATTGTATTTAGAATGGCACAATGTTATTCACATACGATAGACGATAAGTGGCAAATGCTTACCCTAGAGCATGGTGGCCCCGATTTAAATCCACATGGAACAAGTTCTGATAATTATTCCTTGGGAGTAACTAATGTGCTAAGAACAGGTACAGGAATGTCCTACCTTATACTTCCCATCCATACACGGGAAGCAAGTTGCAGGGAGTCATTCTGATCAGTTGTTCTTCAGATCAAGCACCGGAGGAAGAGCACCTTTGATAATCATGCTCTTTTGCTGACTTGTCAGTTCGGCGTAGGCTCATGATCTTTGAAGCATCTATCTTCTTGCCAAATAATGTGAAGTAGTACTAGGTAATTTCAGAGAGACCATTACATTTGTTATGTTAAGAAAGATGACAAGAATAAATATCACACCTTTAACTGATCCAGTCCACTTATTCAGCATCGAATCCTATTAGATTAAGATCTTGTTCGAGCAGCAAGTTTAGAGTGGAAAAACTTTCCCTTGCCAAATTGACACAACATGGTATCACAACCTGAAAGCGAATTTTCTGTGCAAAGCTAGCATTTTTCACCAAATTTCAATTCCATACCTGCAATGTCAATTACTACATAAGTATGCAAAAGACCCCAAATGAGAACACTAGTAGAATAAAAATGTTAGTGTCGTCAGAGAAACATTATAAATGCAACTACTGCCATTACATCTTCAGAAGATAGCTGATTGCCGGAACAGGTCATTGGGCCTACTCATACTTGTTCTTGACAAAGTGGTTGTTCCCAAGGAATTAAAACAACTTCCATGTCGATACAAGTCAGCGTCGCCCTGTTCTATAACTCTATTAATGCAGTTGCTGGTCGGCCATCGAATCATGAATTTCATAGTTCATACTGCAAGTGTGAGTCGAAGTAACACAGATCTGGCAGAGACATGTAGTTGAGATTGTTGGTGAAGGGGAATCCTATGAGCTTCCAGTCGAAGAGGTATGGTCTAGAGGGTAGTTGTGAGAGGAATAATTTAGTGTAGATTATTTGGAATCCCATGACATGCTTTGATACAAAATGATAAATGAAACGTTTTGTATAAAGTCCTGTGAAACTCGAGCGATCATAAACCTTTGCCTGTAAATAACCCAAAGGTTACATTCACATGTGCTTCATTTTTTTCTAAACTTTAAATGTATATTAAATTCCATTTTCCCTTAGCCTTAATTTGATACCAAACATGATATGTTTAATTTTTACACTTGATGAGTCATAATTAAGAAGGTTGACCTATGTACAAAGAATGGTGTGGTTTATAAACCTTCCTTATTTCTATGTTCATCTTATGCATTAGTGATACTAAGTCTGGATCACTGAAAAGAATTAAAGATGTCATTCAAAATAATCATAAACCTGCATATGCAATTTCTGCCCTCACGCTGCGTAAGATTATCTCCCATGATATTTTACTTAAGTGATTCCGAAACTCGGAATAACGTTTTTAGACATATCATGACAAACAGGGTTAGTTGAAGATTTGCATGATCGAGTATCTCTTTGAGTGATGTTAAATGTAGGTATGTATGTAGATGTTCTGATGCATCTGCAATCAATATACCACTCTTTACAATCCTATCCTTGTCGTGAGTAAAAAAAATGTTATTAATCGATGTGGCACAAAATGTACTATTCGTGTAGGTTTTGTTATAGGATAAAAAGAATGTGCATTCATAGTTTTTATAAATAGATTCACATCTCGATTTTATGCTCACGTTTATTAGATTCAGTTCGAAATCTCCAAATACATGTTTATAGTTTCCTTTATTTTCATTACACATTTTGGATAGCACCTCTGTTAATTCGGAAATAAAGCGTTCATCACTTCGTTTTGGTGGTTTATACACAACAGATAAAACACAATTGTCACCCTTTTGCACAATTTCAACACAGTGAAGCTCTATAATTTCATGAAATATATTTTAATACTGTCGATCCTTTGCAGTAAATTGTTTGTTTATGAAGAGAACCAACTCCACCACCACGAGTCTTTCTGTTTGTTCAATAAAATGCATAGTTGGGTAGTGTTGACATAAAAACCAATCCACCTGGGAGCCATGTTTTAATAACAACAAATTCAATTTTCTATTTTTATGTTTTATTGGGTCAACACTGACCAAAAATAAACAAAAATAACAAATCAAACATAATCAAAATATTTACAAGTAATCATAACATTATTAGGGAAAAAACACATATAATAATAAAAAGAATAAATAAGAAAAAACAAATAATAAAGAAAAAAGAGCGGGAAGATCTATGCGATGGCACAGACGTGATAATTTATACAACTTTGATGGCAAGTATTTGTATGCATATATACAGGGTAAACATTATACATATAATGATACATGTAAAGATGACAAAAATTATAATTCAAACTTCTATTTCTTAAAATGAGCCGTGAGTTTATGTCTTTTTTGGCCACACAATATTCAATTAAAGTTAATACGGCTTCATGGTTTTTACTCCAGCAACGGCATTTCATGAACTAAAGAAAGGTTTCTAGAAGTTTGAATATTGCATTTACTGACCACATCATTGAGGCTGTATGGGGAATAATATAAGGAATCATTATCAATATCATACACTCCATCACTGATTTCATTATCGTGAAATGTTAACTGAGTACTCAAACAATGTTTTAAACTATCTTCTGACATTCCAGACTGACCAGGTACTACACATCCATCATAAAAAGTCATACATAGTCGTACAAGTACAAAAATAGAACAATATTAATTCCAGTGAAATTGGTGTAAAATTGATGCAATACAGTGTAGACATGGGGCATAATAAAATAACATGAATTTGCACCAATCAACCATCAGAAAAATACAGTTTCTGTGATTTTGTCCAAAGTAAACAGGTTGATTAAGGCTTTGATACAATTTTTGTCAGATTTTCTCTGCGGGTGATGAGCTTTCTCTTGGGGTTTCCAGTTCTATTTGGAATTAACACAAATATTCTTCCAATTGAAAACAATGCACCACTGACTGTTCCTTTTTCAAGAGTTTGTATGTTTCTTGAAGCATACATGCGGGGGTTTTATTCTGGTCAAATCAATTGAGATATACTCCCAAAGCCGTTACATAAATAATACTGCCCCCTCCCTCTCATTATCCTGTACTGCAATTAACATGCATGATTAATGCGGTTTTGAATGCTATGCTACTACTGCTACTACCACGTCTACTACTTACTACTACTACTTACTACTACTACTACAACTACAACTACTCCTATACTACTACTAGAAGTAATAGTCTGAGAAAAGATCTGACAAAAATTGTATCAAAGCCTTAATCAACCTGTTTACTTTGGACAAATCATAGAAAAAAATATTTTTCTGATGGTTGATTGATGCAAATTCATATATTTTATGCTGCATCATGTGTACATTGTATTGCAGCAATTTTACACCAATTTTACTTGAATTTTTAAAATCGTTCAATTTTTGTACTTGTAAGACTATGTATGACTTTTTACGATGGATGTGTAGTACCTGGTCAGTCTGGAATGTCAGAAGATAGTTTAAAACATTGTTTGAGTACTCAGTTAACATTTCACGATAATGAAATCAGTGATGGAGTGTATGATATTGATAATGATTCCTTATATTATTCCCCATACAGCCTCAATGATGTGGTCAGTAAACATGGTAAATGCAATATTCAAACTTCTAGAAACCTTTCTTTAGTTCATGAAATGCCGTTCCTGGAGTAAAAACCATGAAGCCGTATTAACTTTAATTGAATATTGTGTGGCCAAAAAAAGACATAAACTCACGGCTCATTTTAAGAAATAGAAGTTTGAATTATAATTTTTGTCATCTTTACATGTATCATTATGATACATGTGCATATGATATCGATAATGTTTCTTTATATTATTCTCCATACAGTCTCATTAATATGGTCAGTAAATGCAATATTTGAACATGTAGAAACTGCCGTAGCTGGAGAAAAAATCATGAAGCTGTATCAACTTATTCACAGTCGTTAAATATCGAATATGATGTTATTGCTTTAAGTGAAACGTGGGTCTTGGATGGACTGGATACTCTGGGTTTAATGTCAACACTACACAACTATGCATTTTATGGAACAAACAGAGAGACTCGTGGTGGTGGAGTTTGTTTCTTCATAAACAAACAAATTACTGTAAAGGATCGACAAGATTTAAATGTATTTAATGAAATTATAGAGCTTTCACTGTGTTGAAATCGTGCAAAAGGTGACAATTAAGTTATCGCTGCTGTGTATAAACCACCAAAACGAAGTGATGGACGCTTTATTTCAGAATTAACAGAGATGCTATCCAAAATGTATAATGAAGATAAACGAAGCTATATACTTGGAGATTTTAATATGAATGCATTAAACGTGAGTACAAATCGAAATGCGAATTCGCTAACTATACGGATGCACATTTCTTTTTATCCTATGATATCAATATTTACAAGAATAGCGCAGCCTTATGCTACATTGATAGACAACATTGCTCACTAATGACAAGAATTGGATCGTAAAGAATGGTATATTGATTGCAGATATATCAGACCACCTATATTTACCCTGACTCAATGAAATACTAAACCATGCAAATCTTCAACCGACCCTGTTTGTCATGATATGTCTAAAAAAAACGTTATTCCGAGTTTCGGAATCACTAAAGTATTTCCTGGCCAGGAGAGATTCTTAGAAAGTGTAACGGTAGAAATTGCCTATAACCGGTTTATGATAATATTGTGAATGGTATCTTTAATATCGCTTTTTCAATAGTTAAAAAGAAAATCCATAAACACGAAAGGAAGCGTATGCCTGGCATATTAATATCATGCAAGAAAAAGCTAGTTTGTATTTAGGTTTTGTAATGTATCCATCAGAAATTAAACACACAAATTATAAAGGTATCGAAATATTCTTACAAAACGATTTGAATTGCCAAACAAGAATACTATACCAAGAAAATATGTGATAATAAAAAAAGATAGTAGAAAATTGTGGTGTGCAATTAAAGTCTTATATAGAAAGATCGAAAAAGAAAACTTTGTCTCTAAACTTCAATACAAATGGTGGTTGTGTTATTGACGATCGTACTGTAATATCAAATACATTTAGCCAATACTTTCTTAATATTGGAACTCAATCTATCATGTCTATTGATTCATCAAAATTGGCATTGCTTCAGTTACTTGAAAGGTCATGTTTTTCAATCTATGTATTTAAAACTGATAAACGAATATGAGATTTTAGTGGTAGTACACAAGAGAAAAAGTTTTGGTCATGATAATTTGAGTACCATTATTGTAAGAAAATAGACTTATTAATTTTATCACTTCATTATATTCAACTTGTCATGTGAATCTGGTGTAGTACCACAGTGCCTTTAAAGGACAAGTCCACCCCAACAAAAACTTGATTTGAATAAAAAGAGAAAAATTCAACAAGTATAACACTGAAAATTTCATCAAAATCGGATGTAAAATAAGAAAGTTACGAAATTTCAAAATTTCGCTTTATTTCACTAAAACAGTTATATGAACGAGCCAGCTACATCCAAATGAGAGAGTCCATGATGTCATTCACTCACCATTTCTTTTGTTTTTTAGTGTTTGAAATATGAAATATTTTGATTTTCTCGTCATTGTCATGTGAAATTACGTTTCATTCCTCCCTGAACACGTGGAATTCCATTATTTTAACATTTTGTGCTTCAGGCAAGGAGGTCCTAATCATCAAATTCGTAAAAAATGAAATATTGTTTCGCTTATTTTTAACATAATAGTTATATGAACGAGCCAGTTACATCCAAATGAGAGATTTGATGATGTCACTCACTCACTATTTCTTTTGTTTTTCATTGTTTGAATTAAACAATATTTCAATTTTTACGAATTTGATGATTAGGACCTCCTTGCCTGAAGCACAAAATGTTAAAATAATGGAATTCCACGTGTTCAGGGAGGAATGAAACGTAATTTCACGTGACAATGACGAGAAAATCAAAATAATTCATATTTCAAACACTAAAAAACAAAAGAAATAGTGAGTGAGTGACATCATCAACTCTCTCATTTGGATGTAACTGGCTCGTTCATATAACTATTATGTTAAAAATAAGCGAAACTTTGAAATGTCATAACTTTCTTATTTTACATCAGATTTAGATGAAATTTTCAGCATTGTGCTTGTCTGATTTTTCTCTATTGATTCATATCAACATTTTTCCGAGGTGGACTTGACCTTTAATAAGCTAAGGTATCGCCCATAGGTAAAATAAAAGGCCATGGAAATATTTGGGTAAATTACCACCCAGCTATAGTGTTACCTCTTGAACGTCTATATTATAAACGTTTGCTTTCATTTTTAGAGAAAAATTAAATTTTATCAAATTTTCAATATTGATTGAGATCATTCAACCATATCAATAGTCGCCGACTTCGTAGATCAAGTGGTAAGGCTATTGACAATAAGAAACATACTATTGCTTTATATCTTGATATTTGAAAAGCCTTCGAGTGTATCAATCATTAATTACTTTTAAACAATGTACAATTTTATACATATTCGAGGGATAGTGTTTGACTGGATAAAGGATTGCTAAAAAAAAAAAACGAGGAAAGTTTGGTAGATTATACTGCTGTTCACTCCATTGAACTTCGAATTTCACGTGGAATTCCACATGGTTCGGTTCTCGGGCCCCCCTTTTTTTTAATATGCATTAATGATCTTGCAAATGTCTCTGAAGTACCCTATATGATATTTGCAGATGATATAATTTTTTTCAGTGATCCAGATTTAATATCACTATTGCATAAGATGAACATAGAAATAAGTAATGTTTTCGACTGGCTTAAGGTTAATGGTTTACGGGTTAACCTAGATTAAACAAAGTATATGCATTTTACTACACCAAATACAAAATATGATCGAAATTTATTGAATATGAACATAACAAATACTGCTATATGTAAAAGTATCATTAGGATAAATTGCATACAGTTTTCAGGTCTAATTATTGATGAAAAACTAACATGGTCAAACCATATTTAAGATTGCTAGAGTCATAGACATTATTAGCAGAGTGAAATTCATACCCTCAAGTGCGTTGTTGATTATCTTTAACTCATTGATATTGCCATACTTATCATATGGTTAAACATAATGGGAGATTTCAAGTCCAGTGTTGGCCTTGGTGTTAGTGTTTAAATTTGGATTGCTTCCCCTGGCTCCAAAACGTATTCATAGTTTGAAAAACTGATCCAGATCACACTAAACACCTTAACAACTAGTGAGTCACTGTTCAGGACCATCCTCATTTTATGTTTGGCGTTATAATCGTGTAAAATTTGACCTAACACCAACACCAAAAGGTCAACACCGTACTTGAAATCACCCCATGTGTGCTAGTTGTTCAATTTATCTGATGAATATAATAATTTTATTACAGAAGCGAGATTCATTGACAAAGAGCATCATAGAGCACACACTTTATTTTTTTTTAAATATGATGTATTGACAATTTATCAACTAGGTGACCTGCAACTCGCAGAATCCATGTATCGATGTATGGGTTTAATTGTGGGTGTGTTTTACAGTAGGGGAAGGCGGGGTAAGTTGAGCATAGGGGCAAGTTGTGCCACCACCTCCAGGCCAATAATGAATGAGTCGGACATTGTGGTGGTGTCATGTATTGATGACCCATTACATAACCCTTTACCCAACCATATTGTTTTCGACTTTGAAACAAAAAGTAATTTTTCAGACGGAAAAATAGAAAATTTCAGCAAAAAAGTAAAAAGGGGTGTAAAATAGTGGAGTGCTATTTCCCCACACACGTCTTTAAATACGATAAAGAAAAAATAACAATATTCTTAGACCAGGTATGGATCTTCATTCTTTTCACAGTCTTTTAAATTATGGATGCATAAGAAATGAGTGGATGTGAAAATATCGCATTAAGTTCGGACTGGGGTACTTTGAGCCAGCCAACATGGGGCAAGTTGAGCCATGGTGATTCTTATGGTAATAAGAGTGAAAAATTAAAACAAGTGGAATGCCTCTGGCCATCTCACCTGCATCACGCGGTTCAATATAGCAGCAGTGCTGACTTTGAATACTACTCTAACTCGCACAAGATGTTCAGTGATACATGGTTACTCTTATGTCCACTTTTTATGAACTAGACCAATAAACTTACAGAGATATGATGGTTATTCAACAAAAAAAAAACAACATGGCCAAAGTTCACTGACCTTACATGACCTTTGACCTTGATCATGTGACCTGAAACTCGCACAGGATGTTCAGTGATACTTGATTACTCTTATGTACAAGTTTCATGAATCAGATCGATAAACTTTCAAAGTTATGATGGTAATTCAACAGATACATCCAATTCGGAGAAAGTTCATTGACCTTTGACCTTGGTCATGTGACCTGAAACGCGCACAGGATGTTCAGTGATACTTGATTACTCTAATGTCCAAGTTTAATGAACTAGACCAATAAACTTTCAAA
Source organism: Lytechinus variegatus (assembly GCF_018143015.1). Taxonomy (NCBI): domain Eukaryota; kingdom Metazoa; phylum Echinodermata; class Echinoidea; order Temnopleuroida; family Toxopneustidae; genus Lytechinus; species Lytechinus variegatus. Next base: position 15,288,937 of record NC_054748.1, on the reverse strand, counting down.
GTTATGATGGGAATTCAACAGATATCCCCAATTCGGCCAAAGTTCATTGACCCTAAATGACCTTTGACCTTGGTCATGTGACGTGAAACTCATGCAGGATGTTCAGTGATACTTGATTAACCTTATGTCCAAGTTTCATGAACTAGGTCCATATATTTTCTAAGTTATGATGACATTTCAAAAACTTAACCTCAGGTTAAGATTTCGATGTTGATTCCTCCAACATGGTCTAAGTTCATTGACCCTAAATGACCTTTGACCTTGGTCATGTGACATGAAACTCTAATAGGATGTTTAGTAATACTTGATTAACCTTATGGCCAAGTTTTATTAACTAGGTCTATATACTTTCTAAGTTATGACGTCATTTCAAAAACTTAACCTCAGGTTAAGATTTGATGTTGCCGCCGCCGCCGCCGTCGGAAAAGCGGCGCCTATAGTCTCACTCTGCTTCGCAGGTGAGACAAAAACTTGAAAAGCTATTGATATGCAGGCAGAAAGGTGTAAATTCACGTGACAGTTCTTTTACTTTTAGCGGATGTTAGTATTTATAGAGAATTAGCAAGTGGGAAGACTTAAAATAAAAAAATTGTCATGCTGCTTCTTCCCGCATACTTTTTGTAGGGGAAGGCGGGGTAAGTTGAGCATAGGGGCAAGTTGAGCCACCAGCCCCAGGCCAATAATGAATGAGTCAGACATTGTGGTGGTGTCATGTATTGATGACCCATAGCATAACCCCTAACCCCACCACATTGTTTCCAACTTTGAAACAAAAAGTAGTTTTTTAGAGGGAAAAATATGAATTTCAGCCAAAAAAGTAAAAAAGAGTGTGAAATAGATAAGTGCTTTATAAACACACACGTCTTTAAATATAATAAAGACATGATAACAACATTATTAGTCCAGGTATGGATCTTCATTCTTGTCATAGTCTTTTATATGATGGATGCATAATAAATGTGTGGATACAAAATTATCGCACTAAGTTCGGACTGGGGTAAGTTGAGCCATGGTAATTCCTATGGTAATGTATCTTAAAAAACAAACAAACCATAAAAATCGATTGAAATGCTGGCTGAAAAGAGCAAATTTACATGACTGCTCTTTTCCTTTTAAAGGATGTTAGTATTTATAGAGAATTAGCAAGTGAAAAGACTTTAAACAAAAAATTGACATGCTGGTTCCCCCCTCATACATTTTGTACATAGTTTTTGTGGCTCAACTTACCCCAGAAGGTGGCTCAAACTTACCCCATATATGGGGCAAGTTGAGCCATTTGACATCGTTTTTTTCAAAGATCACGATGACTTTCAGTGTGGGGATAGAAAGTTATATATAGGTGGAAAATATTTCAGAAGAATTAAATTTCAAGGCAAGGTACTTATTTCGACAAGATTATTAATCATATCAATTCTAACATGCAAAAAGCAAAAACTGTCACAACTTACCCCGCCTTCCCCTACATAGTTTTTGTGGCCCAACTTACCCCAGAAGGTGGCACAACTTACCCCACATATGGGGAAAGTTGAGCCATTTGACATCGTTTTTTTCAAAGGTCACAATTAATTTCAGTGTGGGGGTAGAAAGTTATATATAGGTGAAAAATGTTTCCCAAGAATCAAATTTAAAGGCAAGGTACTTATTTCTACAATATTATTAGTCACATCAATTCTACCATGCAAAATGCAAAAAGTGTCACGACTTACCCCGCCTTCCCCTACTCTTCTATCGTACATGTATGGTTTGATACGCAGTAGTATTGAGATATATGTGTACTTTTTGATTATGTAAATAATTCCACTGTTTTGAGACTGTACATTTTTAATATTGTATTTCCTTGTGCAATTCAGTCTTTGTAACTACGATGCATGATTTAATCAATACCATACCGAATAGCACACCATCGCCAACAAGTCGTTATTAAAATGATAAATGTTGATGAACTCCAGAAACGGAGGGAAATCAGATTGCAATGTTTCATAAAGGAGTATGATTTAAAAAAATACATAAAGTAAATCTCGGTCAAACTTCATCTCTTTTTAAACTTACAGCTTAATTGTCAATATGAAAAAAAATACTGTCATCGCATAAAGTCATAACTTAGAAGGTACGGCCGATATTGTGACACGTTCAAGGTTGAAAATTGCATCGCTGACGGATACATCTCAATTATTATGGCAAGGCAGGTTTTGCCGGTGACCGATACATCTCCTTCATTGTATGGGATTATTTAAAGTTTGCCATTGATGAAAACACTGCTTTTATCTCTATTCTTGCATTGACCCACTAAATATCGCGATATGTCTTTAATGAAAATGAAAGGACGGACGAGACAATGAAATCATCATTATACTCGACACACCTTATCCTTGAATGAACACGTGATCAATATCCGTTCTTCCTCCTTAAAATGATCGGGGGAGGGTGTTTCACAAAGATTTAAGTATGACTTAGGTCGCACTTAAATGTCGACGCGTACATGATATGCAACGTGCAATCTTATTGATCAATACGCAGTATAGTGCGCGTCCTCTTGGCATGATCTGACCAATGCTGTCATGCCTTTTATACTGCGCGCAACTAGACATTTAAGTGCGACTCGAAGTCATACTTAAATCTTTGTGAAACACCCCCAATCAACCTCAAGTATGTCTTGTATATGGAAATCCGTCAACGTCATAATTCTTTTCTACAGGGAATTTGGAATATGTCATCTGTAAAGAAAGAATAACGGCACTGAATTGTCAACATGTAAAAAAAAACGATGGGTGTAAGAATATGCATCTTATCTGTATAGTATTTTGAACAAAAATGCATTTTAGATGTCAACGTTCAGACTCGCTTTCCACTGTTGTGGTTGATTGGATCAATCGCAACTCTTTGCGAGGAGACGGGTTCCAGGGATGTAGATTTTATGGGATGCACACATGGCAGCGTTGACATTTTGCTCACGAAGATTACGAAGGTGCACGCTTTATTACTTTCTTGAAATCACATTAAAAAACAAAAATAATAAACAAGGTTACATTGCAGTATCCATGCGATATTACGGGATTAACCTCTTTTACGCCTTGTATTCGAAGGTTCCTTTTTATTGCGTTGGCATGTGTATTGAAAGGATGTTGATCACTCTCGGTTTTGTAAGATAAATCAAGGCCTATTCCTTTTTATGTCACATCACTGTTATATTGTCGCACTTCGCCCTAAAATAAAGTTCTTATTCGAATTCATTAAGGATAAATAATATAATCAGAAATCATATGAGACCGAAAGTCCGAAAAAAAGTTTATCTCTGGGGAAATACACTAAAATTATATTCTTGCATTCATTCATTTATTCATATTTATTTACGTATTATATTTTTCAAGGGGTTTACATTAATGATTTCAATAGCAAGAATGCCAGATTTCCAAAAATATGGATACGTTTACTTTTTCATTCTCAAATTTAAGTTCTGAATGTAATTACGTAGACGAACATTATCTGTAAAACAAATGAATGTGCTGGTTATCCTGGCCGAAAGAAAAAAATAATCATCAAAATAAGCAGAAATCCTAACATGCTTTAACCAATTTTGTAATTACGGCCAACATCTTTTTTATTTCGGTCGTAATATTTCGGACACACGTGATTATTTTCATGTGTATTACCATCCTGATTTTGTGTAATCGTTTTACATATACATGCAAATCATCTTTGGCAACTTTGGTCCATGGTTTTCATTAAATATGATATTATGTGGGGGTGGGTGTGTGTGTGTGAGGATGTGTAGGTATGTATGCGTGCATAGCAAATAGTGGTAGTAAACAACGAGCCGTGATTGGCTTGAATGGTACTACGTGACCTATCTCCAAAAAGTTATATTGTGCATTTTCGATTTTTTGGAGGGTAAAACCCATGTTCCACTGTACACGCTTTACTTTCTTTTATTCACAAAGTGGCATGTGCTATTGATAATTCTTTGCACACAGTTGGTGTATTCCTGGACCTTTCCAATGCCTTTGGCACGATTAATCATGATATTTTGCTTTACAAGTTATCACATCATGGTGTGCGTGGAAAGGCCTTGGAATGGTTCGCGAGTTACTGAAAACAATTTGTTTCAATAGAGGATCATACATCTCATGTAAAAACTATGTCTTGCGGTGTACCGCAAGGATCACTCCTAGGCTCACTGCTTCTCTTGTTGTATATTAATGATTTTAGTAATTCATCAAATGACTTATCATTCATTCTTTTCGCGGTTGACTATAATTTTTTTTGTCACACCTTAACCCTAATTCACTACTTACCATTTTGAGTAGGGAATTGCTGTCTGTTCAGACATGGATTCAAGCAAACAAGTCGTCACTCAATGTAAATAAAACTTTGTTTTATATTTTTCAGTGAATTATGAATTCTTTGCCGGACCATGGAATTATAAACAATTTTTTTTTGCAACAAGTTGATTCTACCAAATTTCTCGGTCTTTGAATTGATCATGAATTATCATGGAAATGCCAAATTGATTATATATGAAAGATATCTTCTCGAAACACTGGCATTCTGAATAAACAAATATTTTTTCCCTGATCACATTTTAAAAACATTATATTCCACGCTTGTATTATCCCATATGAATTATTGAATATTGGCCAGGGGTAATTGCAATACAACCTTAATTGATAAAATATTCACGATACAAAAAACGAGCAATTAGGGTGGTTTAATCAAGTTGGTTTTTATCCCCATACAAATCCATTATTTTTCCAAAATAAAGTACTCAGAATTTCTGATATATATGCATTTCAAGTTGGTATATTCTCGTTTCAGCTTTCAAAAGATGAATTGCCTGACAAATTTGCTTCTAGGTTTCAAAGGAACAATCTAATCCACTAACCCGGCTAAGTGACTCCTATTACCTTCCGCGTACTCGCACTCTCTGCTCAAAGAACAAATTGCATTTGAAAGGCCCAGGCTTCGGAACAATATATTCAAACGTAAATTGAAAGCGATGCTTATCAATTCTTATAATTTCCCTGTGCAAAATTTAATATACATGTACTTTGTTAATACGCTCTGGCTGAGTAATGAGTAATAAATAATAGTCATAGAGAGGCAGACTCTTTTTTATTTTATTTTTTTTGTATTCAGTACATACCCACAACTTTTTTTCTGACTCATGAATTATGATTTTTCATACAGATCGAGCATACTGATCTTATGATTTTCATTACAGATCGAGCATACTGATCTTAAACAAATAGGAGTAATGCCGAAATTTTGTTAAACAAATTATAATTTCCTCCTATAAAAGCCTCTTAATTTACTACACCCACAACTGTCACATTTTGGCATTACTTTATTATAATCAGTTTACTTACCTGTCCTCTCCTACTCATTTTTTCTGGATCCTGCAGACTTAACAAGCTTTCTTTTTTATGCAGGTTCCCTCACATTTCATTCTATTAAATTGTCTTTAAGTCCAAATGGCTATTTTCTTTAATTTGAAGTAATTCTTATGCCTTATCTGATTTGTATTCACATTAGTTTTCTAATATAGTTTTTATATTGTTGTTTGTACTTGTGAAATATGTAAAATAAAGTCAAATCAAATCATATATTGAATGAATGAGGATCGAGAATATTGATTAATCATGTTAATGGCAATGCCCTCTGCGTCTGCATTTCTTAATAGCATGCATGCGATGAATCTTGGTTTTTATAGTGATGTCACCATTCCATGACTTGTGCAACTTTACTTAATAGACAGTACATTTTGGATGTTACTTGTGCAGCCGTGACGGTACGAATGTTTGACATTCAGCCTGCCATTTGCTCGCGTAAAACGAGCTTAGTAGGGTTGTATAATGTACTATAATAAAGTGTGAACGTTCTCTCAAACAATATTACTGGACTGTATAAACTCCAAATATCAAGTTATCCCTCGTGCAGACCTATTTTACCTCGCCCTCGGTGATAAACCTGCGCTCGGGATAATTTTATATTTGTCGTTATATCATCCAGTATATTCTTTATACACTTTATATATATATATATATATATATATATATATATTAGCATTATTACAATATTATATATTATCAATATTACCACCGTTATTACTGTTGCAAGTAGTGTTTTATTTGTAGTTTTGTTTTAAGTTTTTTACCGATTGTATTTGTTTTGTCATTTGTACAGCGCTTTGTAACTTTAGAAAAAGCGCTTAATAAGAAGGAATTATTAATATCTTTATCATTACTCTTACTATTTCTTAAGGATTTTTCCTGCTTGTTTGCCTTCTACTTACTGTGAGAAACTTATTCAATCCCCCCCCCACAGTTCTTGCTCAATGGGATTGCATCAGCTTGTTAAACCAAGGAGAATACTACGGGAACACAACTACATACTGCGATAATTATGCATGCGGTGACGAGTGCATCAGCTTTGGTAAGAACGGGCTCGCAAGAGGGGATGGTGCATCACCCCACCCACCCCCGCCCACACTTTCTTTACTAAAATTCCTGCACAAGACCCCACACACACACACACACACACAAACACACCCATAAACACACTCACCTCATGAGTTTTCATTAAATTTCTGTGGCTAGAGATGGTTTACTCGAAAATATTATTTACATAATAGTACTCTTTACATTACTTTATGATCTTACCCCGCGGCTGAATTATCATGCGTTATCGTAAATAATTAGATAATTCTTTTTGATGGATATCATTCTTAATAATATACTTTTGCTAGGCACCAGGGCTTCCACCACTACTACAACTTTCCTTAACGTTTCCCTATACTGCTGTTAAATACCCCCTATTACTACTAATACTACTACTATTTCTACTATTATGATACCCACTGCATACTTCTATTACTTGCACAAATACTACTACTACTACTACTACCACCACCCATGCTACTTCTACTACCACCACCACTGCTACTACTTATTCTACTATACTACTACTGTTGCTGCTGCTACTACTACTACGACGACGATCTACACTACAGTGCCTCCCACAAAAAAGAAAACCCGTTTTCAGAGGAAAATTTCACAATTATGAAACTTGATTTTACTTGGAATTTTATTCTTATGATAAGAGTGGACTCTCATCTTTAATATGAGACCAACAACTTAACAAATACTACAAATACATTTTGTAGTGTATCTATGTTAAAAACTTATGTTAGATATTTAATTTGATCATTGATATACTATGTTTACGAATACACCTGTTATGTGTATTATGTTATTTGTTTTAAAAGTGGAATAAATAAATGAAATGAAATTTAAAAATATCATTCACGCATGGTAGATTACAAACAATAAATATTGAGTTGTATCAAACGATTTGCTCAGAAACTGACGTGCTAATCTGAACCCACTCTCATTTTTAAGGATCAGTGAGAGAAACTTACCAATGAATACAAGATAAATGCTGATGAGTCATTCGCTGAATAAGCACGGTTGTCGTATCACGAACAATCTTTTCCAATTTTTCTGCACAACCTATTTTAATATTAAAATTTCAAACACCTCTTGCTCATTAATTCCTGAAGTTTTTGTCACGTATTAAGTATCAAAACGTAGAGGAATAATTGAATTGTAAGATTATTTAAATGAAATATAATTTATCAGCCTTTAAAGAAAAAATGATGTGAGAAATCACATTTTCCATTTTCTGGGACACACTCTTTGTTATACCCACTACATACAAGTTCTATGACTTTTACAACAGAAACAACAACATATACTACTACAACTACAGCATATACTACATGTACTACTAACAACAGCTACTACTACTACAACTACTGCTTCTTCTTCTTCTACTACTACTACAAAAAACAACAAATACTACTCCTACAAGTACTATTACTTCTACGGCGACTGCGATATACTACTGCTTGTATACTTCTATTACTACTCCCAGCAAAACAGTCAAAGTTAAGGAATTCCATTTAAGAAAAAAAATTTGATGATGATAAATCTTATATTTTGCCCAATACATCTTGATATGTGTCCCCCCCCCTCCCCCCCAAAAACAAAATCTGTTGATCTGATATCCAAAGAAATAATAATCTGATTTTGATATACTGCCCATTGTACAGGTTTCGATCTGGGTCCGGTGTGTGACTTCACGGGTTATGATTTGTTACCTTCGTGCTACAATGACTTTGGTGATCAAGAGACGTGCGATGTACCACCGTGTCATGGTAAGTAAACAACAGCTTTTCATTGCAATTGAAAAGTGGTCTTTCAGGTGGGTGTTTCATAAAGCTGTTCGTAAGTTAAGAGCGACTTTAAGAACGACTGGTGATCCTTTTGTAGTACATGGTAATACTTCATTGGCGATGGTTTAGCGCGTAAAAAAGGATCACCAGTCGTTCTTAAAGTCGCTCTTAACTTACGAACAGCTTTATGAAACGGCCCCCAGGTGTGATAAAACGTTATTTTCCCCCTCAATCGCGAAAATTTACCTCTTTTTAGGTAAGCTTTCATTCGCTTGCTAGGCTGCAACCTTCGTCAGACCTCTTTGGAACTGAAAATTTAACATGTTTTTTATAAATAATGATATTGATTGTAATTCTTTATCTTTTATTTGATATTTGTGTTTAGTGTTTTTTTTCCCATTGCTTTGACAACAATTTTATTGTTCCTCATTGGTGTATTTTATGTAAGCCGTACTTTGACTTTTCACATACACAATCTTGCAATCATATGTTTACCATCCCTTAAAACAAAGGAAAAACAATACATAAACATGATAAACATTATGTTTTATGTATTGTTTTTTCTGTTTTAGAATGTATTTTTGCGCTACAGTTTCTCCATTTTTCTCAACCTAACATTGTACATCGATCGATTTGTGATTTTTTTGTGTTTTTGGTTCATATGGAAAGTAATCATAATTCATGCATTTAATTATAATCTACATAACAATAGATGAATAAATTAGAAATGACAAAAATAAAAGCTAACAAGCTACAAAATAAACAATATACCAGTTCCATGTACATTGGCGGCACCGGGATTTTTTAACTATGGGGAAAATGAGGGGCGAATTGAAGAACTTTCTTCAAAGAGGGGGTGGAGGCAAATGCGGACACCAAAATTATGCCTGTTCTACAAAATCGAGTGCGGAGCGAAAGTAAAACGTTGTAGTATAGGCCCTATACTGACTTCAAACAGACTTGTTAATGACTGTTCACAGTGAGGATGATATAATAACGTATGCGCGAAGCGCTAGGTGAAAAATTTTAATATCTTGAGATATAAAGAACGTCATAAGCGCTTTTGGTAACCATGTAAAGAAAGGGTATCTATTAAACCAAATCATAATAATAATGACAATAATAATAATAATAATGATAATAATAATGATATTTATATGATAATGATTATAATGATGATGATTTTAATGATAATAATAATAATAATAATGATAATGATGATAATAATATTGATAATAATGATGATAATAATAATAATAAAGATAATAATGATAATGATAATAATAATAATAATCTTAAAAAACATAATTGTAAATCGTAAGATGTGCAGTGACCTTTAATACTTTACACTTTGTGATATATTCCCTTCTATGTCACTTTGATCCTCCAGAGCACGCTGGGTGTTACTCAGAGACCACCAGGGGATCTGACTATCGAGGCCTGGCCAGCCATACCGAGAATGGTTATCGGTGTCAGCCGTGGAAAGACGTCGTAGAGGAGTCCTGGGATGCTTCCTCTTACCCCGACACAGGTATATCGTAGTCTCGACTCACATGCTTGAAATTCACACATTTTGCAATTAGTTAGGAGGAGACTATCATGCAAATTATCAAAACGTAAGAAATTTGTTATTCCTTGTCTGATTTTGATGAAATCTGAAGTGGTTTTTTTTATTCTCTTCAAGTCCCATGCTTTCGTGGTTAGATTATCTAGCCTTAAGAATCAACCACTGAAACATGATTGACAACCGTCTCTATGGCCCTGCCATGAACAATGCCGTATCATCGCACTTCCATTTTGGCGCTTTTTGCGAGTTAAGAACCTTTGATTTACAAAAAAAATACTGTGGACTTAGCTCCCTTTAGAATAAAATTCTTCAAATACATTTAGAAATTTTGCAGTATGAAATAATGTACAATTATTTTTAGTTTGGAGTTCCCACTTAATATGATTTTCAGGTTCAAGATTGCACCCTAAATTAAATAAAGTAATTAAAAATCACCTGCTACTGTATACAGCCTGAAATGGTTCTGTGGCCCATACAAGATGTGACTTTGCAAAGTTTCGCTTCCATTATATTATAACTTGTATCGTCCTTGATTGGTCAATCTTTGCATACTTTTAAGAGTGCATAATAGTTTAAATGTCGTCATTTATGGTCCATGATTGATACACGCATGCTGCTATTTTTGTCAACCCCACTGGTTCAGATTTTAACCCCAATTTTATTGTGTGTGAATATGCTAATATCAAAGACTTCAGATTTTTAACCCCAATGTATTTACCTTTGTCCCCGGAGAAAGGGGATGGGGGGGGGGACTCGAATGATAACATGATACCTTTGTGCCGCACTAAAAACGAAAATAGGGGGCCCTGGAGCGAAACTTTGATCTTAAAATGGGGGTCTCCGGAACTAAAAATCCAATGCTCTGGAGCTGCGCAAATAACTCCTTGTTTCTCCAGAAGGGAGAAAAGGGAATTTATATGGTTTTCTAAGCTGAAATAACATATAAATTGATGGTCCGATCTGAAAGTATTTATAACTTATTAAATAAAGTAGCATTCACTGAGCAAAATGTCGAAAATTTCATCAAAATCGGATAACAAATAACAAAGTTATTGAATTTTAAAGTTTAGCAATATTTTGTGAAAACAGTCCTCATGAATATTCATGAGTTAGACTGATGATGCCACATCTCCACATGTTTTTTGGATTTTATCATGTGAAATAAGATTTATTCACATTTTTCCTCCAACAACTAGAAAAATAGGATTGACAACTGTGTTAGATATTCATTGCTGCAACTTATTTCATTATAAGGGAGACGCATTATTCACACAAGTAAGAAATAATGAAAAAAATATTATTTTATGTAACAACATAAGAAAACGGAAAGTGGAGATGTGATATCAGCCCAACTAATGAATATTCATTACGACTGTTTTCACAAAATATTGCTAAATTTTAAACTTCAATAACTTTATTATTTGTTATCCGATTTTGATGAAATTTTCGGCATTTTGCTCAGTGAATTCTACTCTATGTATTAAGATACAAATATTTTCAGCCCGGACCATCCCTTTATTAAAGGCTGAAAATGGAGGTCTCGATCGCGGCACATAGGTATTAAACATATACTTGTTAAAGCCCGACGCCTTTTTTATTTCCATCCACTTCACTCAACCCAGGTTTAGAAGATAACTTTTGCCGGAATCCTGATTATCGGGACAGACCATGGTGCTTCTACGTTAACCGTGATGGTCATACCGACTGGACCTACTGCGCTATATCACCATGTAAGTGCATTAATTTGTATTGGGAGACTTTGCTTATTTTTGACAAAGATCATTCGAAAGAGCCTATTTTTAGCATTTAAGATCATATTTTTTCGAAAAAATGAAAGTGCATCATTTTGTATTGTGAGACTATATACATTCTTGACAAAGATCATTTAAAATAGTATTAGTTTTCTCTTAAAGCAGATATGAACCAATAGCGCCATCTCAAGTCCTCAACTACTCATACCTGTCCAGTTTCCTGACCCATAAGGCTAGTGTAGTCTACTCATATAGACCCCTTTGAATGATAACATGCTAACCGACTACTCAATATATTTATACCGCAATAATTATGTTTTCAAGTAGCAAAACATTTTAGTTTCTCTATACAAATACTATTGTAGGTCAGTTTATTCTCTATAGTCATGATAGTATAAGTAGACATCTGAAACTGTAAATTTTAAGACTCTGTATTCATAACACACAGTCAATGAGAGACCACGCACAGTCCACTTCCTCCTTAGCATGTTTAAGATTTTTTTTTTTTTAAATTGAAGGGCATCATTATGTAATTTTAGACACTTTATTTTTGACAAAGATCATTCGAAATAGCTTATTAATAATGGAGGGGTTTTGGGGTGTGGGTGTTTTTAGAGATTTTTTTTCTTGAAAAAAGGGATGGCACCCAATTCTAACAATGTTAATTCATATAAAGCAGCTACATACACTCCACCTGTTTTATGGATCATAATTCTCTTAAAACAATGATAGGCCTACAGTAAACAAGTTCAAAACAACTTTAAAAAATACGTACTTCTTCGTTCTTCCATTATGTTCCTCGGTTCAACAAAGTGAACGCAGTCATCTAATCCTTTTCTTGACATTCTGAAGCGTATAGGGACAAACTTATGATATGTGATTGGTAATGAAAACTGACTATGGTTTTATGTAGACGTATGCATTTGAACATTGGAGACTTCTCATTCGCACAGGTAAAACCACCGCTCTCTCTGAGTTTACACGCATCAAAAACTCGTACAACACCGCGGTACCTGATCCTCCGGGCAACGAGTGGAATTCGCTCTACTTCGATGAAAACACGTTGGATGTAGAGGAGAAGTGCGCCCTCTTGTGTCTAGAAGAGACATCATTTTCCTGTCGTCAATTTCACGTAGCCATTGGGTCAGGTTACTGTGAGTGGTTAGAGTACGGTGAATACCACCTCGGCAACCCGGTCGATTACCGATACGACACGAAGGGAGATGTCTTTCTAAGAATAGACACTTGTAAGTACTTTTAAATCCGTCAAGTTGATTTACACTTTGTAAAACACTTTGTTTAAAACTTTGAACAATGGTTGTACAGTGATATGATTAAAACTGAACAACGTGTTTAACATCTTAACCAGCGTTTAAACAGCGTGTAATTTCCCTGAGAATAACAAAATTAATAAATTCCAATGTATTAAAAGTATAATAAAATGGTAATCTGAATATGGATCAAGTGATTGACTGGAAGACATCACGTGACCAGTCATCTATTATAGCTAGCAGGCAAGTTCGACGATGACTTTTTTTTCTCTTGACTGGTAATGATTTTAATGTGCAAATCGTAAAAAATGAAATAAAAGACATTATAATGCATATTATTTACCTAATGCATTTATTACGTATAATTATATGTGATTTATAACAAGTTTTGCTCAAGACACACGAGTCAGAACCTGGTCAATCGTGCGTATAGTTCTGACTAATGCCTCCAATGGCGTGTATTAACTTTCCATACAAAGGTAACCCCATTGCAGAAATGTTCGAAAGTCAGTCAAAATCAGGTTACATTAGGGTTCCAATGAACGGCAAAGTTAGTACAAAAGTAAGTTTATGTGAAACAGGACATTTGGCAACTTTATTCAAGAATAGAAATCCTAAAATCGTTCAATAATCATAATTTTTTTTTCTTTTTCAAAGAAAGTCTTTATTCAATATTTCTCCACAACGCATATAAACAAATGCAAAATGTATGTGATACATCAAATTCAATATCATACATATACACAATACATAATTTAAATAAGCTCGATGTGCCTCGATTCATCAAGCTGATACTTTAATTTCTTTTGAAATGATGAGAATGATAAGGTTCCTTTTAAACATTTAGTTGAAAAGATATAATATTTGGCATATAAAATATCAAAATTAAAAGAAGAATTTCCAGCTGGTATGCCAAATACAAAGTCATTAAAAGATAATTTTATTTCACTTTTAAGAGTGTATTTTTCAAAATCATCTAAAAATCGACGAGTAAGGGGACATTCCCAAAATAAATGAGCAATAGTTTCCGTGTGTGCTGAACAAAAGGAATATAAATCAGAATGTGATATACCAACAGTTTTCAAGTACTTGTTAACACCAAGAATATTATGAAAAATTTTGTACTGAACATATCTAAGCTTTGTTGAAAAAGTACATTTAATAGGGATCATATAGATTTTGTCCCAAGTAACGATTTGATCTGAAACAATACTTTTCCATTTGTTTTGTGAAATAGGAGTTATAAAAGTTTTCTCAACACACATCTTATGAATATATTTACACACTTTTGTTACCTTGTTTATGTTATATATAATTTCCTCTTGGTAATTCACTTTTTTAGGAGGTTTTTTGCAAAACCATTTTCCATTCAATTGGTATGGCAGATATAACAGAATAATAATCACGAAAATTACAATGAATATTAAACTTACATAATCATAATTATGTTATGGAATTGACCATTTTATACAATTTCCCTTGTCACTGACGAAAATGTCGAATTCCAAACCCGTTCGAATTTATTTACTGGTATGAGGGTTCAAGTTTAAGAAAAAATGTTTGCATTTATTACAACCGGGATGCATATTTCATGTTTTTTATTAGTGCCTATTTGTTTAACATAATTTCTTTATTCCCCTTGTCTTTTCAGATTGTGACGGATTTTACCGTGATGTCACTCCAAGTAAGCTGGCCTTTTTTCTAGCCAATTAATACAAAAATCCAGCTTTTACAAAATCACGTAATTTATGAGGCGCAGACGGAGGTCAAAAGATGACATTATTACACGCATTACTTTATCCGAATGCCACTTTATCTAGGGGAAACGCATCCTGATTTTATCGTCATTAAAGATATGTATAAGCATAATGCATTTTATTAATTTGAAATGAAACATAACATAGTATCTCCGTTTTAAGGTATATATATTATATTTATATATATTTAAACAAATTATTTACGCCTTTACGTTTCCTAATCTTTGTAATGTATGACTTAATCTGAAGAATCGAAGTGATAGTGGTTCTGACTTTCGCTCTTAAAACATGGATCTTGGGTTTGATCCCAGCCTTGGCAGCGTTTCATCCAGCAGGATATTGATCCACATTATTCTGCACTTAACCAAGGTGAGGTAAATGGGTACCCACAGGAAGTAACTTATAAAAAAAACACTGTGAGCACCGGAGTCGACTCGCCTAGTCTAGCTAGGGTAAGGTAGAAGTGTCTTTGACTTCGAGCAAGGTTGATATGTTTTAAATACAAATAAGAACAATATCATTGTTATTGTTTTTGTTATCATTAAGTATATAGTAGCATTAAAATGGGTAAAATGAGTATTACTATCATTGTTTTTATTATCATGAGTAGTAATATCATTATCATTATTACTATCATTATCTTCATCATCAGCACCATCATCATCACAACCATTTCTTAATCGTTATATATTCATCATTATCATGATTGTTATCCAAAAGGCACATGCAGTCTACCTCTTGGAATGGAATCAAGCTGGATACCAGATGCTGACATCCGGGCATCCAGTTACCTTGATGAAGACCACGCCCCACGCTTTGCTCGTCTCCATGGTAACTCTTCATGGATACCCGACCCAGCTGATCGCGAACCATTTATTCAGGTAGGTGTTATACCATATCCCATCGGCTCACTTCTCTCTCTTGGTTGTAAATAACGAGTTTTCGCAACACTACGCTGACGCTTTCTGGAACGATGAGAATAGATTAAAAATACCTTCAAATCGCAACTGTTTAAAGTTCATTGTCAAGAATTGATTAGCCCGAACTTTCAGAAGATGAAAATAATCATGTCTCTCGTCCTGAGTTCACGACGGCACAGCTATTTTGATTCACCTTTTTTCGATAATGGCTGCTTTGTGATCAAGGGTCTTTTACAATAGTCTCTCGACATTGCAAATAAAGTCTACGTTGTATTGCGAAAACTCCCTCATAAATGCGTCATCAGAAACAGATCTAGAATTGTTCGAAATGGTTACAGTTTGGCCCCAGATATAAAGGCATTCTTTTCTGTGGAAGGGACATCCCGCAGACAGTTCCCCGTTCATCGTAATTGGTATGCATTTTTACCTTTTAATCACTGCGTCCCGAGTTCAGATTCTATTCTTTAAGTTGTTTCGTATGATCCGGACAAAATTACAGAATTTGTAAAACTGCATAGAGGACAGATTCAAAAACCTAGTAAGTGTATCAAATATGCCTGCCAAATGACAACAGATGAACGTCTTTGTCGAAATTCGTTGAAACGGAACAGCAGTTTCGTCCCGAGTTTCGGAGCTTTTGAAAAATGATCTCGTTTGTTCAGAGTGCAGGACGAAACTGCCGTTTTGATTCAACAATTTTCGACAAACACTTCTAAGTTGTTCTTTGCCATGACGGGCGTTTGATAATACATGTTCTATGTACTTGAATACGTCATGCATTGTGTAACGAAAGCCTCCTAATATAGAATATTTGTTTGTGTGCTTGAATCAACTTGACTGCATTCTAAACTCCAGTTAAACTATGGCCGTTGTCTAATTCTTTGCTTGAATTCTGGAAAACCGAGAAATATAGTCGCTGGATTATTTCCATTACCTTCACTGTGCGATCTTTCTTCCCATTTTGTAATTAATAGGTACAAAAAATGAAGTAGAATCAATGATAATATACGCCTTTGGTACGTTGCTAATTCATCTACTGCGAACTCGTCCACCCACAAAATGGTCTACTTTCATTTAGTCTAATATTATTCCATCAAAATTTCGTCTAACGAACATTAGATATAATAACCATTTGGTCCAATCATCACTTTGTCCAATCGCCATTTCGTATATGACCTTTTCGTCTCACAACCAGTTGGTCTAATATCCATTTCCTTTTCATTCGTATTTCACGAATTAACACTTAGTCCAAGTAGACCTAATGGTTTATGAACTAGTGGACCAACAGGTTATAAGAAGGAATGGTGAGTGGACGAAATGGCAATCAGACCAAGTGAATGCTGGTAGACCAAACGATTTGGTGTTAGACGAATTGAAAATAACCCATGCTTTTAATGTGATTGACAAATGCAGGTCAGGTTCCAAGAGCGGATGATTATTACTGGACTCCTGATACAAGGTGGCGGAGAGAGAGACACCATGCTCACCTCACTGTTTCATCTAACTTTTAGTGTACCCGGATACGACCGTTTAATCTTTTATCAACGATCAATATACGATGACAGTATACAGGTCAGTTTTTATATTACATTTACCTGGCCGTGAGCAGCCCCCCCCCAAAAAAAAAAAATTCATCGCTTGTACAACGGTCACTAATAGAGTGCACGAAAGTGTTCAATTTTAAAGCGTCCTTCCCCAACTCTCCCCCCCCAAAAAAAAAATACAAATGGTCATGTACATTAATGATAATTACAATAATAATAGCTTATTTAATTTGATTAATACTAGCTATAATTACAACGATCCCTGTATAACTTTTATTATACTGTTATTCAATTTCTTTATTATCCTACTTTGAGCACCTGACAAGAAGGAAGAAGGTCCCATCTTTAAAGTCTTTGATGTGACTCAACTCGGAAAGGGATCGAACGCACGATCTCTTTTTCATAAGGCGAGCACTGTTCCACTGAGTGACAACGATCCATATTTTTTTTATTTGTAGATTATTATGTTGATCTAATCCACTTAGTTATAAATTTTGCAGGTCATTGTTTTTATTGTGTGACCATTTATATCCCCTGCAGTTTTATATTGGATGTATAATAAAAAAAAATACGCTCTTCAAACATGCCCAAAGATTTAAAATCTTACATGTTTTAGGATCTCATGTCTATTCACGTCTAATGCCATTACTTGATTCGTTACTGAGTAGTCTAGAGTAAAGTCCACATTTTGTTGTAGCATACAACTTCATACAACTTGTAACCTGATTTTATCCTTTAAATCAGTTCTTTTCAGGAAATTCTGAGTCTACCTGCGTGGTCCAGGTCTCCTTTGAGAGGCCTATCTTGACCCATGAGATCCAGGTCTGGCCCTATGTACGATCTGGTCCTGTTGCTCTTAGATTAGAGTTCCTTGGGTGTAAAGACAATGGTAAGTCGAACTTGGGGAACATTTATTTTCTAAATTTTATTTCGCATTATATCAGATTTTGGTTCGTCTACATCCTTTAACTTTTCTACCTATGTTTGCAACTATCAGGCAATTTAACTCAATTAGGCCTACCACATTGTCTAATTTGCAGTAGGTCTAAAGAGTTACTCGTATTGTCTAAGAATAGTTCGCTCTAAAACCGCATGATCTTTTTCAAAAGAGTCTGCTGAACTGTTTATGGATGAATTTTAATTTTAAAAGTGCAAAATGTCAAGTAGACGAAGTGGATATAGGACCGTTGTGAATTAGACTAAATGACGATTAGACAAAGTGAACATTGTACTAAGTCGGACGGAAGGCAGACCAAGGCCCCGTTGCAGAAAAGTTTTTATTATGGTAACTTTGCCATCTAATGGTAACTACCATGGTAATGATGCTCAACAGCCAATCAATATCAAGGGTTCCATGTAAGTTACCATTGGATGACTGGATGGTAAAGTTACCATAACGGTGGTTTTTATGCCACTGAACCCATGTTGGTTAAAGATAAATGCCAGTAGTTGCAGTAAACACTGTTTTCATGAGAAAGTCTGTAAAACCAGGCTTAATTGTCAGTATATCATCGAGGATCTAGATCTGGTACAGTTACATCAACTGAACTTTGTGAAATCCTGAAATCTACTCTGAAAATGTTCACACTGAAGATCACCAACACAGATAAGCACACGTGGGACAGAGTAGTATTATTGCTTTGAACGTCGGCCCGACGCTTGATCCGAATCCTGTACTTATTTGCTGATTTCTCAGCAATTACACAATTTCTTTCAGAATCCTTTGGCACATATGTTTTGTTTATCCCGGGTGGGGGGCACTTCCATTCACGAGTGGATACCATGCGCGACCATGGGGTCTCGAAAAGCACCCTAAACACGTAATTTCCATATTCTGAAAATGCACCCTTAACAAGTATAGGCGTGTAAAACCCTACCCTTAACAAGTATTGGAAACAAAACGATACTCTTGGCAAATATTCCCTGAAATGAACCCCTAAACCAGTACAGGAATGTTTTATTGTTACGGGTCCTTCGGTCGCCAGCTTTAACTTATTTGATTTAGTACGACCCCAGCTTCTACACCTCGCGCAAATCAGACTCTAAACACGAAGTTTTGGGGAAAAAGGACATCCTTTATAAAACATTTAAATTTTGTTTTATCATCCCCGCAAATTCGACCCTAAACACGTAATTTTCCTAGCGAAACAGATACCCTTTTTTCATTATTTTTGTGTTTTTGACACCCTTATCACGTTACGTACGTAATGTGCCCTATCGTAAAAAAGACATCCTTTTTACGTGTTTTTTTGGTCGCGCATAGTATCCACTCGTCAATGTAAGTGGCCCCCGGGTTACTTATACAAACAGACACCTGGGTGGTTATTTCATTGGATTATGTACGAACTCATTTTGATATCGTACCACAACTGGCATTGACCTTTAAGTCATGATGGTGTTGGAAGACCTGCAAATTATATATTTTGTAAGTAACTACGCGAACTACGCAATTATGAATACAAACTCACATGCAAGTTTTGTTTGAGCGCATTCCTTATTGGCTTGTAATCCATTTGCAAAACAATTTAGAGCCAAACTTCCTGGGAAAATAGAAACTGTCAATTATTTAATCATTATTGATGATTTCGTGACATTCTCACACGTCAAAAGATGGTGGTCTTCGTTTATACCCGTAATGTAATGATTTCAAACACTGACAGCCTTTGATTATTTTCGCGTTGATTCACAGGCTGCGACGAAACTATCACAGGTGCCTCCGTTCCTGCAGCTTATTTTGAGGCATCGAGTTTCAAGCAATCAGGCGATTTTGAGAGTGCTACTGATTTAAACCCATTCAGAAGGGGGGATATTGGCTGGATACCCGGGCCAGCGTGGGAAGACCCTAACCCGTGGTTACAGGTAATGACACTTTTTAGCAATTACTTCACAGACGCGTTCTATAGAGCAGAGAATCTGTTGTCAAAAGTACTTCATAACAAAACAGCCCTTGTCGAACATCACTGTATCGAAACAGCGGTGCCGCCCTGGACATATTTGCCATTTTTTTGTCCGGTTCGAATCATTCCACGATATGCTTACCCAGTCCACCAACATTCGGCAATGACCTCTAAGCCGTCTATTGTGATTTGACGGGTATTTAATCAACCCTTCATCGCCCTGTCGCCCTCATACATCATTGAACACTCCGATGCCCTGCTTCCCTCACACAGTAGTCCATCCTCCCACAAAGCCTGCTGACCTCACTTACTAATCTATCCTCCGACACCCTGTTAATTTACTGTCAATAACTGGGATATATACTCATTTGATTTGCTAGTTCATTACAATTAGCTAGCACGCCGAATAAAAGTACACAATTTTTCCTGCGCGCGCGCAGCATCTCCCTACGCACGCACTATCCCAAGGTCATCACGAAAATTGGCGTCCATTTCCTCTTTTACTTTCGCCTGCCGCCGTGATCAGACGTTAGCTAATTAAGTACACTCCAACTTTGCTCTTTTTAAAGTGTCCGTTGTTGACATATTTATCTATATTTTTACTACCTATTTCAACAATCCTTTGCCCTTAGGCTTTTTATCATTTTATGTACTCTGCGTGGAGCTTTCGTGTTATTTATTCACGTTTTTGTCTCACCTGCGAAGCAGAGTGAGACTATAGGCGCCGCTTTTCCGGCGGCGGCGGCGGCGGCGTCAACATCAAATCTTAACCTGAGGTTAAGTTTTTGAAATGACATCATAACTTAAAAAGTATATGGACCTAGTTCATGAAACTTGGCCATAAGGTTAATCAAGTATTACTGAACATCCTATTAAAGTTTCATGTCACATGACCAAGGTCAAAGGTCATTTAGGGTCAATGAACTTAGACCATGTTGGAGGAATCAACATTGAAATCTTAACCTGAGGTTAAGTTTTTGAAATGTCATCATAACTTAGAAAATATATGGACCTAGTTCATGAAACTTGGACATAAGGTTAATCAAGTATCACTGAACATCCTGCATGAGTTTCACGTCACATGACCAAGGTCAAAGGTCATTTAGGGTCAATGAACTTTGGCCGAATTGGGGATATCTGTTGAATTCCCATCATAACTTTGAAAGTTTATGGATCTGGTTCATGAAACTTGGACGTAATAGTAATCAAGCATCACTGAATATTTTGTGCAAGTTTCAGGTCTCATGATTAAGGTCAAAGGTCATTTAGGGTCAATGAACTTTGGCCGAATCGGGGGTATCTGTTGAATTACCATCATAACTTTGAAAGTTTATTAGTCTAGTTCATTAAACTTGGACATATGAGTAATCAAATATCACTGAACATCCTGTGCGCGTTTCAGGTCACATGACCAAGGTCAAAGGTCAATGAACTTTGGCCGAATTGGG
The DNA here is from genome assembly GCF_018143015.1 of Lytechinus variegatus. Lineage (NCBI taxonomy): Eukaryota > Metazoa > Echinodermata > Echinoidea > Temnopleuroida > Toxopneustidae > Lytechinus > Lytechinus variegatus. The sequence continues at coordinate 15,267,552 of NC_054748.1, read as the reverse complement.
TGTATCTGTAGAATTACCATCAAAACTTTGAAAGTTTATGGATCTGATTCATGAAACTTGTACATAAGAGTAATCAAGTATCACTGAACATCCTGTGCGAGTTTCAGGTCACATGATCAAGGTCAAAGGTCATGTAAGGTCAATGAACTTTGGCCATGTTGGGGTTTTTTGTTGAATAACCATCATATCTCTGTAAGTTTATTGGTCTAGTTCATAAAAAGTGGACATAAGAGTAACCATGTATCACTGAACATCTTGTGCGAGTTAGAGTAGTATTCAAAGTCAGCACTGCTGCTATTTTGAACTGCGTGATGCAGGTGAGACGGCCAGAGGCATTCCACTTGTTCTTTAATTAAATTGTGTGAGGTCCGAACAGTCAGTTTCGTTTTCACACAGACGGGTTTCTCCGCTTCCTTATCCCATAGCTCCGCGCTCTCCTGCGTGCTGCAGGCATTAATGTGACGCTTCATTTCCTTTTTAATTCATTATAATTCTTTTAATTCTTGACTTGCTCCTTTGCCTCGTCTTGAATTGAATTAATTTTATTTTCCTCTCCACAGCTTAGGCTATGCTGGACAGGTAGGAGCGTCGCCCTTTATTTGTTCTCAAACTTGTTTTCAACTTGTTGTTCTTGTTTTGAGTTGATTGATTGTTCTCTTATGTTTCAATCAATCTTTTATTCTTAATTGATTAATTGATCAATTGTTATTCAACCTTTTGATTAATTGTTTAATTAATCGCCCTTCTTTTGTTCTCAAACTTGTTTTCAACTTGTTGTTGTTCTTGTTTTGAGTTGGTTGATTGTTCTCTTAGGTTCCAATCAATCTTTTATTCTTAATTGATTAATTAATCAATTGTTGATTAACCTTTTGGTTAATTGTCTAATTATTAATTAATTTTAATAATTATTTTGTATAAAAAAAAATTCTCTTAAATTTTTGGGAAGCCCTCCTGATTCTTGTTAGCATCTTTGTTTTCGCTAAGTAGTTTCCGGCTTCCAGTTTAAAGGAAGTGAGCCCTTGCTACTTCCTCTCAGATCAGCTTAGGGCGTCTTTTTGCCGCCTATTACTTGTTTCCTTTTCGACCCTTGTCAAAAGAACAAAAAAAAAATCCTTGTGTTTTTTTTTCTTAGCTGATCCTGCTCTTCGTCTTGGACTTCTGTTTTTAATTAATTAACGTCATGTCGAGCCCTGCCCGCTCGTGTTATTAATTAAAAAAAAAAATCTTAACTTTGTTCTCTTAACTCATGTTTAAGAAGGTGATCCTGTTATTTACCTGACTTATTAATTTTATTAATAATTTCTGGAATGGATCTTATTTTGTCACCTTTCTTGCCCACCCACCCCTCCACCCCCTCTCTGTTTTCGCCCCTACTTGTTCTTTTCAGGTTAAGAACTTACTCTTCGACTCATCTCTTGATGACTCCAACCTGCCGCTGGGAGAGAACCAGACATGGTATTGTCCCTGTGATCAGCGGCGGTGAGTATGAGGGCAAGAGAGCGAGACCCTTTGCGTTGGGCTCTTTAGGGTGGAACCGTGGTTTGCGTCCACGTGCCCTGGAAAAGGAAGGGTGGAACCGTGGAGTTGCGTCCACGTGCCCAACAGGGTGGCCGAGCGTTTCAGTGTGGAACCGTGGCGCAGTGGCCACGTGCCTGAAAGGTGATAGCCAAGGCTCCCTCGACGGGACCTGAACCTACTTGGGGAGTGTTGTACTAGTATAGAAAACCTCACTCCTCCAGGGCTGCTTGACCCACCGGCTATCGGGTCCGACAAGTCCAGGTTAAGAGCGTGGGACTCTTTTCCTGGCACAGACTAGGCTCGATGCTTTGTCAGCCTCCGTCAGGGAGCATTAGCAAAGGGCTACCAGCCCCTAGTCGCTAGAGACACGTGAGCTTGACCCCGTCAATCTCACGATTAACTGATCAGGGTGGAACCGTGGAATTGCGTCCACGTGCCCTTTAAGGTGGAACCATGAAATTGCGTTCATGTGCCTGAACGGCTTGATCAGATTGGGTGACTTTTCTCATGCGAGATATCACGTCCCCCTCCCTGTCTCTTGTGCCCTCTTCTGCCCCCCGCTCAGAAGAGGAAGAAGAAGAAATTCTTGGTCGCTAATCCCGCTTTGCGGGCAGACCTATCTCTGATTCTTGTGCCGATGGCCAGGCGTCGTAACTTCATGTTAAACAGAACGCCCTCGAGTATCACGGATTTTTATCCTCATACTCCCTGTCAGCTAAAACCGCCGTGTCGAGCACCGGGCAGGTCAAGCAGACAGTCGCCATCTCGCACCTCGGAGAGTCACCGGCAATATCATGATTCGCCGGCTCACGCACCTGCAAGGGAAATCCCCGCTAATACACAGGTGTTATCGACATACGGGCGTCGCCCTCCATTATGTCACCAGACTCCCGATATTTGTGGGTCAGGCGTCGCAACTCTCATGTTGCTTCATACTCCCATGAGCAGTGCGGGTAATTCACCCACGCTTCATATCAGCTTCAGCCGCCTTGCTAAGCACTGTGCGGTTCAAGCAATCACCTGTCCTCTCACACCGGGCATTTATTGAAACGCTTTTCACCTACACGGTGACCCCCGTTTCTATGCAGGTGCTTCCGACATACGGCTTTCAAGCATCAACATGTCGGCAAGCTCTCGGTGACCGACGGCTGGACGTTGCATCCGTACAGGTTGCATCTATGCGTCCCCGAACATTACGGGTTCTTACCCTCGTGTTCTCCGTCATTATAAGACCGCCGCGGTCTTATTGCCGGTGTCGGGTATTGAGCGGATTAAGATTTCTCCCGCCAACCCGCACTCCGGGGAGCCATCGGCGAGTTTACCTGCATGGGTATCCCCCATTATTATGCAGGTACTCCGAATTTGCCCTCTACGTCAAGTTTCACGTACGGCGACGGCTCTTTCAGCGATAACTCTCTTCATTCTACCCCCTAAGCGGGCCTGTAGATTGGAGGTAAGAATCTCTTACATACCGCATGCCGCCCTTCTCTCGTGAGAATGTTTGGCTGCTTTTGAGAGGGCAACCTATCACGCCCGCGGACCGTCCGCCCAGGCGACGGGACCGTCGGCTTTTGGCCTGAACCTCACTTTCTATTCGAAAGTAAGGGTGCCCTGTCTTTACTTTAACCCTAAAAAGACTGGGGGGGGGGCTGATTCAGCCCCCCCCTTGACATTTTTCGCGATAAATCCGCCGCGCAAAATTTTTTGACCGCGTCACTCACTGACTTTTTACTTTCAAGTCTCGCGCAACTTTTGAGACCAAAATTGTGACCCCCGGGTACGCGGTTCGGAAATTACGCAACATTTCGTAAGTGCATGCACACCCAAAATTACTCAAAAACGTGAATTTGTGTACAAATCCAATGCAAATAGTGTTTTTAACCAAAATTCATAAATGTATCATTATTTTTCCTTTTACTGCTTAAAATCAATTAATTTTATCTTTTTTATGGTCCAAATAAAGTCCCCGACAATTTCCATTGAAAAAACAATAAAAAACAAAAAGTCGAAAAACAAAGAAATACATAAGAAATTTAGAAAACAATAGAATACATAAGAAAATAAATGTGATGTTAACATTTTTTTAAATAAATTTGATCAGATGCCTATCTAGAGTATGTGAAACAAAAATTAGCATTTCAGGGGCATTATTTTATTAATTATAGCAAACTTATGATTTTACGCATAAATTAGCATAATTAATCAAACATGAGATTTTTGCAGAATTTGATGTTATAGTTTTGTAGATAATGCCATGGGTAACGCGTGTGCCAATTTTCGTCGCGATCGCGCGATCGACGGCCGAGATCATAAGGGGGGGCTGAATCAGCCCCCCCCCAGTCTTCTTAGGCGTCGAAATAGCCCAGTCTATTTAGGGTTAACTCCTACTCTTGTAAGGTTAGAGTCAGGGCTAGTACAGACACCCGTCCTCCAGCGATCGCCGCTGTAGAGAGGGCGACTCCGATATGAGCACCATCACCGCTAAGCGGTATGTCTCACTATCTCATAACTCTCTGAGCTTATGAGTATGTATATCGGATCTGAATGTCACGGCGATTAATAAGTTCACCTGTCCTTAGTAATCGCTATGCCTTCACCACCCGGTGCATTATGGTTATTTTAACCTATTGTCTCGTATTCGGGCGGCTCGTACGAGCCCTGCCCGAGCTGCCATCACCGGTCGTCCCCCCCGGACACCGCCGGCAGCACCCGCACCGAATACCTGGAGAGAATCAGCTTTTCATATGCTAGATATCCCTCCTGTTGACATTCACAGCTGTTCCCCGAGTCTTTCCCGGTCGGGTAAGCATCATCTCGGAGGAAAGAAACAGCCGTATATCTCATGAGATTGTTGGCTGTGTACGTGCGTTCAGGCTTGTTTAAAGCCCCAGGATTCTCTGTCGGCATTTCTATGCCTACTTTCTGGGCACACCCACCGTGCCGGGTCGGCGAGTTTACACCAAACTGTACGCCGCCAGGCCATCGGTCGAGCTCTAACAGTCTTATAGACTGCCCTCTATGTGGGTCAAGCTTGCGGGCGTCTCCGCCGTTTCCTCCTTGTGTGGAGTGGGCTACGGTCGATGTTTTTACCGTGCCCGTTTGTCGAGTCGTCTTCTTATTTAGAAGCTTTTCACTCGGCACACTCGAGTCGCCTCGCATGCTGCTTTCATCCTCCTTCCATGCAATGCATGTGGCCATGGTCACCGCGACCGAGGATGATGTAACCGTGGATGATGTATGCTTATGCCTGCCTAACCACGATCACCACGACCCGCCTTCTCTCGGGCCGACTGTGGATGAGTCTCTCCATGTAAGTGATTTACTTCACTGGAGTTCTTCTTTTAGAAACTTAGATTCTCATCCCCCGCTGCTTAGGGCGTCATTTTACCGCCCCCCGCAGCTTTTCGGAACTCCTTATCTTACCGATATCGGACTGTTCCACGCTGCCGCAACCGGCGCCGGCGGTGCTTGCTCTTACGATCACCAGAGAAACCAGGCCTTGTGGCTGTTTTCATAAACAATTGGTTCTCACCGCAGACTGAGGGAAATTTTTTGTGATTATTTTCCTCAAGTCTCCTTACTCCTCCGCATGTTTCTTCAAGCGAGGACATCGACACTCTTGGCCAGTTTCCGTCCCTAACTTTGATAGGACAGGGCCGTTGTTACCTCATTCGATTCCGTGGGGAACGTAACTGTTGAGGTATCATATCTGGCGATGTCTGTTGGTTTAGAGCATCTCTTGATTGTCGTTTACACGTAAGATCATGACAGAGACTTTGTTCGCCAGCTCACCTCTGGCGTACGCTTGCCGCTGCTAGGGATTTCCCCTCCCAGTGGACATCCATCGCAGCCTAGCCTTACAGGCTCTCTCGGGCGATGGTGGCTTGAACCAAGCCACCTCTTCCACCGCGGGCACTGCACCCTCTGGCGGGTGCTTTATTTAGTACGGGAGAAAGGGGATCCGGGATTCTCTCTCGATCACTCGGTCTATCACACTTGTTTTGTCGTGATGCGTACCGCGTTATTTCTCTGACACGCCCGGTTGAGCTGTTTTGACCAGACTGTTCTATTCTACATAGGCAGCAGGTCCGTGGCATTTTCTTATTAACAGGATGGCACTCAGTCGTTTTTCTCGACACCTTGACTGCCTTACGAGTGGTTTTCTTTAACCTTACTCTCTGTCGTTCCAGGTCCTTATTGGACCGCTAGAAACGTTCTGCCACAGCTCTCTATCAAAATTCTGCAGATGTTCTGCCCTCACGCATTTGAGACAGATATCGAATTCTGGGCGCTTTCTCCCACGCGGAGGCTTCTGAGATATCTCGCCTTCTCAGATTGATTGATTGATCACTTACTGAACCTTAACTCTTAACATGCCACGCACACTACTAACCCAATGCCACAGTGCTAATCCGATGCTAATCCCCTGTGCCAGCCACAAAACCCCCCTGTGCCACATTGATTTTGGGATTGCGAGTCGTATTCACTCCCTCCAATAGTCATGATTACAATTGCTTGTAACTCTCTAACGATTAGTTTATTCACAAAATATTGTGTAGTAAAGTTGTAGGAAATTTCATACCCCTTATAACGATGTCCTCATTATATGGATTGGTTATTATCTTTACCGCTAAAATATGAGTTGTATCAAGTAGTTCCATTTTGTGGTGTGTTTTGTATGGATCAAAAACCTAGGTCTCTTCCCTCTCAGAGGCGGAGCTATATCTTGTAAAAATGTAGAAATACTCAAAAAAGTCGAATGTAAACCGCGTAAGTTTATCTGTCAGAAAGCATAGTTCACACTTCACACAATATTGCTAACTACGGCGTGCATGCGATGCGCAATACAATGCAAAACGGCGTAACAATGATTGTTATTCCGAATGTGCGCAGTCATGCACGAAGCAGGCAAGGGTAGGAAACAATGCAAGCACAAAGCAATCAATAGTAGGCGTGCGAGCACGAGTGTGGCATGTTATAGTAGGATACGTAGCGTGCACGAAGCACTCAATGAGTTAAAAGCTTCAGTTTTCCGGTCACGATTCTTGTTGAAATTTTCAACAAAATCCGAATCTTACAAACTCTTGAGTTCTTCTCAAATGTCGAGCTTGTATAGCTTAGTCCGTCATGACACCTGTCGGTCGTTTTTTACGCTTGACTAACTCCCTCTTGGGTCGGTTTTCAGGGTATCTTATCTGTCTATCAGTCGAGTTCCCTCCTGTATCTGTTTAAATGTAACCGTTTACAGTACAAAACTTGCATTCCTATGCATCGCTCCCGAACCGTTGCCGGGATTGGCTTAGATTAGGTGCGACTTCTAACCCTGGTCTTTGCCATTCATCAGACAATTCCCAACTCTGTGCAGTTGGTTGTTTTGTCATGTGAGCTGTTTGCGACAGCTTCTTGAGACATCTTTCACTCTGGATTGTTGAAACGATCTAGTCAGTTGGTGATGATGTTCTCCTGACACTAGGCCGAGGGCCCATGATTCTATAGTATCTTTCTTCTTGGGCTCTTTCTTTGGAATCGTCGTTTACGACTTCTTGAGGACCGCCTATTGACGCTCTTCTTTCCTTCACTTCCTTGTTCTTAAGGACTTTTCTTCACATGAGGCCTTATTTGCCTCCTCTGTCCTTAAGGCAGCGGCCTTCGTGTCTTCATCTCCCTATTTTTACGCACTTCTTAGTCTAGACATGCCTCCCTTCACGTTGAATCCGTGTTGGTCTAGCAAATCAAATGAGTATATCCCAGTTATTGATAGTAAATTATGAAAATACTTACCATGATTTTCTTATTTACGAGATAACTGGATATACTTATTTGAACCCTCCCACCGACCCCTCGCCTTGCGTGGCAACATGTCCTGCGTTCATTCTCTTAAGAGGATATGGACGCCAATTTGCGTGATGATCTTGGGATAGTGCGTGCGTAGGGAGATGCTGCGCGCGCGCAGGAAAAATTGTGTACTTTTATTCGGCGTGCTAGCTAATTGTAATGAACTAGCAAATCAAATGAGTATATCCAGTTATCTCGTAAATAAGAAAATCATGGTAAGTATTTTCATAACCTAACACTCTTATACACCCTCCCACAAAGCGCTACCCTTACACACTTATCCACTTTCCTATACCATGCCACCCCACACCAATACACCATTACACAGTAAAATACAATCCCACACACACTTATTCACCCTACTACACCATGTCACTCACACTAATACACTCTCACACACTGTAAGACCACCCACGCACACTTATTCACCCTCCTTTTCCACGCCACCCCACAAACCAATACACCCTCGCACACTAAAAGACCATCCCACACACACTTATCCACCCTCCTTTTCCATGCCACCCCACACATCAATAGACCCTCACACACTACAAGACAATCTCACACACACTTATCCACCCTCACACCCTAAAAGACCATCCCACACCCTGCATCCCCCACAAACCTACGCACCCTCCTATACCTTGCCACCCTACACACCAATACACTCTCACAAACTAAAAGACCATCCCACACAAAATTCTACACATCTACACATCACCCACACACCAAAACACCCGTGCACGCTATCAGACTATCCCACACCCTGCATCACCACACCTATACACTCTCATATTCCATGCCACCCCACACACAAATTTACCCTCGCACACTTAAAGACCACCCACACCCTGCCTCCCACGCACACTTATCCACCCTCCTATACCATGCCAACGCACACACCATTACACCCTCACGCACTAAAAGACTATCCCACACCCTGCATCCCGGAAACACTTATCCACCGTCCTATACCATTCTACCCCACACACCAATCCACCTTTATACGCTAAAAGACCATTCCACTCCCTGTAACCCACACACACTTACCCACCCTCCTATACCATCCCACATCCTGCATCACACACACACACTTATCCACCCTCCTATACCATGCCACCCCACACACCAATACACCCTCACGCACTAAAAGACTATCCCACACCCTGCATCCCGCAAACACTTATCCACCGTCCTATACCATTCTACCCCACACACCAATCCACCCTTATACGCTAAAAGATCATTCCACTCCCTGTAACACACACCCACCCTCCTATACCATCCCACATCCTGCATCAACACACACACACACTTACCCACCCTCCTATACCATGCCAACCCACACACCATTACACCCTCACGCACTAACAGACTATCCCACACCCTGCATGCTGCAAACACTTATCCACCGTCCTTTACCATGCTACCCCACACACCAATCCACCCTTATACGCTAAAAGATCATTCCACTCCCTGTAACCCACACACACCCACCCTCCTATACCATCCCACATCCTGCATCAACACACACACACACTTACCCACCCTCCTATACCATGCCAACCCACACACCATTACACCCTCACGGACTAAAAGACCATCCCACACCCTGTTTCCCACACATACTTATCCAACCTTCTATACCATGCCACCCCACACACCAATACACCCTCACGCACCATAAGACTATTCCACCACACTTATCCACCCTCCTATACCATCACACACCTGCATCCCACACACACTTATCCAACCTTCTATACCATGCCTCCCCACACACCAATACACCCTCACGCATTATAAGACTATCCCACACACACTTATCCACCCTCCTATACCATCACACACCCTGCATCCCACACACACTTATCCAACCTTCTATACCATGCCACCCCACACACCAATACACCCTCACGCACTAAAAGACTATCCCACACACACTAGTGCACCCTCCTATGCCATGCCACCACGTACACCAAATCACCCTCACACACTAAAGACCATCCCACGCCCTTCATCCCACACACACTTATCCATCCTCCTACACAATGTCATGCACACCCCAAAATACCCTCACACAGTAACAGCCCATCCACACGCACTGTTTCACCCTCCTACACCATTTCCAACTGAATTACTACGATTGGACATGATCTTTAAATTGACACATGAAACGCCCATTTGAATAGATCTTCTCTGTGAAATGAAACACACCCTCACACACCAATAAACCCTATCACGCCCTGTCCCGAACCCACACACAAACACACCACCCCACACCATGTCACCCTTGCACAGCAATATAGCCTCCCACTTCCTGTCACCCTCACCAATACACCATCCGGCACCATGCGACCCTCACACATCTATCCGGGACATCTATCCACTCTCCTACAATATGGTACCTTCCCACTTATGACACCCTCCCCCACTATGGCACCCTCCCACACCTTCACCGCTCCGACACCTTGCCACTAGCTCCCACAACTTGCCAGCATCCCACACCCTGCCACCCTCCAATACGGACCCCCCCCCCCGCCCCCCACACACACACACACCAATGACACCAATACCAACCTTCCGCACCTGTGTATTTCTGTTGTACAGTGCGTATCAAAAAAACGTTTACAATTTGAAAAAACTCCTGTAAAATTATACATTTGTAATATCTTGAAGATTTTTCCTCATTTTTCTATTAGTACAGATCCATTTAAGCAAATGACCATATAACTGTCGGAAAATGTTTCCGCTTGAGTGAGCACCACTTACTTTCGAAAAGTAAGTGAAAAATGATTTGCGCAGAACTTTGAAATAGTTATGCGAATAAAAGTAGACCTTAATCATGAAAAACATGTTAAATTTGGCTAATGAAATCAAGTTGAAGATATCTTTTATTTTTTAAACTTGTTTCATTGCCAAAAACACTATGAAGTGTGCATTGCGCCCCACCCCACTCCCCCACACACTGAGGCCGTCGTGATGGTATTTGCTTTGCACTGAGCTGTGATCCACATCAAATGGCTTAGGCTTGATTTCCATTTTGTTAGTCACTGTCAAGCTTACGAAAAGTCTAGAGAAGCAAGTATTAAAAGAAAAATGAAATGTTAACCCACATTAAATGATAAAAAAAAAATGCTGGAGATGTCTGATATAAACTTTTGGTAAGATTCAGTTATGTCCTCAGATCCAGCTGGCACAAAAAGGGTAAAGGTTGTGCTTAATAAGTGTTGAAATTTCAATTTTGGTGCCAAAATTGTTCTAAAATGCTTGAATGTATCCGTTTTGTTTCAATTGACTTAAAGTGCATGGGAAATGTATGAGAAATGTTTCGCAGGATAAGTTTGATTTCGCTCTTTTCCCTCGGCACAGCGTGAAAACAATCATTTCTGCGCAAACAGATTTCTGCGAGCTTTACAAAAATGGACAGTGCTCACTCAAGTGTAACATTCTTTCAAAACTTTTACTTTCTTTAGATAGATGAGACCCAAAGCCAAGAATATATGTGAAAAAATTACCCACATGTTGTATATTTTTTACTTCCCAGGGCTTTTTCAAAGTGTAAACTTTTTTTTGATACGCACTGTATAATGTGAAATGCGCTATACAAGAACTCTATAATTGTTATTACTATACACGTGCCTCCGACGTCAACAGTGATTTTTTTTTACTTTTATTTTATTATAGGTTACGTTCCTCTCAGGGCATAATGTGGTTGGCATGATGAGCCGAAAGTGTGGGGATGAAACTCAAGGGTTCGGATGGCTGACTGTGCTTGATCTAGAATGGGTTCCTTCTGGAAATACAAATATTTCTCAACTCAACAGCCAAAAACTTCATAATGTAAGTTATAAGGATTTTTACTCTTCCTCACATCAGTTTGTTCATGACAAGTTGGAATGCGCCATGTACAGCCAGCAATACAAAAGCTGATGAGGGGTGATGATAATGGTTTAAACACTAAAACAAAATGTCGAACATCAGTCATTCATCAAATGTGAAATTCGCCATGGAAAGCCACCATTATAACAGTTGACTATTATCATTATTGAGTAGACTATATATTTAAAGTCCAATAACAAAGACGAATAAACAAATTTAATTAAGAAAAATGCTATTGATAAAGTGCTAATCTGTTTACCAACACTTCTCCTCCTCTCCTTTGTTTCCTCAAGCACATAGTAGCTTATTTGTTTGTTTTGTTTGCTTGAAATTTATTTCTGCGTTCAACATGTTCAACATAATACAACATAATCAATTATTACATAGATTTTACAATTACATGTATATACATTTTAGACACACGTATCATTTACGATCTCTTTCTGAATATAAAAAAAAGTATATGAAGAGTATTATTTAACTCAATTTCAGAACGCAGGAGACCGTCGTCATGAGCGACCTGCTTGATGTTGACGACGGCCTCAGGGTAAAAAAAGCGACATGTAAAACTTACACATTTTTTGACAAGAGGTCATGAGGGTGTAGTGCAAGTGCAAGTGTAGTGCACGTGTAGTGCAAGTACATTAGAAGAGGGGTCAAAATTCATCATTGTTATGTGTTACTCGCAATAAAAAAATATCAGTATTATTATTTATTTCTATTATTTATTTCTATACTCATCCAGCTTGTTCTAAACTACACTGGAGAGGGGTCACTTGCTCGACTGTACTTTAACGATGTGATTTATGACACCCGTGTTGTTCGAATAATTCCTACAGAATGGGGCGGAGAGTACCAGTGTTTGTCAATGATTCTGATGGGTTGTGACTACAGTGGTAAGCAGTGGTGGGGGGGGGGGCTTGGGAGCACTTGCCCCCCTCCCTTCTCCTCCTCCCCCAAAACAATATATATTCACGACATAGAAAAAACAAAGAAAAGGAAATATAGGACAGGAAATGTTCTTACTTTGAATTCATTTCTCAAAAACCTTTCTTCACATCTTTGTTGATATGTCATTGTGAATGTGCCTACATGTAACATTTTGGTCATCATTCTTTCGAAAGAACATTGGATTCGAATTCAAATTGCATAAACCTGCACATACCTGCCTATAAACGTTCCAACTACCTTGACAGTTAACCGTGGTAAGAGGGGTCAGCTTTCCATACTAGTGACATTTCCATGATAATTACAATAATGGCAAACTTACAATAGTTGAAAGTCTTTTTTAAATGAACCACTTTTTTGGATTGTATGAAAACGTATTTGAACATGATTGATACCAATTGCTCCCCCCTCGCTTCTTGATCTAGTTCAGATTGGACCTTGGTGTTTCGAGGTTCCCTTTCCCAAAGCTAATATGGCACATTGTCTCCCAATCTCTAATCAGCGCCAATCCCCTCATCTTCCCTACCCACCAAGGATTGGCGCTGATTAGAGTTTGGGATATATGTGCCCTCTATGTTAGCTTTTGGAAAGGGAACTTCCAAACACCAAGGTCAAATCTGGACTATTCTTCATCATACTCTTTCCCCATTCTCCTGCTCTCTCTGCTACCCACTTCCTCCTTCCTCTCTCCTCATTATCGTTTACCACTACCATCATCCTGTACGTTGGCCGAAAAACCGGACATGTTGGCTTAGTGGTAGAGCTCCACCTGAGAAACGGCAGGTCGTGGGTTCGATCGCAGTCCGAGTCACACTAAAGATTTTTTAATGGGACCTGCTTGCTTTCTTGAAAAGCGCTCGACATATAAATGGAGAATGATAAAAAAATATATCAAAATCAGATGTAAAATAAGAAAGTAATGATATTTCAAAATTCCGCTCATTTTGCACAAATTATTTATTTGCACAATTTAGTCACATGCAAATCACAGAGTTGATGATGTCCCTCACTATTTCATTTATTTCATTGTTTGAAATATACAATAATTTTTTGGGCAGATTTGACAATAAGGACCAACTGACTGAACCATAAAATGTTAATGGTTATTCCACATGTTTGTTTCCCAAGACAATGAGGAGAAAATGAGAATAGTTATGTCATATTTCATCTAATGAAATGCGAAAGAAAAGTGAGTAGGTGATGTCATCAGTTCCCTCATTTGCATATCGACTAGGATGTGCATGTAACTGTTTTGTGAAATTAAGCGAAACTTAAAGATCTCATATTTTTCTTATTATACATCTGATTTTGATGAGAGCTTGTTGGATTTTTCTCTTTTAGTCGAATCACCTTGTTTGTTGAGGGTGTCCTTTTGTATCTTACCAAAGATCACTAGCACACCAAGTGGGAATCAAACTCAAGTCAACGGAATCCGAAACCCCCGCTCTACCGACTGAGCAATCGCTCCTCATTATTATCATCATTAGTATGATTATTATTAGAAATAGTTGTATCATTATTGTTGTTGGTTAACAGAATATTCGGAGAGTCTTGATGACATAGATCATGAGCAACTGCTCACGGACGTAACCTGTCTTGGATGCAATACTGATAGTCTATCGCGGTGGCGTCTTCACCACTACGCATCTGATGGGTCAAGTGGAATCGCATTCCCAACACAAACTGAAAGTAAGTGTGCATGCTTTTTCCCACCACTAGAATACAATTACAAATAAATCAAATATCACATAAATAGTAAAAAAATACCCTGTGATAAAGGATGTTTCATAACAAATTAAAAGCAAGAACTACCGATATATTTATTTATTCATTAATTTTTTTTATTCTCGTCGTCCAGGTCAAGCCAAATGGCCTGTTTTTCACGGGAGCCCTGTCAATGTGCATTCATACAAACATGGCATACATACAAAAATAAATACAGTGAATGAAAAACAAATAATGAAAGGAGTTTTATAGAGAAAGAAGCATATATGAAATTATGAATGATTTGAGAGCAAAATGAGCGAAAATGTGATACCTTTATGTTAGTGATTTATGTAGCAATTGGTTATCCATAGTTAAACCACAACTTTAAACCTAACTTTGAGTTGAACCCGAATTCAGAATACGGGCCGTTGCACTTAGAGAGTACGCCCCTAAAAACCGCATGGATACTCTTATTTCGGGATTAATATTGACAATGTAATACTAACTTTCTCTTCAGAATGGGTTCAGATTCAGTTTGGACGGATTTTCATTGTCACGGGGTTAGACACACAAGGAGGAACTGGACTGAATATATCGTTTGTAACCGATCTTGAGAGCCACATAGACGAGTACACTCTCTCCTACCAGACAACCTTCGATGAGGACGAACAAGGAGCTTGGAGAAAGCTTGTTGATATGAGAGGCGAACCTGTGGTATGAAAACAGGGTGACACGACATGTGTTCCTGCGACAATTGCTCCGTTATTTATATCTCAGAGGGCAAAGGATTAGAGTCAGTACTGTAATAAGAGTTTTGGGTTCAGGAAAGTGCAAAGATAAGGATTATGGTTTATTTAATATTGAAAGTTTTATGTTTGGCCTAGAAGTGCAGATTTTCCATCGTAGCAATCGTCGCTAGAGCTAATGTCATGGAAACGAAAGCAAAAACTCTGGCCCGAATTCCCAAGCCCGAATCAATTTTGGTCAAGGTTTTAACTCTGTGTCACAATTATTAGAACTCGCCAATTACAACAAAATGAAAATACATTATTTTTTCATATTCGTGGGTGTCAAGTGAGCAGACCAATTGAAATTGAGAGATACCTGTCACTAATGGCAATTAATACTTAAACCACAACTTTAAACTAGTGTTCGACTTAGTGTCAGTCTCTTCATTCCTCGCTCCCGTTCAGTACTTTACTCCTTTTCTCTCTCCCTCTATTCTTGGTCATGTCCTCTTTTCTGTTGAGTTTTTAGTATCGTCTCGTATTTTTGTCATCTTATTATTTCTTGCCATTAATCACTATCTTAGTTCTATTCCTATCATTTCATTTTAACATATGGTATTTTCTTACACCTACACATGCGAATGAGTCCCATAGTGTTTATTCTTTGATATACCATCTTAGGGGATCCATGCTCAAGAAGCAATGATTTTTAGTGGGTCCCCTCATTTCCATGCAAGATTTTGTCAAAACTATTATACTAATGTTTTGAAATTTGTAGCAGATTTGTAATCATTGTAATCATATTTGATTTCCATTTGTAATTGTTTATATATATGATACATACTTGATTTGTAATTGTTTATATTGTTAATGATGGAAATAAAAATAAAAACCTGACCTTGAACTGAATTAGACCAGACCAAATACGGGCCAATATGTCCTATGTCAGTTCAAAATATATTCCCTTCTCTTTCCACTCCGCCCTTGTTTCTTGTTTTCTTTTCCTTTTTCTCCCTCTCTTCTCGCTACGTCAAGTTAAACCTTACCTTCAACCTGTATAGCATTTCCTCTTTTATATTCCTGATGGTAACGACTGATTTCGAATTGAACAAAAATGAAATAAGGTTTCATGACCAGTTCCTTGCAGTTTCCTTGACTTAGAAAGGATGAATCTTTACGAAATAAGGGTTTGTGTGTTTGCAACATTTTACTAATCTCTTTCATCGATTTTATAGAAAGGATGTTGCTTTATATGTCTTGATAATGATCGATTGTTTTCCATAAGAGCCAGAACTGCCACCTTCTCTGCAATGCTTATGGAACAGTGACGAACAGTATACGTCCATTCGTGTGGGCAGTTTCGACTGTTCTAAGAATTGATTCTGATTTGTTTCATCTAATCAGGTCTTTTACGGTCTCAGAGATCCATTCGGAGTAACTACCAGCAAGATCGATCAACCCTTCTTGGCGGTCCGTCTTCGCATTCATCTGCGTCAACGTGAAGACGTCTATATGGGCAGAGTGCGCTTCCGAATACGGGGGACTGAATTAATTGGTAAATATCCCAATCCCCCTTTCCTATGACTGACGTACCTTGTTTTACCAGGGCCCGTATCACAAAGGTTGGCAATTAAACCTACGCTTGATTTTGACGATAGATTGTACATTGTAGTCAATGGAATCAATCGTAGAAAAATGTTCTACGATCAATTGCTAAGTTTTGTGTTACGGGCCCCAGGTGAACTTGAGTCCCGTGAGCCACTGTAAGGGGATAAGAAGAAAAAAATGGACGGAAAGGGGAACGAAAAGAAAAACACACAACGAAAGGGGAAGTGAACGTGTCCTCGAAACTTTATCAAAAGAGATATTTCTTTCAGATATAAGCCGTTGGTATGATATAAACACACATAAATATATACCTGTATTAACCTCTATCACGAGTTCTGATCAACATGTTTTCCTTTTGAATCGATTTCTTTCAGATATCTCTCAGTTGTGCACTGACAATCAGATCCTCTTCAGAGGTTACTGCATCGGTGTGGTTGAAACCGAAGGCGACGGCATTTGCAACGATGCCTTCCTACCGGGTAGCTACCCGTTGGCCATCAAGTCGGAGGACATCCAGAATCTCCTCCTAGAGAACCGGGAGCGTTTGCCGGTGGCAAAGGAACTCGTCATCGGATTGAGGTCGGATGTGAATGGAGTTTACAGGTAGGTGTCGAGGGTTGCTTTATTGGTGGCAGTTCCAGGGATGAGTTCAGGACTGACCAGGGCCTCATCTTACGAAGAGTTGCTATTGTCGACCTCATCTGTATGGAAATTTGCACTATATCCTTTGTAAACAAAGAGGTGCACATCCAATTGTGGAAAAAAAGATGAATGTATGGAGTATCCATCATACCTATAGAGAGTTTTGCATTTTTCATGTTGGCGTAGCTAGTTCGCTTTCCAAGTTCTGGCAAATCGGATCAATCACAGCTCTTTATAAGATTGGACCTTGGAGAGGGGTAATGGTGTACATATGTCAAGCAAATAATGATTACATAGAGGAATTTTCTTTCAATGTCGAAACCTGTCAGATTAAGCAGAGATTAATAGCAGGAGGGGCATCGGTAGGCCTGTGGCACCCCCATGTGTATCCCTTCACTACCATGACTGTTCTAATCATGATGTTAGCTGTATGATATTATTCATGAGGATTTAAATTCCTTATTTTCGTTTCTGTATCCTTATCTTATATCCTTAAAAGGTTATTTATCTTTTTCCTCGTTTCAAAGGAAATTAAAATATCAACACGAATTAGAACGCTTTATGAATATACAACAAATGAAGTTTATTGCAGAAATTTGATGTATCCAGGTACATCGAACTCATTCAAATGTCTTTCAAATGTCTTGATTTCTATAGTATACATGAGTCTTTGATTTGATTTGTGGAGAAAAGGTGAATAAATCTTTTTTAAAGGAAAAAATGTATCCTTATCCTTATATATTAGATAAGCTAGCCATATTTGAAAATCGTGTCCGGTCACTAGAACTAATCATTTGTAAGTCATTAGCCAGCTTTCATCTAACCTAAAAATAGATAAAATGGTCACGTGATAGATTTTAGCCAATTATTTAATAAGGATTCATATCACCATCAAGCTTCTCAAATCATCTTATGTAATGTACCTCTTTTTTCAACTTTAGCTGGCCAGATGGCACTCCCGTGCTCTACAATAACTTTGCCCCTTTCACCGTGGCGCCGATAGGAAAAGAAGCGTGCTCTTTCATTAATTTCTTCAACTGTTTTGTTTGGGAGTTTTATGATTGCACCCCTTCAGATCGATCTACAATATGCCAGGGTGGTAGGTCATATCCATGTTATTAATCTTGTTTGATTTGCAGTGTAAGAAATGTTGATCAAGTCCACCCAGAAAAATGTTGAGTTCAATCAATAGAGAAATATCGAATGAGTATAATGTAAAAAAAAATTCATCATTAATTTGGTAGTAGACAGTCACAAATTGCCCCGTATTCTGGACCCCCTCTTGCAAAGAGTTACGATTGAACCAATCAATCGTAACTCTATGGAAATCCATCAGTGTCATAATTTCTTCTACAGGAAATTTGCAAAATGTCCTTTGTTAACAAAGGAGATCACACCAAATAGTCAAGAAATCAATAAATTTATTGAAAATCTTTTATATCGAGATTATTTTTTACAGACAAGCAATATATGTTGACTTAGGTGGCTTTCCATAGTTGCGATTGATCGGATCGATCGCAACTCTTTGTAAGACTGGCCTCTGAACTTGGGTTGAAGTTGCGGATTAACTATGGAAAGCCTGGTGTGACACAACATTCACCAAACAGTGGTGGCATGAAATGATGAAGCAAATATGAAATTCTAATATTTGTATTAAATTTCTACTCGAATCCATAGATTTAAACGAATGTTTGGTCCCTGGCCATAACTGTGCTCACAACTGTGTCAACGATGATGGGGGATATCACTGTGAATGCAGAGATGACTTCCGACTTCGGGTTGACTTTCGAGAATGTGAAGGTAGGATATTCACTCTTTCAAATCAATATGGATGCATGCCTGACATATCATTCCTTATTCGAATCGAACACCCCATCGAAATCATGAGTATCATAAAGTTTAGTACGACGGATGTTAGTGATTATTATTCTTATCAGAAGAATCCATGCAAATCATGTATTCTTCGAATTACTGTGTCAGTTCTGCGTACTAGGCCTAATGGATATAATCATATTTATATCTACTGGCGTAAAGTTTCACAATTTTGTAATAGCGTTTTTATAAATTTGAACGACCGATACTCTCTTTTTTAGCAATCTTTCCGATCTATTATTTTTAATCGTTACTATATGCTACTATAAGTTCTATTGATTTCATCAATATCATCATCATTAATTTCTTCTACAAGTGACACCTTTGTGTACTACTGACGTTGTCACTTAATATGGAAAAATTAAGATGAAACCTAACTCATCAAGGATAGCTGTTCTCGACGAACAAGTTACATGGACAAGAAAATGAAAAGAGTGCGCTGGTATGTTTGCTGAGTTGGTAGAGCGTCCGCCTCACAAACTTGGGGTCGGGAGTTCAAACCCTGGACAGCGCCAGAATATGGACCAACAATGGTCACACCAATATTAGTTAAAACACAGGGGTTGCTGTAACTGTGATTGCCGATCAACGGTTTAAGGGATATAGAGCAAATAGAGCCTCATACAATAGCTTCCGCGCCCACGATTAATTGGGCAACATGGATGTTCGGCGGATCTTTCTCGTTTCTATTTCGAACAATAAAACCTGGATTTTCTTTTTTTATTCATTATGAAAACACAATGACAAACCATTAGATTTAAGAGCATACTAAACAAGTTTGGCAATAAATCATAAATGTATTAATTTGATGAATACTAAATACATTTTCACAACTATCACCACTATTATTGATCAGATTCAGGAATATTAAGACGCAAGAAACTTTTATCATTTCAGATGTATGTTTCAATTCATTTGATGCTGGCTATCTTCCATGGGCAAACCTTCGCACGGGTACCTGCTTTCATCCAGTCCTTCAGATGGGAACCTTTGAAGAAGCTGTAGAGAGCTGTCAGCTTATTTACGGAAGATTACCTAGTCTACTGGAAGCTAATGATTTACAGGTGAGAGAGCAGTTTGACGTTGAACGCGTGCCTTCTAAAAAGAATTGGCAATCGCTTTTACCGATTAAAGGGGAATCCAGCCTTGGCCATAAAATGTTGTGTTGGGAAGGAGAAAAATAAATTAAACAGAATGGTGAAAGTTTGAAAGAAATTGGACAAGCAATAAGAAAGTTATAGCTGCTTTAAAATTGAGATCACTAATACTATGTAGATTTCAAATTGGCAACTGGGTAAGTAAATTATGACAAGGGGCAAGGACAACTTTCCCATAGGCCATGTACTTTATTATCAGGGATTTGTGGTTTTCTCCTAAGTACCCATTCCCCTGGGGCAGTAATCTAAATATAACCCATGTAGTATATTGTTTTATGTCCTTATGAAAAAAAAATATAATTTGAAATAAAACTTTTGGGAAAAATGACATTTTAGCCATAATATGTATTGGAGTACATGGAAGAGAAGTCCTTGCCTTACATCACTATGACATCCCATATGCGGCCAATTTGAAATCTCCATGGGTATAGTGATTACCAATATTTACAACTTTTAAAAATTCATATCTTTCTTTTTGTTTGTCCAATATTGTTCAAACTTTCACCTATCAACTTGTCTGATTTTTCTTTTCCCTATAAAAACTAGTTTTTATTTGGGTTAGATTCCCCTTTAACTTCATCAGTGTCGGTGCAATGTTGTGATATAAATATAATGGAGGAGCGCTAGAGCTAGAGCGTTCTAGAAAAGACTAAATTGGAAAATGTTGATGGTTTTATGCAGTGATACATGAGAATTTAGACTTGGCAATAAATCATGGCTCGTACATGATTATTCTTGTCGACAACCAAAGCCCAGCAAGTTGCCAAATATGCCTACTGCTTCCGTAGATTTTTTTAATTAAATGCCACTTGAAATGAAGTGTGTCGATCTTTCTATTTTTTTAAGAATGTGAAATCAGGTTGCATTGTTCATAACTCTTAGGGGTCTTTTAATGCTATTTGCATGATGGCTCTTGTGCAGTTTGATATAATGCCGAACATCATTTGTTTTATTGTTGTTTTGTACAGGGCTTCTTCAATATAACGGATGGTTTTCTTTGGGCAGCACCGCCTCCCGGCTTTGAAGCACCCCAGACGAACGACCCTCTCTGTTATGCAGCCGAATTTCCTGTCGTTGGCAATGTATCAGCCGGACTATCTCCATGCAACGGGACACTGCAGTTTGCATGCATAAGAGGTACGGCTAAATTTATGATAATGATAGTAGTAATACTACTAATAATAGTGATAATAATCATAACAATAATAATATCGATAACAATATTGTAATATTATTGATAATAATTATAATAGTAATGATAATAATAACAACAATAGTAACAATAATAATGATTATAATATTAATGAAAATAATACTAATAATAACAATAATAATGATAATAATGATGATAGAGTATTTATATTGCACAAGTACTGTAATAATGTATTCGACATCGATACTGCACCAATGTTGATAATGCCTCCTTTTCTATTGCGCTCATATCAATTGAAAGGTTTCCTCCAGGCGCGTAATAAATCAATGTTATAACTAGTAAATTTCAAACAAAACACTCTTGTACATACTTTGCTTACATACCTGAATGAAAAGCATAATGCGATCCATAAGAGGTGGACACGGACTTTAACTAGGACATTAAGATGAATTAGAAGACATGATATATGATTTCAAGTTTATTTGGAAAAGCTGATGAGAGGATGAGATAGGAATTGTGTCGGCAACAGAGTCCCAGAGACGGGGTGCAGCAGCAAAGAATTGCTTATCCCCTCATGTCCATTTTGTTTTGGGTTCTTTAAATTGATGAATTAGATGCGAGAAGAACATGTAGTAGAAGAGGGATGAATGAGACAGGATATAAGAAAATGCTAGGTTATAATCTCTAATATTACTCTCTTTATCTTGTGTACTGTAAATACGGTTCTTTTTGGCCGTTTCACATTTTGCTAATGTCTTTTTTGTAAGTCACATATGCAAGTTTGTTTCTTTCCTGGTTTATATGTTTACATGTATATCTAAACTAAGGACCCCTCTGTAAACCAGCGTTGATATGTTGTGAACACTGAGTAGGGCATCCCCCGTCTTTTAACTGATCTATTCTCTGTAATTGTAAATGTATATATCATTGTTTTTTGTTTTTTTTCCCTATTTATTGGTAACTTATTGATAACATTTTACAATTTTCTTCTTTTAATCAACATCATTCACAGATGTTTATACAGACAGCTCAAAAAAAATATTTATGATCTTTCACCAAACATTGAAATCGCAGATGGAGATATGGATTTGGGATATGTCACGGATAGCTTATGTGACGGATTGCATAAAAGTCATATATCATTGTTACTGTTTTTAATTGACGCAAAATTAATACAATACAGAGGTGAAATTGAAGTTCTTTCAACAGAGTATCCTCTACTATTTTACTTATTTTTTTCATTATTGTTTTATTTGCTTTTTTGTCTTCGGCCTCAGACGTCTCCAACACCAAGATACAGGATCTCTTGGATGACGACGTCAGGAATATCACCCTAGATGTCTCTTTCGGCTACATTGAATTGCGTGCCTACTCTCCGTGGTATTATACAGGGACCACAATATCTATTACCATCGTTGGAGTTCCCGGACTGCAAACAAGGTAAAATTTTCAAAATCCGAATTTTAAAAAGACCGAGATTACGTTTAAAGCTGTCCTGCTTGGTTTCTACGGGAGTTACCATAAGCAGAAACATAAACAGAAACAGATAGATGTCGTGTGGTCCAGTCTAAAAAGGATCAAGTCCGTAATTTTTCTTGCTCTAACAAAAAGCACCAAGTAATTTCAAGTGCAACTAGGAACGTCCGAGAGTCTTTCTTATCAATCTGGCTGTACCCAAGATAGCTGTCTTCTGAATGTCGTACATCCGAAGGTGAGGAGAGATCTTGGTTATGCAGGCTTCCATTCCCTTCTCCACCATTCCTGAGTGACCAATGATGACTGGTGTGACCTCTGCCTTCACGTTCCACGTCCTCTCGATCTCAATCCAAATCTCAAATTATTATTATTATTGTTATCTTTATTATTATTATTATTATTATCATTATTACAATTATTATTATTATTATCACTATCATTATTATTATGACTCGTCGTTTCTCACCCCTTTAGGATAGATATATTAAACATGGAATTGCGGACTTTCAGCGATGGTGTGCAAGGTAGCAGATGTTTGGATACACTGTCCATCTATGATCCAATGACACAGGGCTATCGTGAAATATGTGGACATCTTCCACCGTTCCGACTCATCATGCCAACCGATATCGCATTAGAGATATCGATAGGAGAGCTTCAGGTGACCATGGAACCCCTAGGCTTCAGTCTGTACTACGAGATAGTTGGTAGGTGCTTTATATGCTGTCTTTCAACAAAACTCCGCTACTTTCAATTTAAACTTTTCAGTCGGATAATGGGGGCGAACAAACATCTTTACGATATTGGCTTGTCTGAATCTAATTTATATACATTTTGTTCTTCCTCTGTTGAAAGCATTTCACATCTGTTTTTGGACTGCCCTGTAACTCAACAATTTATTTAAAACTTCCAAACCTCTTTTTTGAACAATGACGTGCATTTGAATATGAATTTATTTTTGTTTGGTTGCCCTGACGCTCAATACTCTACTGTAAACCGTTATATTCTTTACGCTAAATATTTTATTTTTTTCTACACGTTGTAAGGGAGATCGGTTGTGTTTTAGTTCTTTTAAGAACGTATTGAAACGCTATTGTAAAATTGAAAGGGTTCTCAGTCAAAAGCATCATAATTTTGTTTTATCAATAAATAATATTACGCATGTACAGTTGTTGTAAACATGTTCGCTTCATGATTATTCTGTAAATTGAATTGCTTTCGTGTTTGATTTTGAATAAAATCTTTCTATGAAAGAAAAAAAAAGTTGGTAGATGCCCCCTTTTTCATAAAGGGTGATATACGTAGTTAGTTAAACCTGGGTTAACTCGGACCACACTGTTAAGAAATGCCAGTTGTCAATTCATTCACCAATTAAGAAAAAATCATATCCTGCTGCAAAAAAAAAGGTTTCAAAAGTTAATTGAGTCCTGAAATGGAAAGAATAGGAAAATGCAAACATGAAATTATTTTTTAACATCAGTTGATATTCTATGATTGCCAGCAATATGGATTTAATATTATGAGGCCAAGCATTCCATAAAAGTGTGGTTTATCATTTTAATTTAGAATAGGTTTGAACCTATGTTTAATTGTCAGGATACGACCCAATTACTATAGAAATTACTTAAAATCTTTCTTCTTTTTTCTTTTGCTTGTACTTCGAGATTTGGGTAGGTGCCTTGTGAAATTATGTGGATTCTTGCATTAGATTAAAATGAGATGTGGTGTGGATAGGAAGGTTTTTTTTTATTAGCTGGTGGACGTTGGCGTTGGGTATCAGTGGGATTGAGGGAGGGAGTATATGAATCAATCTGGTGCCAATTTTAGGAATACAAAAACTATTAAAGGTCAAATCCACCCCCAACAAAAAGTTGATTTGAATAACAAGTAAAGAATTTTATAAACATATAATGTTAAAGAATATCAACATGTAGGGTAAAAGAAAGAGGTGATATTAACAATTTTGTGTGTGGAAAATAGCTGAGCAATTGTCGCCGGAGCAAATGTCTTGGGACCAAAGATTTGGCTTCACAACATAGTGATATACAAATGAAAGAAATGAAGATGTCACTGACTAACTGACTCACTATTCTAACTTTACTGCTAGAATCACTGGCGGATCCAGGGGGAGGGGCGAAGCCTGCCCGTGCCACCCCCTCCCTTTGAGAAGCACATTTAAACATTTTAATGTAAAAATGCAGTTTTAATAGAAGTGCCCTCCCCCCCTTTAAAAGTGAAGACCTTTTATTTTGGCTTGCCAAATTTTTCGGCAGAAAATGTGCCACCCCCCCCCCCCCCCCTCTCCTTGGAAAATCCTGGAGCCACCCCTGTTAGAATCATGCAATTGAATAAACCTAATATGACAGGCGGTTTCAATATCTTCTGAATATGATTTAATTATGTCCCATATTTTTTTTCATTGAATCATAACTTTTCAAGACTTTCAGAGGGAGCAGTGCATTTGATTAGACAGCTTCCATATTTCCTGTATATGATTTGATTATTTCGCATAATTTTCATTTAATCATAAATTTTCAAGAATTTCAGAGGGAGCAATGCATTTGATTAGACAGCTTCCATATTTTCTGTATATGATTTGATAATTTTCATTGAATCATAACTTTTCAAGACTTTCAGAGGGAGCAATGCATTTGATTAGACAGCTTCCATATTTTCTGCATATGATTTGATAATTTTCATTGAATCATAACTTTTCAAGACTTTCAGAGGGAGCAATGTTTTTTATTAGACAGCTTCAATATTTTCTGTAATGATTTGATTATTTCGCATAATTTTCATTTAATCATAAATTTTCAAGGATTTCAGAGGGAGCAATGCATTTGATTAGACAGCTTCCATATTTTCTGTATATGATTTGATAATTTTCATTGAATCATAACTTTTCAAGACTTTCAGATGGAGCAATGTTTTTGATTGGACAGCTTCCACATTTTCTGTATATGATTTGATTATTGCTTATATATTTCGTTTAATTATAACTTTTCAAGACTGTCAGCGGGAGCAGTGCATCACAGGATGCGGGGAGAGCAGTCTTGTTTATGAGGACGGCATCCTTGGAACGTCCCCCTTTCCATCAACCTTCTCACCATTCAGTGAATGCCAGGTTCGAGTAATAGGACCGCCAGACCAATACATCGCGATCAATTTCACGGACTACAGAGTAATATTTTAATATCTTATGTTTAATAAAAATCGATTCAATTCAATCAATTTTTGAAGTGTTAATAATAAAATAATGGTTGGCGCCACATAATAACAATACAGATGAACAAAGTAATAAATGAAAATGGGACATGCGCGCAAAAGCCATAAAAAAGGCTTGTTAAAACGTGCATACTTAAGATATGATAATCAATAAAATGAAATTCATTATTTGTTAAGGATGTGGTAAGTGCAAAATAAATCTATACTTATTTTAAATAAGTATAGATAAGAATTATAATTTCATCAAAAACAAAGCAACTATATCAAACTAACATGAAACAACTTTTCCTTCGATATCGGTGTTTCCTTATGCCAATCAGCTACGAAAGAAAAGAAAATAATGATAATAATGAAATAAAATTGATATAATTACATAATATTTTGAAAATGAAATCATATCCTACCCCTTTATTTTATTAAATTCCCTTCTTTATTTTGTTTTTTCGTTGGCCTTGGGCTTTTGGGGGTGGGGTCATACCCCTATCCCCTCCCCCTTCTTTATGCAAATCAATTTAGTGAAATGCATATTCAATTACAATAAATTTGAAGTTTTTTAAATGCTATAATGGTAAATGGTAATAACTTTTTTAAGTGATTGCTAAGATAGCATCAATGCTTGTAAGCAATTAAGCAACTAGAGGACCGACGATTTAAGGTTCTTTCCGAGGTACCTGGTAATGAGGATCTGGATGGCTTACCAAAGGGCACTAGCGCACCAAATGGGAATCGAACCCGGGTCTCCGAAATACGGAACCCCCAGTCTAACGACTGAGCTATCACGTCTATATATTCTGCTATCTTGAGAATGCTAATAAATCATACTTTTATGTAATATCAGTTTCATGATTATTTCTATTGGATAATTCTCTCAGACACAGTCATAAAACTCAGGTTTTATATTCATTGATACACCCATATGTAATTAGATAACCGTTCAGGTATCATAAGAATGCTAATGAATAATACATGTATCATTACCAGTCTCATGATTATCAATTGGATATTTCTTCTCAGAAACACAAGTCAGGTTTTTTCATACACCCATAAATACTTAGATGACCAGTTCAGGTATCTTTAGAATGCTAATAAATCATACTTTTATGTAATATCAGTTTTATGAGTATCCATTGGATAATTTTCCCAGCACTCATTAAAGTTTGGTTCTCTTTATTGATGCACCCTATACGTATTTAGATGAATACTGTGGGGTCTATGGACATGTGCTCTGACCTTCTTGTGCTCTATTCACGAGATGATTGGAATCAACCTATCGAGAGGGGATGTACTGTTTTCCCGTCATTTCTCATCACAAACACCAGTCAAGTAGATGTTCGTCTCTCTCTTGGCTTAGAAATGTCTTCAGACGGATTCCAAGCACTTGTCACCTTTGTTGGTGGGTTAAGTTTATTTTTCTTCAGTGGGCCGTTTCATAATTAAAAGCTACTTTAAGAACGACTGTGAACCTTTCTTATGCGCTAAGCCATCACCATTTAACATTTTGGTGCGTACCATTTACCACAAAAAAGGATCACCAGTAGTTGTTAAAGTCGCTCTCAACTGACGAACAGCTTTACGAAACGCCCACCACGGCTGGATAATATATGTGACCGGTCATGTCAAAACCAACACGTAGTTGCTAAAAGGAAAACAAAAGAGATTTTCAGTGGCCTTAAAAAAAGAAATCCTAAGCTTTTATATGATTTTCATATCAAGATTTTGAATCCAATTTCAGATTTTGTTACTAAAATATCAATGTTTCTATGGACTTGCTCCTTCATACTTCAACTATTTAGTCACTGTGTATAAGCCAACATGTCATTTACGTTAATAGAGCATGAATTTATTAGTCGTACCTCCAATATCAGCAAAATCATATGGCGAACGTTCGTTTCTTCATGCAGCCCCCGTTTTATAGAACAAACTCCCAAATTCCCCGAAAACAATCGACTCTGTCAACAAATTCAAAACAGCTCTCAAAACATGTATATTTAAATGATACCTAGCCTCATCAAAATGAACTCACCAACACTTCTCTTCCTATCCTTTTTTTTTCTCTCAAGCGCGTAGAGACTTGTTTATGTGTTGTGCGCTATACAAAACCTAACCACTATTATTAAAAGTATTAGTATACAACTCTTTAAATTTCAAAGAAAATACCACACTCGAGTACCTGAAGACATGTGGAATAAAATAATTAAATAAGAGGTCCAAAGAAAATGGGGAAAACATGGTTCGAAGATCTGGACTCAAGTATGAGATATGTACACTGCAATCTCGATATAAAAAAATTCCACACATTTTAAATAACTTTACATACTTTCGTTACCTTGTTCGTACTTAAAATATGCCGTTTGACGTTTTCGTGAGGACTTTCTCATTTTGGACTTATTGTTTAATCTTATTCAGACCAAACCATTATCACTTAATAAACAAGGTCGACTATGATTATAGAATGAAGATTCCATTTGTATTTGTTTGCAGTGTTAAAAAAACCTATTTCCTTGAGTCATGGAGATGTTTATTTATAATTTTTATTGTGCTTGCAACAGAATTCGGAAGTTACGATCGACATCGTAGAGGGGCCACCCAGTTCCTGTAGGCGACGGGTTTAGGGATTGACGTCTGAATTTTGTAGTAACATTACGCTTTGTACCGGATTTATCCCTGGAACATCGAGTTCCATGAGGCAATACTAACTTCTGAATTCTGTAATGACCATGCGTTTTGTTTAGTGGCCGAACATTTCCCCTTGGCAAAAGATTAACTTGTTGATTGCTGAATTCTGTATTTCCAATATACTTTATAGAGTGACCATCCAACTCCAGTAGGCAATGGGTTAACTTGATGAGTATTGAATTCTGGAATTACCCTTGGTTTGTAGAGTGTCCAGAGAGTTCCAGCTATGGCAATGGGTTAATCGTCTCTCAATGTTCTTAAAACTGTATCTAGATAAGCCCGGGTGTTTCGAGAGCAGCTTAGACCAATGCATGTCTTCTTCCTACGAATGTGGCGGAACGTCGGGCATCATCCTGTCCCCGAACTATCCAGAACTCACCCGAAGTGTCGAGGTGTGTTCGTGGACCATCACAACTCCCGTGAAGTCCTACATCAGGCTCAACATCACAGACTTCGTCTTCAACCTCGATTGCACTCGGCAACGTCTGGAGATTATGGAGCAAAATGCAGAGACAGGGGTGCCTACACAACTGGCTGTATTCTGCAGAGATAATCCACCATCGGGGATCTTGGAGACTAATCTGAATTCTGTATCTGTTGGGCTAAACATCGAAAACCGAATGTTCGGGATACGGATGTCATTAGAGTACGAAGCAGCCTACTTTGAACGTCCTTATTCCAATGGCTCCATTTCAGGTAAAAAAAAAAAAAAGGCCGCCAGGGGGTTCTGTCATTGCAAGATGAATACACCGGGCTCGTCCACAGATGCATTAAAAAAGACATGTTTGACGATCGGGCGATGTACGATCGTGCACCTAGTGAAAATGGCTTCTCTGTATATTGCCAATATATTGTATCATGTTACAAAACCTTTTATGGCGTCTACCTAGTGATGACAGTGTCGCCTTCTCTCATGGAAGTACTTTGTATGAAATATTTTACATAGCTCATTTTTTCAGCGCTATATAGCCTCTTGATGAGTCAACTGTGCCTATTTCTAGAAATTTTCACTCCTAAAAGCAGTAAAGTCCACATTTGAAAGACGCAAATCTCTCACCCTCGAGACTGGTCCTTCGCCTCAATCTGAGACGAGTGTGTGTGTGTGGGGGGGGGTCTGTGTGTGTGTGTGTGTGTATGTGGGTGTGTGTGTAGGCAAACCATGATCCGATGCCAGGTGTAGGTCTAGCTATACTTCACCGTTTGCTATGTCGTTTGTAATTATGTTATTAATTTGTAGATCAACATTGCCCACCCACTGGATCGGGTGACACAAGAGCTTGGGACTATTTCAACGGGAACTGCTACCAATTCGTCCAACATCCAACTGATCTGACATGGGTGGCTGCCGAAGACGAATGCACAGCCATTGCCGAATCGGGCCATCTTGTCAGTATACGAAGTAGGGATGAGGCAATGTTTATCCACTACATGCTAACGTCACAATGGCCTGTGCAAGGAATTGACACATACATCGGTACGTAGGATGTTCTGTAATTGAAATTATGTCCGAATATTAGTGGTTCGAACATATAGAGTAGAAACAACGCTGGAAGGTCAGCAACGCCCAGAATGAAAAATACGGTGTTTAATTCCGATAGTTCTCTTTCGAATGTTGCACGTCTCTTAAAACCGCCAAATTCTGGTACTTTCAACTCGATTAATAACGGAGTAAAGTCATACTATTCGAAAACCATGATTGCTGTTAAAACCGCCAAATTCTGGTACCCTCAACTAGATTAATAACGTAGTAAAGTCGTACTATTCGAAAATCATGATTGCGTTTCCCGACAATAACAATTGTTTGATTTTTGTTTTCATTCCACATTTTGTGATTGAATTAATCAAATTCATTTTATGTTGTTGATTAAGTGGGTTTCCATCTGGGGGTGCTTCCGAGCGAGATTCCCTGTGTCTAGGGTCGTGATGTATGAAATTAAGGCATCACTGACTTGGTCAAACCTGCAAAGTGGACACTCGGCACTTGGGTATTAATAAGAATGGGCTTTACATACATCATATTCCAGTGGGCACTAGCACTAAACATGACCTTTAAGTCATACTTAACTCTTTGTGACACCCTTCCCCCTGGGAATACAAGAATGCATCAAGTTTATACAGGCACACCAAGGCAGTATAAAAAAAATTGCGCAAAACACACTGATTTAGATTTGTAGAAGTCAACGTAAACGTTTGTTAATATTTACCCGTATATATACGCAGATAATGTATGATACACATTTCATATTATAGTATTTTGATAATTTGTTGTCTGTAATATTAAAACGCAATGTAATTTTATGTCAGGTTTGGGTAGCAGAACATTTAGTGGTATATTTCAATGGACGGATGGATCCCCGATGACGTACACCGATTGGTACATTCCACCTTTGTAAGTAAATATATTCTATACCCATACTAAGCATATTAACAATGACATTTGTGTAGTTGCTTTCTTGCATTTATCCACATACTGTACATAAAGAAGGGTAACATACGGGACTTGCACACACACAGCCTCGCCCCAAGCCTCTTTTTCTCACGCACACACACTACACTCGCCCACACCTTAAATGCACATTCATTCTAAGTATACGATCGCACACACGCACCCTCACACACTAATGGTAATGTATATACACACAGCCTCCACCATACCGTAATGTGCACACCCTTATTGACACCCACACACACCCGCACTACGACCTCAGCTTCTCTGTAAAGCACATACCCTCACCCACTCACGCACACGACCTCTTACCTTTTCTCTCTCACACACAAACACCCAGAACATCTCCCCAATGGGCGTACACACATCATATGAACACAAATGCACAATGCCCCCCCCCCCTCTCCTTTCTCTCTCTCTCTCGGAAATCCACAACCAAACGAAAAATGCCGTAGAAAAGTTTCCTTTTTTGCATTAATCACTTGTTTGCACAATCACGTAGGCTCATTGATGACTCTAACTTAATGATGACGCAAATTGTTCTGCGATGAGAAGCCAAAGATGTAATGATGATGATGCTAAAAAAATAGTAATGATAATTGTATAATGATAAAAAGACGCATTCTTATGTAGCGCACTCCCTTTCAAAAAAGGTCTCAATGAACATCAAGGAAAAAAAGAAGTGAATGGTGAAGGGAAGTTGCTGAAATGTTATAATGATATCATTATCACACGACATGTATTCTCAATGCAGATTGAAATTGCCAATTAGCCTTTAACTTGCCTTCCAATGTGTGTGATCGTATTCCAGAGTTTCGGCGCTACATGCGCTAGCCCACAATAAGTCCTTCGAGAAAGATGTTAGATTTTGAACAACTTCATGTTTCCCAAGTTACCCGGACGTCTATGTCATGAAATCACTTAAAGGACAAGGCCATTCCAACAAAAAATTGATTTGAATAAAAAGAGAATAATCCAACAAACATAGCACTGAAAATTTCATCAAAATCGGATGTAAAATAAGAAAGTTATGACATTTTATTATATGAAATACGAAATATTTTAATTTTCCTCTCGTTGTTCAGTGACACAAAAACTAATTCCTCCCTGAACATGTGGAATTAGCATTGTGTAATACTGTATGGTTCAGTCAAGTCCTTATTGTCAATTCTCTAAAAAATGAAATATTGTAGTATTCCAACAATAAAAAAAAGAAATGGTGAGTGATGACATCATCGACCGACTCACCTAGTTTTACATATGACTGTTTTGTGAAAAATAAGCAGAACTTTAAAATGTCATAACTTTCTTATTTTACATCCGAGTTTGATGAAATGTTTAGTACTATGCTAGTTTGATTTTTCTCTATTCAAGTCAGCATTTTCCTGGGGTGGACTTGACCTTTAAATCAGAGTCGCTCTTACGTGACCTGACCACCAACCACTGCAATGGTCTAAACACAGATGATACAGATTCATATTACCTTGTGGTAAAGAAAGTAATAATTTTTCAAATATTCAAATATCGTCTTAGCCCGCAAGGCCAGCCGGCTAGTGAAATTACTAGACCCTTAAACGAGCCTGATGGAGGTGGACTTGATGCCTGCACGCAGATTGAGATTACTAGCATCCGATCGACTGCCTCCTGGCATGATATCCCTTGTCTGGCTCGATCCAGTAACCGGTTCATCTGCAAGGTTCCAGCCCTATCAAGTAACGCAGGTATTCTTTTATACTTCCTTCATGACAACTTTGGAAAGTATATTCGCGAGATAATTATCATGGTTATTACTCATCAATTTCACCTTTTGGGAGTAAATCTCATAATGATATAGGCTATAGCACATTACAGATTAATATTCAGACCCAAATTGTCAGAGAATTCGTTTTCTTTTTCATCTGCCCAAACGATATACCATCACTTGGTCTTAGTCTCCTTGGTTACTTTTCTTTTGCTTTCAGATATCAGGAGCATAGTCTCAGTGCAGCCCGAATACATAAATCCATCTAGTGTTCCTAACTGCCCTGCTACGATGATTACATGTGGGACTGGGGAGTGTGTCCATAGTGTTTATACATGTGACCGGCATGAGGATTGTTCCGATGGCACCGACGAAAGAAATTGCACAGATAGTGAGTATCGGGCAGGTCGGGTAATCTGTGATAAAAGCTAAAAAAGAATGAAAATAAAACCTATATGTTCATATTGCTTAAGGTTGTTTTAAATCAGCTGTTCTTTACTCTCGAAGCGACAAAGATCATGATTAAAAATATGACGCCGTAGATACTGAACAGTGTTTCGCTAATTTAAAGCTATCTGACCTTCGTTTTGTCTGATAAAACCTTTAAAAAAATGAACATAAAACCTATATTTTCACATTGCTTTAAGGTTGTTTAATTCAGCGGTTCTGTTCTTTTCTCTCGAAGCGACGAAGTTCATGATTAAAAAAATGACGCCGTAGATACTGAACAGTGCTGCGCTAATTTAAAGCTATCTGACCTCAGTTAAATTCCATCTTAAATATACACATAAAACTGTATTTTCCACTTCAACATTAACAGTTGCAAGCTGTTCGTTTTCTCTGATAAAACCTAAAAAAATGAACATAAAACCTATATTTTCACATTGCTTAAGGCTGTTTTAATACAGCGGTTCTGTTCTTTTCTCTCGAAACGACGTAGATCATGATTAAAAAAATATGACGCCATAGATTTTGAGCATTGCTACGCTAATTCAAAGCTGTCTGACCATAAATTCTTAGATATACACTTAAAACTGTATTTTTCACTTCAACATTAACAGTTACAAGCTGTTCGTCATCCGATTTTCAATGCGATAATGGTGAATGCATCCCGATCTCCTTTTATTGTGACAATGTGGACAACTGTGAGGATGGATCAGATGAGGATGATTGTGGTAAGTAAAAATAAAACAAATAATCAATTAATGTATTAGCCCTACTAAAAAGTACACAGTGCCCCCACAGTGTGTTCCACAGTTTGTTCACAGTGTGGAATTCAATGTGCAATCCCCTTCACACTGTTGAATGTGAACATTTGAACAGTGTGAATCATATATTCACATTGCCGACCATGTGAACACGCTGTGAACTGTCCCATTGTTGAGGTGTCCACAGTGTGAAAGCATCTTCACATTGTTGAATTTGAGCATTTCAACAGTGTGAATAATATGTTCACAAAGAACAGAGTTTGATAACGTCAGCATTTAGACAGTGTGAAACGTATATTCACATTGTCGACCATGTGAACACGCTGTGAACCGTCCCACTGTTGAGGTGTCCACAGTGTGAAAGCATCTTCACATTGTTGAATTTGAGCATTTTAATAATATTAATGATATGCAACATTTATATAGCGCTTAATACAAATGTTTCTAAGCGCTGCATTCTATTACCCCGGCTTTAGCACGTTTAACAGTGTGAATGATATTCCCACATAGAACAGAGTTGGGTATTAACGTGAACACACTGTTATCACATTTTGTTACAATGACTTGTTTCAAGGGGAAACTATCAGTTCGAAGCGAGCTAGATGTGGCAATTCTACCGTTACGAAGCTGAGGAAATGTGATGTGTAATGTGTATAGGCCCTATAATGTGTACAACCAGCATGACCAGCTCGCTGAGAAAGAGATAGTGCTTTATATTCCACATGAAGGAAGATGATAGTAATCCTAATGCTCTACAAGAATGAAAATGTATGAAAATCGAGATTTCCCTGAAAATTTTAAATTCATTTGACTTGATTTTATGCATTGTCCCATCTGTAAAATTGTTTTGACACTCTTTAACCGGTCTAAAGCAAAATATTGTAAGCAATAATTGTTTAGGCCTACTGGAAAAGAAACTGCATGTTTATATATACTTGGGGCCGATATCACCGATCATGCCCAGGGATGATTGCGCAATGTTCTTTGAATAATAATGATAATAATAATTATAATGATGATAATGAACACTGGTAATGATATAGGAGTAGTAACAACAGTGACTTGCGTGACGGGTATAGCTTTTGTGTACGATTTTTCTCATTCTTAAATCTATTTCTAATTGACTCCTGAACAAAAGTTCTGACTAGGTTATTTTTCCACTAAAATCTGTTTTAATACACGTATGTCTATCGGGTTTTCACAAAGTTGGGAATTTCTCATTTTACTTCAGTTATTTTCCCACTAAAATCTGTATTATAGCACGCATCTCTATGGTATTTTGACAAAAAAATAGGATTTTTTTTCATTTTACTTCGAAAAATATATAATTCTAAATCCATTTTGTGGGCATTGAATTCAGAACCTGAATATACTCGGTTCATATTATAACTTTTAATCGGGCGTCCATTTTCTCTTTTTAGCACCTTACACCTGTAATGAGGGGGAATTTCGCTGTGATAACGGCCGGTGTATAGCGGATAATCTAATATGTGATTTGGTGGACCATTGCTTTGATAACTCTGATGAAACTAGTTGCGGTGAGTAGACATGTAGGCACTCTTACATGTATTCGGTTCAATATGAATATCTATTTTTTGTTTGCCTGATTACAAGATTACTTAATTGGGTAAGAAATTGCAGTTATAATATGCAAGCTTATATCATTTTAGATATGGCTTATTAAATAATTGACGTAGACATCGTCGCACGCACCACGAACCGTCCTCTATGCGCACTTCGATGCGAAAGTTAGTTTGGCAGAAAACGCATTTAAAGAAAAGCTTTTCTAAAACCAGCAATAAGTGCACCTACAAGGAGAGCAAATTATTTACCGGCGTTTTCTTTCGACAGTGCAGGTTCCAAAGTTTCATCCCGTATCTTTATATTTTCTTGAAGTGAATTATTTACGCCACAGTGGGCATCGTAACAGAGAGGACGGTTCGTGGAAAAGATACAGTGCGCTATCGCGCCTCGCGAAGTGCGCAGAGAGGACGGTTCGTGGTGCGTGCGACGACATGATAGAGGGAATTTTAGGAGAAGAGGAAGATTATCAAGGTAAATCAGAAAGTACTGAGCTAAGCAGAGATAAAAGTGCGAACGGATGGTCTGAAAAAAGGGAAAATTATGAGGTAATTTAGATAAAGAATGGATTTATATTCATCTTTGTAACATGTATTCAAAATTCGTGTTAGATGTTAGGCATAATATTTTCCGTATTATTACTTCATTTTACTATAATAACGCCGATTACGTAAGTAAAGAGCTTTGTATCTAAATAATAATCAGTTCAATGAACAAATGCATCATGGACACAAAACTTTTATATATTATGAAATGGTATGTTCTCTGCAAAAATTCATCCGGTACATTTTTACGTTTGGATAATAAAGGGTTATTTGCTGTAATATACATTTGAATTAGATTTGTGTAAGGTTTGACTGCAATAAATATTCCAGATGTCTATGAAGTAATAGTCCTACATGAGTTGCATTTAAACTTTGATTAAACTTTATTGCAAAATATATTCTCACTTAAATCAACACGAAAATAGATACTTAAAAGATTTTATTACACAATACTAAAAGTATACTGTATATAAGTGAGTATCTTTATATGTTTAGGGTCTTCTTCTGAGAACATCTTTACGTGTTACAGCGGTGATGATCATCCACTCTCTGTACAGTGTGATGGCATCGTGGACTGCATTGGAAGTTCTGCAGAAGATGAACTGTCGACTTGTGGTAATTCATCAATGAATTCCCATTTATCTATTCTTCTAGATATTCTTTGTAAAAGAATCGTAGGTATTTTGGTACGAATATTCGATTGAGGCAACATAACAACATGGAGTAGCAGATACATAACTCGGGCATATCTTTCGAAAATATTTGTTGGCGTGTAAAAAAAAATAAAAATATACACTTTTCGATTTATTTTAATAAAGGGCTGAAAGATCTTTCTTCAAATGTGATTCTGCTCAGAAACCATCCAACAATTTCTTCAATTTTGTTTTATTATTTTGTCAATGTGAGAAAGGAATGTTACAAGCCGCATGGAATTTAAAAACAAAAATATTAGTTTTACGAAAGTGTTCCATTTATTACTTTGAATTATGAAAAATAGTAAATATATCGTTTGGGGGAGTTTGTTTGTAATATAGGGGACCCACTGACTCTTCCCTTCACTAGAGCATGGGGCACTTCTAAAAACGTTTATCAATCATTACCTGTTCTATTATATTCTGTAACCTCAAATTGCGTTTCTCAGTCACACAGATATCATGAATTGTTTTGTTGGTTTTTTTTCTCTCTAGAATACAGACAACTGAACCATGGATGTAGTGCTGATGAAATTGAGTGTAATAATGGTGCTTGCGTGAGTAGAGACTCGCAGTGCATCTATGACATTGATCCTAGTAGCTACATCACAGGATGCCGAGACGTGTCCCATCTTAGGTCGTGTGGTAGGTTGACAATCAAGTCCGGTGCACACATCTTCCGATAATTACAACACTTTGGTGTTAATTGGTGTACGTAGACGGCCAAACCAGCCATTCAACTCTGGTGTTACGATTTTGGTGTTCAACACTAACTGATCTTTATACATTTTGGTGTTATGTTAAATCTATAGGATGTAATTTTAGGACCACAGTGTGCTGTCGGTCTACAACTAGGGGCACGAACTAATGTCAGTTTTGACACCCCGATTTTTACAATATCAAGTAACAATGTTCAAGTGGTGGCAATTTATCAGTCATATGTTTTTAACTGAATTCTGTATGTTTACTGATTAGCATGATTTGAGCGGGGCGATAGTTGTAACATTTACCCAGCCCTGCTAAAAATATTTTTATATAAAGCAAATATAGACTGCTCTTGTATTCATACATTAATTAAAACAAACCTCAATCATTTTAGGACTGGTGTAAGCCTTACAGTTTCCATCGACATTCAATCTTTTGATAATAGTAGGACTATATCGAGATCACTTCGAGACAGTAGTTTTTACTATTGACCTAAGGTGCAGTCAATATAAGGGCCCAAGTTTGAATATAATACGTGTTGTCTTCTATGCATGCAGATGACTTTGAATGCCCGGCCTATTTCATGAAGTGCCCCGGTTCATACTGTGTCCCGCTGAGGTTTCGATGTAACGGTGTCTGGGACTGTGCAAATGGAGAAGATGAAATGGAATGCAGTGAGTAGATTTAATTGGTATTTTACATTCTCATTTGTGTTCCTATTGTTCAGAACATTCTGAAACAGTTGGTCATTTATTTTGGGAATGCCCCTTCACCCGTTGATTTTTAGATTATTTTGAAAAATACAATCTAAGAGGTAAAATTAACTTGTCTTTTACCGACTTTGTATTCTGCATAGCCGGTGGAAATATTTATTGTTTTAATTTTGAGATATTATATGCTAAGTATTATATATTTAAACACGCCATCCGTTATACCAACGTTTGATATATTAATTTCCCCCCAAAGTCGCAGGTATCTTGAAAGTAGCATGGATTTGATTTTCTTTTCTTCCTTGTTTTTGTTTTATATATGACCAATTTCAAATAAAAAACACTTTAAATTTCAGGGATTTGTACGGTTTTGTGTTGGCCGATGTATTTAAGATTCCCTTAGAGATAATTATACTGATATGGTTACGTCATTGACATTCATTTAGTATTTTTTTCAACCGTGATAAGTTTGGGATCTCTATGGGATAAATGTGTAATGTGTGTGCGTGTGCCTACGTGGGTGAGTGAGTGTGTGTGTGGAGGTGCCGTGGCCGAGTGGTCTAAGGCGCCTGGCTATACATGAAAAAGTCCGGGGTTCAATCTCCGGCCGCGGCACCTATGCCCGTGAGCAAGGCATTTAATCTACAGTGCTCTTTTATCCTGCTTTCAAATAAATTGAAATGATATATGCATTATTGGTAAATAGGTGTGCACTTGTTGTTGACTGAGAGTTGCGCGGGCAAGCCATGGCCTGATGACCGGGATATATATATGTGTATATATATCGGGTAATATATCTGTATAGTGCTTAAAGATGTTGTTGCGAGGCATGATGTATTAAGTACAGTATAAAGGCAGATTATTATTATTGTTACTTTTCCACAGGTAGTTTCGTGTGCCCAGCAGGAACATACAGCTGCAGACGCTCGACAATTTGTCTTCCACCGAACCAGGTCTGTGATGGAATTCGACATTGTTCCGACGCTGACGATGAACAATTTTGCGGTATAACTTCTTTGTCTTTTTCCTTTTATTCCCTTTTTTCCGTTCATTAGGGAATCTACCCCGACAAAGTGGTGACACGACATTTGCTCCTACGACAATTGCTCTGGAATGTGTTTCGTCTTAGATGTAGGGTTAGGTTTGCATTAGGGTTTTATGTTATGTTTGGGTTTAGGGTAAGGAATAGTGCATAACCCAGGGTTGAAGTTGGTCATTCCATTAGTGTGTGGAATTTAGAGAGGAGTAATCGTCGCCGGAGCAAATGTCATGGAACCATATTTAAGGAAAAAAAAGGGTCAAGCACAGAATTAATCTCATATGAAAGAATAAAATGAGAGGGCCATTTCAACGCAAGTTTCATCTCATTAGGTTACAAAATAAAGATATTTATTGAAAGGTGAAGATCGAGTGATGCACCACTTCCTATTATAGGGATCCGCAAATGGCCGATCTTGTGGACAACACTCCGTTTCTTCTTGTACACACATTTTCCGATTTCCCTTTTATTTTGCATAATTATAGTAATGATCTCTTTCTGATCTTGATATATGTAATGTTAATTATATTTCCAATGACGTTGTGCTCAGAAGGATGGAAGAGATGAATGGTGTATTTATTTTCTAAAATCAAAATAGATCAAGAAAATGCAACATTTTAAACATTACTGATTAAATTAAAGAGAAATTCCAGTAGTTGCAGTTAACACTGATTTCATGAGAAAGTCTGTAAAACAAGGCTTAATTGCCAGTATATCATCGAGGATCTAGATCTGGTACAGTTACATTAACTGGACTTTGTGAAATCTTGAAATCTACGCTGAAAAATATTCACACCGAAAATCCCCAACACAGATAAGCGCACGTGGGACAATGTATAATTATTGCTTAGGGCGTCGGGCCGACGCCCTACCCGAATCCCGTGCTTATTTGCTGATTTCTCAGCAATTACACAATTTCTTCCAGAATCCTCTGGCACATGCGTTTTATTTATACAAACAGACACTTTAGTGGTCATTTCATTGGATTCTGTACGAACTCATTTTGATATCGTTACCAAAACTAGCATTTACCTTTAAACCGCGTTTAAAACTACTACAGCTCAATTTCTTTTTCTTAGAAATTGAGTAATGAAGGCTTTTATTTACTCTCATGTGGGAGAGCCTTGGTGTAGTGGTTCTGACTCTCGCCTTGTATTCAGAGGGTCGTATGTTCGAACCCCACCATGGCCTAGCGCCCTTTGGTAGGATGCGAAAGTCAGTGTAGCTTCTCCAGTATTGTATGCGCCCAACCGGCGACTGACTGGAATACTCCCCAGGGAGTGGAAGATATTCATACACTGCGTGCGGGAATGACTTCTTGAATCCGATGACCGCGGTAATAATATATCTGTAAAGCGCTTAGACACATCATTCCGATGTCTTAGGCGTTAATATGAAAGCGGAATATTATTATTTTCTCCTGACAGGTGTAACATGTCCAGTTGGTTGCAACTGTACTGGGCTGGTCTTCTCCTGCGTTCTACCAACAACTCAAGATGAAGATCCCTCTTACGTTTTCTCCCCGACAGCTAAAAAGATGTGAGTATGGAGTATTGCAAATAATTGGATCATTGGTATAACCTCATACTAACCGTAAACTCGTATATCTTTTGGCAGTATAACGAAGCTGTATTATTTCAGAGAATAATTTTCCTTGTTTTTACTCGTGCATATTTTAACCAATAACAGCTAGAGACCCTTCCCTGGCGACCTGGGGATTTAAAGTGGAATCTTTGGTAACATTTTGCATTCTTGTATACTATTTCTTATACACTCTCATACTTATGGTGTTAAAATACAGCTCCATAATGTCAGTGCCTCTCATCCTTGGATCAGACGTTCATACCTTAGACGAAGATCAGGTGTCAGACGAAGATCACGTGACACCCTCTTATTCCTTCAATCCAGTCGATCATCCATTCCTAGCCGAATTGTAAGTAATACGTTCGCATATAATGACATTAATAATGTTGATTATCATAGTCATTATAAAAATAGTGTCAAGTATTGTTATTGTTACCATAATTATCATTATCACTGAAACAAAATAATAATAATAATGAATTTCCTTCATAGCCTCTTCAGCTCTTATGAACTGTGGGCCCTGTCATGCCATTATTATCCTTCTCCATTTAAATACGTCGAGCGCCTCACAGGAAGTCAGAAGGTATTATATTTGGTACTACTCGACCGGGGATCAACCCATGACAGCCCGCTCATCTACCACTGATCCACCATATTCAGTCCACTTCACCATTACGTTTTATGTTTTTTGGTTTACGACTTAATTCATCATGTGTAAATGATTATTTTTAAGACTGCATATTGGTTGAATTCACCTAAACTCATCTTCGAGCCTTTAACTATCCCCGTCATGGTACACAACGAAAGTACATCAAAATTTGCAACGTTTTAAATTACGAACATACGAATATGCAAAAAAATATTTCTACCATGGAACTAAAGAGCTGGAGAAGATGTGCTGGTGTGTGTAGTGGCGGGGGAAAAGTGTGCACGCAATAGGGGTGAAGGTGTGTTAATTTGGTTTTGTGTATGTGCGAGGAAGTGTGTGAGAGAGAAGCGTGTGTGCCTCATGTTACATAGCCTCTTGTCCAGATCTGGCGGCTGCTTCCCGAGCGAAGCGAGGGATCGAATTACGCCTGGCGCGGCACTCTACCTCGCTCTCTCCCTTGCTTCGTCATGTTCGCTCGGTAAGCAGCCGTCAGGGCCTTGACAAGAGACTACATGTTACATTGAATTATGTATTGATTTCTAAATGATAAAAAACATAGATTATAAATAACTTTATTTAAAAAGTTTTTTTTTATAATCCGTTTCTGTATTCCCATTTTTTTCTAGGGAGCTTGTGGATGATGATATCAAGACAATTCCGTCCACATCATTCACCCAAAACCAAGATCTGTACTACTTGTGAGTATTCTTTACTATTTCGCATGTAAGGGGCGTAATATTCTCGCTCTGTCTTTGAAAGAGTAAAAAAAAGTATGTTGATCGAAATTTCATAATGATAGAGATTGAAATACTCTTATATCTCTTTCACCCCTTACTATTTCTGTATAATATGTTATACTGCCATGATTGTTTAATGAAATTATGTAGGAAACTTTTGTGTCCCCCCCCCCCCCCCCCGATATAGAATGTAGAATAATTGCTAGAATTCAAGATCATGCCTTGTTTTTTTTTTTTTCGAAGAAAATTTTTATTCAATATCAAACACAAAGAAATTCAACTTACCCAAGAAATATGTTGCATCTGTTTGGGGACTGCCCTGTAACTCAAAAACTTATTCAGAACTTCCAAACCTCTTTTCTGAACAATGATGTGTATTTGAATAAGAATTTATGTTATTTATTCGTTTTT
This sequence comes from Lytechinus variegatus, assembly GCF_018143015.1. Classification (NCBI taxonomy): domain Eukaryota; kingdom Metazoa; phylum Echinodermata; class Echinoidea; order Temnopleuroida; family Toxopneustidae; genus Lytechinus; species Lytechinus variegatus. Next base: position 15,225,077 of record NC_054748.1, on the reverse strand, counting down.
GTTTTGGTTGCCCTGCCGCTGAATGCTCTACTTTAAACCGTTATAATCTTCACGCTTAATATTTCATTATTTCGACACGTTGTAAGGGTAATCGGTTGTGTTTTAGCTCTTTTAAGAATGTATTGAAACGCTATTGTGAAATTGAAAGGGTTCTCAGTAAACATGTTGGCTTCATGATGTTTCTTCTTCATGCCTTATTTGTTACCCATGCATTAACCAGGAAACTCACAATTCCCTGCATTGTCTATTTACTCCTCAACAAACATTTGATTTGAATAGAAAGAAAAATTCAAACAAGCATAACACTAAAAATTTCATCAAAATCTGATGTAAAGTAAGAAAGTTATGATATTTTAAAATTTCGCCTAATTTTACAATAGTTATATGCACGTCCTGGCCTGTACACAACTGAGAGGACCTGGACCCGTTGCAGAGAGAGCTGCAATCAATCGCAACTCTAAAAATCATGCACAACTTGATTTTCAACCAATCAACAGCACGCATTTGGGACTTGCGATTGATTTTTTTTGCCTGCGTTTAAAAACGCAACTCTTTCTGGAACGGGTATTATTTATAATAAAGTATTATTCCTACCACAAACTTGTGAATCACCATTGTTTCACCATTTTGTGGTTCACTTATTATTGTTTCCCTCATTTGCATATCACTGAGTTGTGCATATAACTGTTTTGTGAAAAATAAGCGAAACTTTAAATATCATAACTTGCTTTATTTACATCCGATTGTCATGAATTTTTCAGCATTGTGCTCGATTGATTTTTCTGTGTTAATTAAAATCAACATCCTTCCACGTTGGACTTCACCTTTAAAGAGTTTGCTATTGTTCTCAATAACTTCCTATATTGTTTAAGTAAGAAGAATAATGACAATACGATTAGATTGCCTTTCCTCACCATCAAAATTCCCTGGCGCCGCCAATGACTAGTACCTATTTTATAATGTCAGCTGTGACTCTAGGATTTTTATGATAATCGTGCTTCCTTCTTTTTTTTTTCCTTTTGCGTTTTCAAATTTAGGTCTCTCCGTGAAAATCCAATTCAATACATTGAATTTGGTGCTTTCGCCAATTTGACAAATCTCCGAGTATTGTAAGTATAAATATTAATTTCACTCAAATAGTATACCTGTGTATTCGTATTAAATGGGAACTGTCATATTCTGGGGAAAATGAAATTGTAATTTTAACCCGCGTGAATGAGTTATCAATAACTTATTTTGACGGTTATGAATCATTTAAAATCTTAGGGGTGCTTCAAGCTTCAAGCTTCTCAAAATTCATTTGGGCAACCTACCTTTGATTTTGGGGCGGGGTCACTATTCTACACCGTTTTAATATAGATGAATAATCTAAGGAGCGTTTCATGAAAGGACAAATTGAAGGAAGATATCAGATCTGCCCATTTATCAAAATATTGACGAAATGCTCCATAATGAATACTTAATCATTGACCTGTTGAAATGTGATGTCTTTGATCAAAACCAATCGATAATTATCATTCGGTACACCATACTTTCGTTAAGTTTTCAAGTTTCTTCAATGCGTCCCACTTCACTCATTTTGTCATTTTAATTTAACCTTTTTCAGGGATATACGGGAAACAACTATACCCAGTACCGATGCCATCCGAAAAGCTTTACAGGAAATTCCGTCTCTTGATAAAGTGTAAGTAGTCTCTTTTTCTAATAATACATTCGTCTTATCACTATGTTATACCATCATCATCTTAAAGAGCCAGTTTCCCTATGATATTGCAGATTGAAGTATGGATGAAATATCGAAATGTAAAGGTTTGACGGGAGTAATGTTGCTTATTATGGAGTGGTGGAACCACAACCCAAGTAGGAGATTCAATGCGAGCTTTTAACATTAAAGATTTTAAAGAGGGCAGAAAGGGCGACAAAACATTGGAATAAAATAGACCTTTATTACATTTTCTTTTAAAAATATTATTATACCAAGTTGTACACCACACCTGTTAATAAACCATCTTATAATATCGTTACTTGCCTTTGACTTTGTTTCAACATTCCTCCCAGCTTTCACGTTTTGTATCTTTCAACAATCTGGTAAAATATAAATGATATGTATTGATATGATTAAATATGAGCTCGAAGGAATTTCACACACCTTATTCTTACGTTATTCCATCGGAGGTGAAGAGCGGCAATCTCTCTACGTACGTTGGTTGTTCCTCACGATATTTTCTCCAAAAAGTAGCAAACTTTTTTATACATACATTTCATTTCACCAGGTATGCAGATAGCTTTGCGTTTTGCTGCATGTTGGATCTACATCCAGCCGATGCGTCGGACAGCAGCGGTTGCATCGCGCCAATCGACCAGTTTTCATCGTGCAACGACCTCCTGGAGCAGAACACACTCCGCGTGGCCATGTGGATCCTAGGTATCAGCGCTCTGGCGGGTAACCTCTGCACCATCGGTCTCAGGGTATTCCGTCGGAAGTCGGTGTCGTCCACGCGAATCCAAGCGAAATTGATCACCCACCTGGCCGTATCCGATCTGCTGATGGGTGTATATATGTTGATCATTGCCATCGCCGATCAATACTACATGGGGGATTACGCAATCAATGCAGATAGGTGGAGGGGTAGTGTGGTGTGCCGTATCGCCGGTCTTATGTCCACGCTCTCCAGTGAAGTATCCGTCTTCATTATCATGCTCATCAGCATAGATCGCGTCCTTTGCATCGTGTTCTCGCAGCATCACCATCTACAGTTTTCAAACAAGTCCTCTTCGGTTTGCCTCGCGGTGATGTGGGCCGCCGCTCTTGTCATTTCGCTGGTACCAGCCTTCCACCTGAACTACTTTGGTGATCGATTCTACGGCAGGTCCAGCGTATGTCTAGGGCTCCCTCTTTCGGCGGACAGACCGGATGGATGGGAGTATTCCCTTTCCATATTCCTGGGGTTGAACCTTGTTTGTTTCTTGATAACTGCCCTCTGTTATGTTGCCATATTCGTCACTGTTCATCGGTCGGCCAGAAAAGTGGCAAAGGGTAAAGACACAGGCAGACACGTTAGGTAAGTACAAAGAGCAATGATTTGTCTTTCTACACCATAAAATAATATAACTTGTTCATTTCTATATTTTTGATAGTGGACAGTGGGCCCATCCCTCCCCTTCCCACCGAGATCAATCTCTTTTATATGAATTTTTTATCATTTGGAAACTGCAGCTCCTAATCTCTGAAAAAAATTAACACACGACAAATCAAATGAACATAGTTCAAACATAACCAAAAGTAAACATTACATTTTTACTGCAATCTTGAAAATGCAGTTTCTCATTTACCTGATTATGAAAGTTCGCAGAATGTCCATTGATTTAGTGACTTGAAATATTGTATCTGCACATTCTTTTTTATTCAGAAACGGAACGAGTATGCAGGTCAAATTGGCAACGCGAATGGCGATGATAGTGGGTACGGATTTTATTTGCTGGATGCCAATCATCATAATGGGTTTTCTGGCAACAAGTGGAGCCGTCGAGATACCACCCGATGTCTACGCGTGGACGGCCGTCTTTATTCTCCCACTCAACTCATCTCTTAATCCTTATCTCTATACCATCTCCACCATTTGGCAACAACATAAGGCAAAACAGAAACAAAAGGAGTTGAGAGAATCGGAAGGAACACGTAAGTTAGATATCTTTATGAGCCAGAAAATCATATTTTCAAGTCCAGTAGTTGAAATTTGTTTAAGATGGTTATTGGATATCATTAATGATATCCAATGAAAGTGTTTCCTCGTGAAGAATAGCATTGCCCCTTTGGTTAAAGAAAGGAAAATAGTCTAAAAGTAGACCTTCATACATATTTCTTTGTTTTGAAAAGCCTGAAATTGCAACGTAAAGTAAAGTAAAGAAAATAGTTCAAGTTGTTTTGAAACAACTAGTGGAGCGTTGTGGCCCAGTGGATTAATCTTTTGACTTTGAAACTGTTGGTCGTGGGTTCGAATCCCAGCCATGGCGTAAGTTCCTTCAGCAAGAAACTCATCCACACTGTGCTGCACTCAACCCAGGTGAGGTAATTGGGTACCTGGTAGAAAGAAATTCCTTGAATGCTTGAGCGCCTAGGCAGCTCAGCTAAAGCCGGGGTAGTAGTAATAGCAGGTCCCGCTGTGAGAACAGCAAGTTTTCGGAACTCAAGTGGCTATCCTGGGTAAATATACATATATTATCATTATTAATATCATGAACAAAATCAGACCGCGAGACTAGCATCATGCCACAAAGTAAAATTATGGTCTAAAATATATGCAATATCTTCATTCTAAAAGCGTTTATACATATAAGTTCTAGAAAATATTTAGAAACATAGCTGCTGTTGCCGAAAAAGTTAACCTTCGGTTAAGTTTTTGAAATGACAGCATAACTATAAAATAATAGGGACCTAGTTCATAAAACTTGGCCATAAGGTTAATGAAGTAGGACTAAACATCCTGCCTGAGTTCCAAGTCACATGACTAAGGTCAAAGGTCATTTAGGGTCAATGAACTTTGGCCATGTTAGGGTATCTGTTGAATTACCATCGTAACTTTGAAAGTTTATGGATCTGATTCATGAAATTTTGACATAAAAGCAATCAAGCAAACATTCCGTCCGAGTTTCAGGTCACATGACCAAAGTCAAAGGTCATTTAAGGTCATTGAACTTTGGCCATTCTAGATGTAATTGTAAGATTGCTGTCATAACATTCAAAGCTTATAGATATAGTCTATAAAATGTGGATATCGGGGTAATCAAGTTTTACTGACAAGTTTTAGGTCACATGATCAAGGTCAAAGGTCAATGAACGTAGTATTGTATCATTATATGAATGGTGTTTTTTGTGAATAATTATTGTACAATTGTTTTCAAAGTCAGTACTGCTGCTATATTGAATCGCGTGGTGCAGGTGAGACCGCCAGAGGCATTCCACTTTCTGCAGTACCTACAGAAATACCACAGGAATGCCAAAGAGTATTTTCATAGTAATTTTATGTTTATGTTTCATGTGTTCATGTCACAAAGTCATCACAGCTGGTACATTGAATTGTGTAATGCAGGCCAGGCCGTCAGCGGCGCGTTCCACTTGTATGAATTAAATTTGAATAATTTGATTCATTGCCTGTCCAAATAGCTATCTACTTTTGTAAACTACGTCGCTGTTGATGCATGTCTCTAAATAGCTCAAGTCACATATCTATTTCTGTTCTCTATTCTTTACAGAATTATCTGTTTCCGCAGCTGTTGTTGCATTACCAGAGAGGGCGCCATTTAACGGTGTTCCTCAGGAGAAGTACACCCACCTTACCACCGAATGTATACTTACACCTTATAACGCCCAGAACATTGCCAGGAATTTAGTTCCACTATCAAAATACATCGAAGATAGAGGACATCCGCCCTCTGTTGTTGACTCTTCGTTGATTCTAAATGATGTTCGGAGGGCTCTTTCTTACCTCAAAGCGAAGTCTATCACGAATTTCACAGTAACAGAAGATCGGATTGCTCTACAATTGGTGAGGAATGGTTTGTTTGAAAATTCTCGTAAATAATTCATAGCGAAAGACTTCTATAATTTGTATGAAATATTTGTGTTTGCTTGGTAAGATATTGCAGGGCAACCTGTATTTCAGTTCCGTATTTCAGCAATTTGTCCCATGTCCCATACAACCCTGTCTGGGACGGCGATTTGTCCCGTATTTCGCGTTTTTTTAACACCTTTATGTGAGAATCTTTAAGCATTACAATTTTTTTTACTCATATGTCTGGCACGATGAAATGAGAAATTGTAAAATATGAATTGATTGGTTGAGATATATCAAAAACGTTTACATTTTTTTAGTTCAAAATGCATTTGTTTTTTTCAATTTAAAAAGAGTGGATGAAAAGGGAGGAATACAGGTTTTAAAAAGATATATTGGTAGGGTGAATGTATTTTTACCTAGTTTTATATCTTTAAGAGGAAATAATGACGTCAGCTTTATGGTGCCTTGCCCCCCCCCCCCCCCCATCAAAATAATCCTGCTACAATCCCATGGGTAGTCATACCAAAGTTAATAGAATACAAAAGTTCACTGAGCTCGCTGACATATGTTAGCAGTTAAAGAAATAATGTTCTTTTTTGAGATTTTGCCATGACATCAAATCTGGTCATGTCGATAGCCAGCCTGAAGGCAACCTATTCAATCGGTCTATCTATCCTCTTTTACATCTCTTTCAGAACTCTAATGAAGAAATCGTTCGAGCATTCCTCGTGAATTGCGACACGGCCCTTCTCGAACCAGCCTCCTCTCCTAAAACCGACAAGAGAGGGAGTATTCACAGAAATTTTATGAATACGTTCATGGAAAACATTAAGGATTTGAATGCAGCAAATGGCCAACCGAATGGACAGGGATCTTTTAGAACGGGCTCGACAAGGAAGAGATCAACGATAGAAAATACGTTATAGTTCTCTGGTGAATTAGTCACTGACAATGTATTAAATAGATTTTCATGGTTTGCGATCTCCTTCGAATCTTATAGACTTTTAAAATGAAAAAAATAATACATGTATTATGCAATATGTTTTTATTGCAATCCTATGGAATTAACGAACATTGAAATGAATTGAACATAATACGACAACACCAGATATAATTATGTAACGCTCAAACCTTCTTAATTAAACGAGGAACAACATGTTTATGATACGGTTTGAATATGCAATGGGCAAGCCGATGGTAAATTTTCTCTGCCTATATTGTATTTTATTCTATATTTTTTTTATTCCAGCTTAATTCATTTATTTCAATTCTAGATCCTGCTAAAACAATTCATGAAACATAATAGCAAATAGAATAGAGGGTGCGTTTACCATTAAACATTAACAAAATAGAAGCTACAAAGCCTAAAAAGGTAAATGTAATCGACATAGTAAGAAATCATATTTATGCAAACTTTTTACACCAAGAAAATAAAAACAGGAAAATCATCACTGCTGAAAGGTTTTTTTTTTTACACGAGAGACATTTTTTACACATAACTTTTGAATAACCTGAGTCTACTTTTTATCGGATTTATATCAAATTCTAGCCCTTTGCTTGTTGAATTTTACCCAATTTATTTCAATACTATTTTTAGCACGTGCACTCTATAATAATGTCCCCTGTCTTTGTTTTGTTTTTTTGTGCGGGGTGAAAGAAAAGATGGCTTATTCCTAATGGGGAATAAAACAGTTTACATGGTTTACGGCAATGTGAACACATATAGACCCATATTGATATTCCGAACTCGGATGTGAATTAAACTATGGTTCAAAAGTATGGTTTACTATGGATAGCCAATTGTGACACAGATAATAGTACTATATCACATTTTTTTATTCATCAACTCATTTGACCCTCATATCCTTTTCCAATGTCTGCGAATGATAACTGAACTATGGGACATAAACAGATATTTGCATTTATTGACTTCCCGTAGTTCAAGTCAAAGAGTTAGACCGTGTTTTAAGTAACCTAGACTTAGTTAACTTAAAATTCTACTGGACTTCAAAATACGGACCATAGTCATGATATGCAGGCCATTACGTTCTAGGCATGTAGTGATGTATTTCATGCAGGTAATGTGTTGTTTCGAAAACATAGTTTTTATTTCGATTTCATCCATTTACAAGCTCAGAATATGTTTCTCTTAAATGAAGAAAGAAATGTCATGACAACAGAATTAGTATGCATTTTTGCATTAGTAAAGGAAAATGTTTTCAGCCTTTGCCCGGTATAGGAAATATCTCAGATTTCATATGTCGGAAACCGAGCGTAATGGTTCAAAATATTGTCTAAGGATCACATTTAAATATATCCTTGCGAAATCTAAAGACAGTAAAATACAACTCTTAAAAAAATTATACTGTAAATACATGGGATGTTTATATTAAAGATCAAGCACAATTTTATTATATGCACAAATTATGCCTGTGATCATTGCTGAAATTATTATTTTTAATTATATGGACAACGAGGCTATGAAGAAATTTTCAAAAATCTATTTTTATAGAATGGTTATATATATTTTGTTTATTGCAATATCTTCTCGACATCTTGTCTTTTTCTTGATGCTGTAATGCATTATGCCTTGATATGCAAATCCTTTGAGCATGGTATGTGTGCTGGAAAATTCCACACTATTACATTTACCATTTTACAAACCGTAGTATCCACACGGTACTACGGTTGTACCTTAATGGTACACAAGATGTGTGTATTGGTACCACAGAAATGAAAGGTGTACCACACACGTTCTATGGTACCACCGTGTGATACTCCTGCGGTACTCGTGTGGTACCCGTGGTGTACAATTAAGTACCACACAAATTATCCACGATATTATCAATCTTATCAGCATTATTATTATTATAATTATTACCATCATAAATAGTATAAATATATGTCTCAGGCTTGCAAGAGTTTAAGGGGTTTGAATCTTTATTTTATCCATTGAACATGACTCGATAATCTATTTGTTTATTACTCAATGATTGTTTGACATTCTTCTCCAATTAGTATACATTGATGTTATTCAGGTGAACAATATTCAGTAGCCTATCATTCATTTCCTATAATTTCTTTTCATTTTTGTTTATATTCTTTCCACTTCTTCACTCTTTAAAAAAAAACTCTCGTTTTTCTCCTTATTTTTCTTCCTTTTTATTTCATTTACGTCAACAATTAGACTTGTCTGCCTGTTATGCTATTTTACTGCTTTAACTTGCTTTTCTTCCCCTTCTTCAAACCCTCCTATTTATCCTTCTACTTCTTTATCTCTCTCTTTCTACTACTACTCCTCCTCCTTCTTTCTCTTCTATACTTTTATTCCTGAATTTGTATGTTTATTCTTTTTTCTTGTTTCGACGGTCGTCCATGCCCTTTTCATATTTTATGTTCTCCCAAATCCCTTTCCACGATAAAACACAATCAGTAAAATTTAATCAAATAATTGAGCAAAGGCAACGCTTTTAATGTGAAGTGGTGTTTTTCTTTAATTATTTGTAATACAAACAGATGTTCAACATTCTCGCAAAAGTATATTAAGATACCCTCTGTCTACACGATGGATTTGAATAAACGTTTTAGAAAAAGATGATTTGCGTCAAGAGTTATATTTCATTTATTACATCAACATCTTAATTGTTAGTGTGTGCGACAAAGATATTTCATTCTTCTAAGCTGAAAAAAGGAGTTACAAATTCTAATAGCCATACTCGGCTTTTTTATAGGGTTAATATATTGGAATGACGTGTCAAAACGTTTTTCAAGTTATTTATATACAGTCATTGGATCTTAGCCTGCACGCATACAATTATAATGCTCTTTCTCCACTTCCTGGGAAGCACCCTAACTAGAGCTTTGAAGCAAACGTGTAGATATTGACCAAGAGCAGATCTACGCCTTGCTTAATTAATTCAATTTAATTCAATTCAAGAAATGGTTAAGGTTGAAAAGACAAAAAGAGTTGAATGTCATCGGCATGACTAAGGTATTTTATGCCACGTTCACGAAATATGTTGCCGATTGGTTGCATATAGAGGGAAAAGAACAGTGGACCTCCTACAGAGCCCTGGGGTACCCCAAACTTCAGAGTAGTTAAACCTGAGATAGAACTGCCGATTCTAACATATTGAGATCGTTCTGATAGATAGGATATGAACCAAGCAAGGGCAGTACCATTGATAGTGTGATTTACTGTGTCAAATGCTGAACCCGTATCAAGCATAAGATGAAGGTGACCATTGTTCATTTCTCGACAGATATTTTGTTTTTACACTATTACCAATCTTGTACGCGGATTCACGTGGGTTACTCATTCTCTTGTAAGTATGATGTTAACCGTGAGAAAACAAGTCTTTCTAGCAGTTTTCCTGAAAAGGACAAGTTTGACGCGGTAATTTTTCATACACTTTTGATCTAAGCCTGATGTTTTATTTTCAGCGTCGGATGGATGACAGCTAGCTTTACACAGACATAAAATTATGGTACAACTCCCGAACGAAGACTTGTGTTTACTATTTTAGTAATGACAGGCGCCAAAACTGTGGCACATTTCTTAATCAAATCTGTTGGGATTGGGTCAAGTTGACAGAAATTCTGATAAATACTTCCATCTCACTTACAGCGATATGTCGAAATTCCCTCAATTCAGACTTTATTGCACTAACAGTGTCATTCGAATGTTTAAAGCAGGAGTCTGGAAGCCGGACTGCTAGAAAATTGCTGCAAAATAATGATCGAAGCAATTTTCAAGCTCAACCTGATCACCATGAGTAAGATGTTCTGATAAGGAGATTTTCGTTTTTCCTGTTAAAGTGATTGGTTAACATTGGTTTGACTTTTAGAAAATCAGAGCTAGAAGGTCACACTTGTCACCTGTGTCTAGGATATGTTACAAAAATGAAGCCCAGAAAAAATTGCGTTCGAAAATAATTATTTAGTGCTTCAAATATTGAAATATAAAGTGACCGGAAACACCATCTTAATTTCAATCCATACACTTATGTGTAATATTTAGGCGTCTATAAGAAACCTATTTACAAAATCGGGGTTTGCCTTGTAGTTTTAGCTTTTCATTCTCAATAATGGTTGTTTTCAGGGTTTATTAGTTCTAATACATGCACTGGTACACATGTTTCATCTTGGTTTGAGAATTTTTTAATCGGCTGCTCACAAAGTTAAACAATAACTTTAAGCAAATCATTGGCAACTTTGTACAATTTCTGGTCTTTCCCACAGTCATCAATCTTTTTTCCAATGGTATTGTATTTTAGCATTCTTTATCAAAGTATCGACAGGTTGCTCTTGGTCATGATATATCTGCTTGTGGATCTCCAACCTTGTGGACCTAAATCGTCTTTCTAATTGTCTATGAATCAATTTTTCTTGAGCAATGTATGTGACATGCAAAATGAGACAGATGATGATGACAATTTGACAATAAGGACCAACTTGATCATTATCAAACAATTCTAATTCCACATGTTTCTGGGGAATTAATTGTTGTTTTACTTGGTAATGATGAGAAAATTAGAACGGTTGATATATAAAATACAATAAAAATAGTGAGTGGATGACGTCATCAGTCTCCTCATTTGCATACTAACCAGGAAGTGCATAATTATAACTGTTTTGTGAAATAAAGAGAAACTTGAAATTGTCATAACTTTCTTGTTTTTTCATCTGATTTGGATAGTTTCAGTGTTATACTTGTTGAATATTTCTCTTTTATTCAAATCAACTTTTTGTTGGACTGGACTTGTCCTTTAAGGACCTCCCCGCCCCCCCCCCCAACAAAAAAAGAACCTAGAAATATCACTAAAGGTGATTTATATAATAATAAAAACTTGTTTTTAGAGGGAAAAGAAAAAATCATTCAAGTTTCTAGGTCGAAGTTAATTAAAGTAATCAGAAACTTGTGAATTTTTAGGAAATATTGGTAATCACTTTACCCATGGAGACGTCACTTTGGCCGCATGTGTGATGTCATGGTGATCTAAGGCCAGGACTACTCTTCCATTAACTCCAATACATAGGGATGGCTAAAATGTCTTTTTTCAGAAGTTTTACTTGAAATGATACTTATCTTTCATGAGGACATAAAACAATACTATCTGGTTTACATTTAGATTATACGAACCCAAGGGAAAGGGTACCATAAATCCCGATAATCAAGATGCATGGCCCAGGGCTCGAATTAATAATAATAATAGGCATTTATATAGCGCCATCTATCTAGAAATATTCTATTCCGAGGCGCATTGTTATTATTATTATTACCTCGGCTTTAGCTCGAGCTGCCTCTCAGCGCTCATGCATTCAAGGAATTATTCCTGCCGGGTACCCATTCACCTCACCTGGGTCGAGTGCAGCACAGTGTGGATAAATTTCTTGCTGAAGGAAATTACGCCATGGCCTTAGATGCCCTCAGAAATGGCCTTGATGCCCTTTCAAATATTTGGAGACTTAAGGCCAAAATAACTGCCCTTTTTTTCTGTGGCCTTGGTGCCCTGCGGTAAGCCAGTGCATGTGCCCCATTGAAAAGTGCATTTATTATTGATGCCCTTTTTTTGGTGGCCTTGGATGTCCCATAAAGTGAAAACTGCCTGCCCTTTCCCTTAAGTGCCCTTTTAAAAAATGGCCTTTAAATTCTTAATTCGAGCCCTGATGGCCTATGGGAAAGTTGTCCTTGCTCTTTGTCATAGTTGCCAATTTGAAATCTACATAGTCTTAGGAATCTCAATTTTAAAGCAGCCATAATTTATCATCGCTTGTCCGATATCTTTCAAACTTTCACCATTCTGTTTTCTTTATTTGTCTCCTTTCCAACAACCAAGGCTGGGCCCCCCCCCCCTTGACATTGAACATTAATATTTACCCCAAGATAAATATTTGTGCCACCTTTAATGAGCACTGGCTAAAAACTGAGTAGTTTGATCTATAATGATTTTTTCCTGCATTCTGGCATCAGTATGAGGTTTCCATGGCAACGCACTGTCTGACAAATGCAAAAATATCTCTTGCACATCTTTATCTCGAGGTCAATGTCGCGACCAAATTTCATTAGAATTGGTTGAAAACTGAAGTAGTTCTAATCGCAAGGTTTTACCTAAATTTGCCATATAATATGCTGCTGCCATGGCAACACATTTTTTCAATGAATACTTTCGTGGCTGAAAAATGTCATGGGCGAAAAGGAAACTCAGTTAGGGCTTGTTTCAAAATCTTTAATTGTAAAATGACGTAAAGTATGAGAATTCAGTTTCTCTTGACAGAATGGTAAATTTTATACATTTTCCTTTTTATATCTGCAAAGAAGTTACGATTAAAGACTTAAAAACTATGGATTGGTTTTATTTTGTTTAAATTGGAAACAATTGAAACTCCTTGGCACTGTAAGAGGTAAATGCCTTGCTCACGAGCAGGGGTGGATCCAGGATTGTCCAAATGGGGGGGCACATTTTTCCGAGGAAAAAAATCTGACAAGCCAATAAAAAATGTCTTCACTTTCGGAATGAGGGGGTGGGGCACTGTTTTAAGATCATTTTATATTACAACTCTTAATAGTGCCTCTCAAAGGGGGCACGGGCCGGCTGTGCCGCCCCCCCCCCCCCCCCACCCGGGGGTCAGCCATTGCTCATGAGCATAGGCACCGTGGTGGGGACTCGGAATCAGGATTCTGGGTTTGGTAAGCCGCCGTAGATCACTCGACCATAACACATACACGCGCCCTCACACACACACACACACACACACCTTTACACACCATTGTAATTTGACCATCGGAGACTCACCTCTATCAATAATCGCCTACTCACACGAAACCTGACTGGCAGACAAATCATATTTACTTCATGAAACGGTTTAAAATCCCCGAGAGTATATAGGACTCCCTTGTTGATGGGTGAAATACAGGGTAATCTTTCCAAGAAGTAGATCATTACAAACTCGCTCATGCACCCACACCAACATACTCACCCGCAAATCCTCACACACACACACCCACATACAAACACATTTACAAAGTATTCCCATTTTGCTTTAAGCTATTATTTTAGATCAACATGCGTATAAATACTTTTAATTTTCCGAATTTGATCATTGTTGTCGAATTATACCACTACCATGCTAGAGACCTAACAGCACGAATGGGGCAGCTTAGCAGCACAGTACACAAAAAAATATTTGGTAAAATGTTCCATGATGGTAATTATGTGTCCAACCAGCATTATGAATTTTTATTTCTCCTGGCCTTAGTCATGAAAATTTTGCCCATTCTAAAGTAATTGCTGCTTATCTTTTAACCTTATGACAATATTCTTTCCGCATTGGCTAAAATACTTTCCCAAATTGGTTGGACACATAATTACCCTCGTGCTGGTTAAAATTTTGCCCAGTATCTTTTTTTTACAGTGTGTTTAAGTTCAGCACATGAGAGGACGATCCACGGAAATACTTTGTACGTTAGCACACGCCAGAATGTTGGTTGAACAACACATCCACGTCGACAATATCACAATTTGAAATGAAAAAAAAACTACATTACGTTTCATCTTTCTATGTCATTTTAATGGATAACACGTAAAATTCATGTCAGGTTTTTTTTTCAATATATTCTGGCGTCTGTACATTTAATCACTGTAAGAACTGTGGTGTTAAAACTGACACCAATTGGTGTTAACAGAGGACCACACCCTGAGGTGTTAAAATAACACCCTAGAGATTGAACATAACACCAAAGAGTGTAAATGTAACAACCATAGGTGTTGTAATAACACCTATAGGTGTAAAATTAACACCACCAATTTAACACCGGTGTAAAATAAATGGTGTGATGTGTACACCGGTTAACACCACAGTTTTTGCTGTGATAGAATTAATGTTGTAAGCTGCCAGTTTGCAGGTCTGTAACAATAATACCGATTTGCACGATTGGCATAACGGTGAAATTGTTGATAGTCTGATTTGTGAAAAAAAAAGAGTTGAGGTGATGTTGTAATCGTATTTGTTAGTCACAGTGAACTTCCTGAACATTTTGTAATTAAACACACTGATTCAAAGTCATTATATTGCTTAATGCAGTAGTGTAAATTTGGATGGAGGACTATGAATGCACTCAGGGTTATCCATTGCGATGGACGACATTATGAGGATTATCCATTTTGATTGACATTATGCAGTATCTCCTGTGTAAAAAGAAAATGTGATAATAATCAATCAAAAATTGAAAACTTAATTAAGGCGTTCACGAGAAAAATTATTTAAGACAAAGTATTTAAAATCGTCTTCATACTACCCGCATTGTCATCTTAGCTTATCGTCATGATGCCGAGTCGATTTATAATTCATAATGAAGCAATTTGATGCCTTTTTGGTCTTATCTATTATTTTTACACAAAACAAATCAGTAAAAATGTATAGTTAATAGGGTCAGATGGGTGCCACTATTATTCTAGTCATATTTGACTATTTTCTATTCATAATGAACTAGAAAATAGTTTTTTATGACTAGAATGTGTCAGAAATGTGAATATCAGTGATTGCCATATCAGTTGCTCCCAGTTGACTACTGGTCTAGTCAATTTGACTGATTTGTTTTAAGAGTGTAAAGTAATAAAACACCCCGTTTTCAAGTCAGTATACACCACATACCTATCCTCGCACTCTTAGCTTTCATAAGTTCATGCAGTGACATTGGCCTCAATATGCTTCTTTTTCATGACTGCTTTAAAGTAATTGTCCCCTTTTACGGTCTGAATATAAGAAGTTCCATTCCTATTTTATGTTCGCATATTGGCGGATTGGTGAAGTGTGTCTGCTCTTCATGAATTCCTTTAAAATGTCCTTTAAATTTCACTTTTTTCTGGTCTGAATATTAAACAATCCCCAGAATTACCCTATTTAGGTCTTAATATAAAAAATTCAGGGTTCCGTAACACAAAGGTTGGTCGCTTATTTAAAAGAACGATTCTGATTGGTTCATGTTCAGTCTACATAGCAAAATGCACACGCAACGAGAATCTTGATTGGTCATTTCATTTAGCGATTAATCGCTAACCTTTGTGTTACGGCGCCCAGATCTTGCTTCGCGCTCGCAATGTTGATTAGTGAGATACGTATTATGTTCATATAATTACGATAGTATCCTGAATAAAGGCTACATGCATTCACAATTCTTCCTCTTCTTCGTGTCTTATCCTCCTGAGATTTGTCTAATTCATACTTCTTATTCTTTTGATCAACCGTCTTTTTATTTGACACATTTCTTCCTCAGGTTTGTTTTTACTATAATTACATCTCCACTAAAGCAACAATGACGTGGCGTAACAATCAAATAGTAAGATCAAAATTTACCAGAAAATATTTCCTCAGCCAGAGCTTTAGCTAAAACAGAAAATGTAGAACAGAAAACTAAGATATTGAATAAAAAACTGAGTACGATTATAATTATGTTGCCTACTCATTAGATTATCAAGCTGCATCCTGAAATTATCCATTTTTTTCCAAATAACTCCATAACTACACGATCACCGGCTAAATTTCCCTATTCCCATATTCGGTCGTTTTTTTCCCCTCCCATCCTACAGTCATTTCGACAAATGTTTCTAATAGGAACGATGTAAATTTGTAGGTTTGAAAATAATATAGAATCGATTGATTGAATAGTTTAGGCAGTAATTCAACATATACCTACCAAAGGTGTCAAGTTTCACGTTCCCATCCTCACGCATTTCAGCTTTTTGATCTCCCTCAGGCGGGGCTAGATAGGGTTAAAGATGTTCATGAACTGTGATCATATTTTGCTACGCTGTGTCATCATTGTAAATAATTTATGAAAAGTTGAAAATGGATTGTAAAACAATTGAATTGATATGGTATGATATGATTTAAATCAGCGCCACACCATATGCGAATGACGTTACCGGGGTCCCGACACACAAAGGTTATTGACTGACGTATACGTACGCTTGACCCCGCGCTTGACTTTCATGATTTTCAGTGTTTATTGAAGTCTATTAGTCGGGTAGATAAATGATCAAAATTATAGCATGACCGTCAAGTTGGGTATGAATGCGATTTCTTTTTTTTTTCTGGAAGTTTTAGTATGGGGTATCTATTTCAAGAATCCGACGGGTGCCACCTGGGCACCTTTGGGCATTTTTATTGACGTCATATGCCACGCCCACTTTTTTCACAAACCCCATAATTTTGATTTTCATATTTTAAGGAATAAACATGCCATGTTTGGTATCAGATTAAAGCTACTGAAAATTGAAATGTAAATTAATGGATCGCTGGACATTTAAAGTACGCAAAGGTCAGTAAAAAGCCATTTTTATGGTCATAAAATGCCAAATTGCCTTACGAATGTAAGTAATACATATCAGTTGGAATATATGTTTTAAATGCAAACAAGATGGATATTATGTGAATTTATTGGCAAAGGTTAAGCTGAGGGTGTGCATATTAAGAATCCGACCGGTGCTACTTTGGCATCTTTAGAAATTTTATTTTTGTGATGTCAAACACCACACCAGCTTTATTACATTCCTCCTAAACATTTAGCGGAATAAACGTATCATGTTTGACATCGAATTAAATCAAATTCGAAATAAAATCCACATTTATCAATCACTAGGCATTTCAAACTTTCCAGGACCCTTATAAGATTGTAAAATGTCAAAATTAGCCACAATGTAATTAATGCCACATATCATGTGGAATATATCATGTTTGGTTGAGGTGTGTATATCAAGGACGTGACGGCTTCTACCTCCTCATCCTATTTTCTGACGTCACGAACCACGCCCACTTTTCACATAGGCCTATAAGTAATTATGGCAGAATGCGACACATTACAGAATTAGCCTATCTTGTTTGATAACTGATTTAAGCTTGTGGCAAGTAAAATGCAAATATAAAAGTTACAAGAGATAAAATACATGACAGAGTCACCTGTAGTACAGTTATGTTAAGGGTCGGTCAATAAAATCAGGCAATGTAACAAATCTTGTAACATAAGCTTGGTATTATATCACCCATATTTCTACATGAATATAAGTGAAAAGTGTCTTTTTAGTTTTGTGTAAAAACATATTAACCATAATGAAGGACAGATCGAGTATTACACACTATTTCCGGTTTAAGATCAATCATAAAGGCTGCACACATAATTATACAAGTCTTCTTTTTCTCCCTCTTCTTGTTTTTATACTCACGAGATTTGTCTATTTAATCATTATTCCTATTCTTTTGATCTACCGTCTGTTTATTTGACAAATTACTTCCTTAAGTTTTTTTCCTTTAATTACATCTCCACTATTAAAGCATCAATGACGTGACGCAACAATTAGAGAGTAAGAGTCAATTAAACTTACCATAAAATACTTCCTCAGCCAGAGCTTTATCTACATGTAAAACAGAAATCAAAGATATTGAATTAAAAAAAAGGTAATAACAACTGACATTCCTTCAAAGAAAACTGAGTACGATTCTAATTATGATGCCTAATAGATTATCATGCTGTATCCTGAAATTATCCAATTCTTTTTTAATAATAACTCCCTACATAGCTACACGATTACCGGCTACGCTATAATTCCACATTCCCGTATTTGTTCGTTTTTCCCCTCCCATCCTCCAGTCATTTCGACAAAATGTTTCTAATAAACACGATATAAATTTTCAGGTTTAAAAATAATGTAGAATTGGTTGATTGATGAATAGTTTAGGCAGTAATTTAACTGATATAATTTAGGGAAACAATAGCGATTTTATCGAATGAAATGACATGAAATGAACGGAAAAGACTCAAATGTCATTCAAAATTTACAATCTTAATTCCAAGGTAGAATTGAAATGAATGAGAATAGTTAATTGATTAATTAATTAATTGATTGATTCTTTTAATTCTTGACTTGCTCCTTTGCCTCGATTCAAGTTCTTTGTCTCTTGTCTCGAGTTAGTTGATTGTTCTTTTGTTTCAATCAATCCTTTGTTCTTGTGTTTATTAATTGATTAATTATTCAATTAATTAAAAAAAAAAATCTGACCTTGTCTTAAAATTTTTTTCTTTTCTTTCCTTCACAAGAATACTTAGAATTTTTTTTTAGGAAGCCGTCTCCTGTCAGCGTTCGTCGCCTTTGGCTCGGCCTTCCTTCTCGGGAAAGCTATCTTTGTTTTTCCCCCCTTCCTTTTCAGGTCAGCTACCGGTCTCCGGACTTATAAATTTTTTTTCTTAAACTTCTTGTTTATAAAAAAAAAAGAAAGGGAATCTAGTTTCCCTTTTTCCTTAGCTGATCCTCACCTCAAGAAAAATTATTTTTTCTTTTGAACAGGTGGACACAAAAAAAAACTTAGTGTTTTCTTCTTTTTAGATGCTTCCCTCCTTCCTTCTTTTCAGAAATTTGGCGGAAGCAGATTCTTGTTGTGATAATCAAATAATTAATTAATTAATTAATTTTTCTAACGGATCTCAGGGACAGTGTCTCATAATAATTCTTTAATTATTACTGTTTCCTTTGCTCTGGGATTTTACCTTGTATCATCCTTGTGAGATCCGTTTTTTATTCTCAAAAGTCCTCTTTTTGAGGTCCTTGTCTTCTGGGTTGGGGTTTGTTACCCCCCCTACCCCCTTTGCTTCTCTGTTTTTTTATCTTACTACTAGATCACCCTACGGCAATAATGAGCCTTTCGGACTCTCTTCCTGAAGAGCCTCAGGCGACTGCTGTTTCGGGGCCCGACACCGGGGTCTTATCCCCCACCACAGGTAGTATAGATAGCGAGAACAGAGTCAGAGCCCCGTGGGCTCTCAAAGGGGTGGAACCGTGGATTTGCGACCACGTGCCCGCACGGTGATGGCCAAGGCTTCCGTCCCGGAACCTGAACCTTATCGGGGAGCGTCGCACTAGTACAGAAAACGGCGACTCCTCTAGGGCTGTCAGACCCACCGGCCATCGGGTCACCTAAAGTCCGGGGGGAGAGCACGGGTCTCTCCACCCGGCAAAGACTAGGCTCGATGCCGTGTAAGACCCCTCTAGGGAGCGTCGGCAAAGGGCTACCAGCCCCTAGTCGGAAGAGGCACCTGAGTCCGACCGTGTCGGACTCTCAATTCAATCTGACGCCGTCAGATTCGGCCGACGCCTCCTCTCGCTCGTGGGAGAGCTAAGGAGAGGAAGACAGGCGCAGTCCAGCCTCTTGTCCCTTCTTCCGCTCCGGCGCCGGAGCAACCGAAGAAGAAGAGGAGAACCACAGACGTAAGCCCCGCTCCGTCGGGCGGTCTATCCTCTGATTCTTTTGATGGCCAGGCCTCTCAGCTTCTCAAGCTAATCTAGAGTGCCCTCCAGCACTGCGGGTTTTTACCCCCAGGCTTGCCTGCTTCAGCCGACGGTACTACCAACCGAGCGGATCAAGCAGACACCGGCCATCCAACACACCGAGGTGCCTCTAGCGATTCTCACGAACCGCCGGCCCTCAAACAAATTGCCAGGCGTCGTAACCTCCTGTTACAACTAAACGCCCTCGAGTATCACGGTTCTTATCCTCATACTCCCTGTCAGCTAAAACCGCCGTGTCCAGCACCGGGCAGGTCAAGCAGACAGTCGCCATCTCACACCTCGGAGAGTCACCGGCAATATCATGATTCGCCGGCTCACGCACCTGCAAGGGAAGTTCCCGCTAATACACAGGTGCTATCGACATACGGGCGTCGCCCGCCATTATGTCACCAGACTCCCGATCATTATACCCTCTTCTGCCCCCCGGCGGGGGCCGCATAGAAGAGGAAGAAGAAGAAGAAATTCTAGGTCGCTAACCCCGCTGTGCGGGCAGACCTTCCCTTCTGATTCTTGTGCCGACGGCCAGGCGTCGTAACTTCATGTTACAACAGAACGCCCTCGAGCACCACGGATCTTCATCCTAATGCTCTCTGTCAGCTAAAACCGCCGTGTCGAGCACCAGGCAGGTCAAGCAGACAGTCGCCGTCTCGCACCTCGGAGAGTCACCGGCAATATCATGATTCGCCGGCCCACGCACCTGCAAGGGAAATTCCCGCTAATACACAGGTGCTATCGACATACGGGCGTCGCCCGCCACTATGTCGCCAGACTCCCGATGATTGTACCCTCTTCTGCCCCCCCCCCCCCCGGCGGGGGCCGCACAGAAGAGGAAGAACAAGAAGAAAGTCTAGGTCGCTAATCCCGCTTTGCGGGCAGACCTTTCTTTCTGATTCTTGTGCCGATGGCCAGGCGTCGTAACTTCATGTTACAACAGAACGCCCTCGAGCATCACGGATCTTTATCCTCATGCTCCCTGTCAGCTAAAACCGCCGTGTCGAGCACCGGGCAGGTTAAGCAGACATTCGCCATCTTGCACCTCGGGGAGTCACCGGCGATTTCATGATTCGCCGGCTCACGCACCTGCAAGGGAAATCCCCGCTAATACACAGGTGTTATCGACATACGGGCATCGCCCTCCATTATGTCACCAGACTCCCGATAATTGTGGGTCAGGCCCCATGAGCAGTGCGGGTAATTCACCCACGCTTCATATCAGCTTCAGCCGCCTTGCTAATCACTGTGCGGCTCAAGCAATCACCTGTCCTCTCACACCGGGCATTTATTGAAACGCTGTTCACCTACACGGTGACCCCCGTTTCTATGCAGGTGCTTCCGACATACGGCTTTCAAGCATCAATATGTCGGCAAGCTCTCGGTGACCGACGGCTGGACGTTGCATCCATTCAGGTTGCATCTATGCGTCCCCGAGCATTACGGGTTCTTACCCTCGTGTTCTCCGTCATTATAAGACCGCCGCGGTCTTATTGCCGGTGTCGGGTATTGAGCGGATTGAGACTTCTCTCGCCAACCCGCACTCCGGGGAGCCATCGGCGAGTTTTACCTGCATGGGTATTCCCCCTTATTATGCAGGTACTCCCGAATTCGCCCTCTACGTCAAGCTCACGTACGACGACGACTCCTTCAGCGGTATCTCTCTCCATTCTACCCCCTAAGCGGGCCTGTAGATTGGAAGTAAGAATCTCTTACATACCGCATGCCGCACTTCTCTCTTGAGAGGGCAACCTATCACGCCCGCGGACCGTCCGCCCAGGCGACGGGACCGTCGGTTTCTGGCCTAAACCTCACTTTCTATTCGAAAGTAAGGGTGCCCTGTCTTACTTAGCTCCTACCCTTGCAAGGTCAGAGTCAGGGCTAGTACAGACACCCGTCCTCCAGCGATCGCCGCTGAAGAGAGGGCGACTCCGATATGAGCACCATCACCGCTCAGCGGTATGTCTCACTATCTCATAGCTCTCCGAGCTTATGAGTATGTATATCGGATCTGAATGCCACGGCGATTAAAAGTTCTCCTGTGCTTAATAATCGCTACGCCTTCACCACCCGGTGCATTATGGTTATGTTAACCTATTTGTCTCGTATTCGGGTGGCTCGTTCGAGCCCTGCCCGAGCTGCCATCACCGGTCGTCCCCCCGGACACCGCCGGCAGCACCCGCACCGAATACCTGGAGGGAATCAGCTTTTCATATGCTAGATATCCCTCCTGTTGACATTCACAGCTGTTTCCCCGAGTCTTTCCCGGTCGGGTAAGCATCATCTCGGAGGAAAGAAACCGCCGTACATCTCATGAGATTGTTGGCTATGTACGTGCGTTCAAGCTTGTTTAAAGCCCCAGACTTCTCTGTCGGCATTCTATGCGTACTTTCTGGGCACACCCAACGTACCGGGTCGGCGAGTTTACACCAAACTGTACGCCGCCAGACCATCGGTCGAGCTCTAACAGTCTATCTTATAGACTGCCCTCTATGTGGGTCAAGCTTGCGGGCGTCTCCGCCGTTTCCTCCTTGTGTGGAGTGGTCTACGGTGGATGTCTTACCGTGCCCGTTTGTCGAATCGTCTTCTTATTTAGAAGCTTTTTCACTCGGCACACTCGAGTCGCCTCGCATGCTGCTTTCATCCTCCTTCCATGCAATGCATGTGGCCATGGTCACCGCGCGACCGAGGATGATGTAACCGTGGATGTTTGTATGCTTATGCCTACCTAACCACGATCACTACGACCCGCTTTCTCTCGGGCCGACTGTGGATGAGTCTCTCCATGTAAGTTATTTACTTCACTGGAGTTCTTCTTTATAAAATTAGATTCTCATCCCCCGCTGCTTAGGGCGTCATTTTTACCGCCCCCGCAGCTTTTTGGAACTCCTTATTCTCCGATATCGGACTGTTCCATGCTGCCGCAACCGGCGCCGGCGGTGCTTGCTCTTACGATCACCTGAGAGACCAGGCCTTGTGGCTGTCTTCATAAACAACTGGTTCTCACCGCAGAATGATGGAAATTTTTGTGATTTCCTCAAGTCTCCTTACTCCTTCGCTTGTTTCTTCAAGCGAGGACATCGACACTCTTAGCCAGTTTCCGTCCCTAACTTTATAGGACAGGACCGTTGCTACCTCATTCGATTCCGTTGGGAACGTAACTGTTGAGGTATCATATCTGGCGATGTCTGTTCGTTTAGAGCATCTCTTGATTGTCGTTTTCACGTAAGATCATGACAGAGACTTTTTCGCCAGCTCCCTCTGGCGTACGCTTGCTGCTGCTAGGGATTCCCCCGCCCAGCGGACATCCATCGCAGCCTAGCCTCACGGGCTCTCTCGGCGATGGTGGCTTGAGCCAAGCCACCTCTTCCACCGCGGGCGCTGCACCCTCAGGCGGGTGCTTCAATCAGTACGGGAGAAAGGGGATCCTGAGTTCTCTCTCGATCACTCGGTCTATCACACTTTTGTCGTGATGTGTACCGCGCTGTTTCTCTGACACGCCCGGTTGAGCTGTTTTGACCAGACTGCTCTATTCTACATAGGCAGCAGGTCCGCGGCATTTCTTATTAACAGGATGGCACTCAGTCGCTTTCTCGACTCTTGACTGCCTTACGAGTGATTTTTTCTTAAACCCTACTCTCCGTCGTTCCTGGTCCCCTTCGGACCGCTAGTAACGTTCTGCCACAGCTCTCTATCAGAATTCTGCAGATGTTCTGCCCTCACGCATTTGAGACAGATATCGATTTCTGGGCGCTTTCTCCCACGCGGAGGCTTCTGAGATATCTCGCCTTCTCAGATTGTTCGATTGATCACTTACTGAGCCTTAAAAGCTTCAGTTTTCCGATCACGATTCTTGTTGAAATTTTCATCAATTTCCGAATTTTACGTTCTAGTCAGCTGGTGATGTTGTTCTCCTGACACTAGGCCGAGGGCCCTTGATACTTAGTATCATTCTTCTTGGGCTCTTTCTTGGAATCGTCGTTCACGACTTCTTGAGGTCCGCCTATTGACGCTCCTCTTTCCTTCACTCCTTGCTCTTAAGGACTTCTTCACATGAGGCTTTATTGCCTCCCCTGTCCTTAAGGCAACGGCCTTCGTGTCTTCATCTCCCTATTTTTACGCACTTCTTAGTCTAGACATGCCTCCCTTCACGTTGAATCCGTGTTGGTCTAGCAAATCAAATGGGTATATCCCAGTTATTGATGTAAATTATGAAAATACCATGATTTTCTTATTTACGAGATAACTGGATATACCCATTTGAACCCTCCCTCCTACCCCTCGCCTTGTGTGACAACATGTCTTGCCCGCAGGCTCATGAGAGGAAATGGACGCCAAATTGCGCGATTATCTTGGAATAGTGCGTTGGTAGGGAGATGCAGCGCGCGCGCAGGAAAAGTTGTGTACTCTATATTCGGCACGCAGGTTCATTGTAATGAACTAGCAAATCAAATGGGTATATCCAGTTATCTCGTCAATAAGAAAATCATGGTAAGTATTTTCATAATTTAATGCGTGCTCATTTTGTTATTAAGTAACATCCTGAAATTATCCATTTTTTTTCAAATAACTATAGCTACACGATTGCTGGTCAGACTTCAGTATTCCCTTATTCATTCCTTTTTCCCCACCCATCCTCCAGTCATTTCGACAAATGTTTCTAATAGAAACGATATAATTTATTAGGTTTGAAAATAATATAGAATCGATTAATTGATGAATAGTTTAGGCAGTAATTCAACTGATATAATTAAAGTAAACAATAGCGATTTCATCGAATGAAATACTAAATTATGAAATGAATTGAAATAAACAGGAAATACTCAAATTTCATTCAAAATTTACAATCTTCATTCCACTTTTAAAAAGTAGAATTGAATGGATCTAGTTAACCTCATTCTGCATGGAAATCTTATTTTGTTTTGAATAGCAATTACGTCAAAGAAGCTATTAATGAATAATAAGTGTAAATATGAATATTACTATAAGCATTGAAGAATAATACCTACCAGAGTTGTCAAGTTTCATGTTCCCATCCTCACGCATTTCAGCTTTCTGGCCTCCCGGATGCTGTGCCACTGTGATATCATTGTAAATGATTTATGAAAAGTTGAAAATGGATAGGAAAACATTTGAATTGATGAATCAACGCAACCATGTGAAAGACGTTACCGGTGTCCCGACCATTGGCGGCGGATCCCAAAAAATTTAAGGGGGGTCCAACTGAAATTTTCTGATGGACACATGTAAAAAAAAAATTGACAAGCAAAAAAAAAGGTAATCAATTAAAAATTTAAGGGGGACCGTCCCCCCGCCCCTCAAATTTAGGGGGACCTGTCCCCCCCCCCTTCCGCCGCCTATGGTCCCGACACGCAAATGCTGTTCCCGACCTTTCGTTAGCATGGTTAGAGAACTAGTCTTTGTTTTCAATCGGTAGGCGTTTGTAATAAACGTCATAACAGGGGCATATGGCGTTGTATAAAGGCTACGCACACCTTTCTTCCACTGCTTGATCTTCTTCTTGTTTTTATTCTCGGGACATTTGTTTATTTAATTCCTTATTCTTCTTCCTCTGATCTACCGTCTATTTATTTGACATTTCTTCATTATTTTTTCTGTAATGCAAGGGCGGAAATCTCTCCCCAAAGACCAGGGGCTGGAAGATTTGACAAGCAAAAACAAAAACAAAAAAAGGAATTACCCCAAATGTCAGGTCATTTCGACCTTAATGAATTTGACAAGCAAAGAAAAAAGGTTATCACCCAAAAAATAAGGTCATCTCGTCCAAAATACATGTTTTATGTCGATTTTGAATATATATTTCTTTCCATCATAAAAGACCAAAAGTAGTAGGGGGACCATTTGATATTGTGTCCCCCTACTATTTTGGGTAAGGGGCGCGTCCCCTGTCCCCCTGGGGTTTCCGCCCATGCTGTACTTAGATCCCCACTAAAGCATCAATGACGTGACGTAAACCATTAAATAGTAAAATTGAAACTTACGATATACGTCTCGGTCTATTATTTCCTCAGCCACATCTTTAGCTGCATGTAGAACAGATATTTTACAAAATGTTCAATAAAGAGGGAGAAATTCCTTAAAAAGAAACTGAGTACGAGTATATGATGCATACTCATTAGGTTATCAAGCTGCATCCTGAAATTATCATTTTTTTTTCAAATAACTCCCTATATACATGATATACACGATTACCGGCCCCACTTCCACATTCCCGTATTCGTTCATTTTCCCCTACCCATCCAACAGTCTTTTTCAACTAATGTTTCTAATAGAAACGATATAACATTTTCAGGTTTGAAAATAATATAGAATCGGTTGATTGATGAATAGATTAGGCAGTAATTGAACTGATATAATTTAGGGAAACAATAGCGACTTTAATCGAATGAAATACTAAATAATGAAATGACATGAAATGAACGGAAAAGACTCGAATGTCATTCAAAATTTAAATCTTAATTCCACTTTTAAAAAGTAGAATTGAATTGATGAAAAGAGTTAACCTCATTCTGCATGGAAATCTTATTTTGTTTTGAATAGCAATTACGTCAAAGAAGCTATTAATGAATAATGTAAATACGAATATTACTATAAGCATTGAAGAATAATACCTACCAAAGTTGTCAAGTTTCATGTTCCCATCCTCACGCATTTCAGCTTTCTGGCCTCCCGGATGCTGTGCCACTGTGATATCATTGTAAATGATTTATGAAAAGTTGAAAATGGATAGGAAAACATTTGAATTGATGAATCAACGCAACCATGTGAAAGACGTACCGGTGTCCCGACCATTGGCGGCGGATCCCAAAAAATTTAAGGGGGGTCCAACTGAAATTTTCTGATGGACACATGTAAAAGAAAATTGACGAGTAAACAAAAAAGGTAACCAACTAAAAATTTAAGGGGGGACCGTCCCCCCCCCCCACACACCTCAAATTAAGGGGGACCTGTCCCCTCCCCCCTTCTGCCGCCTATGGTCCCGACACACAAATGCTGTTCCCGACCTTTCGTTAGAGAACGACTAGTCTTTGTTTTCAATCGGTAGGCGTTCGATATAAACACCATAACAGGGACATATGGCGTTGTATAAATGCTACAAACATCTATACCTTTTTTCCAGTTCTTCCTCTTCTTCTTGTTTTTATTCTAGGGACATTTGTTTATTTAATTCCTTATTCTTCTTCCTCTGATCTACCGTCTATATATTTGACATTTCTTCATTATTTTTTCTGTAATGCAAGGGCGGAAACCTCTCCCCAAAGACCAGGGGCTGGAAGATTTGACAAGCAAAAACAAAAACAAAAAAAGGAATTACCCCAAATGTCAGGTCATTTCGACCTTAATGAATTTGACAAGCAAAGAAAAAAGGTTATCACCCCAAAAATAAGGTAATCTTGTCCAAAATACATGTTTTATAAAGATTTTGAATATATATTTCTTGCAATTCCAAAAGACCAAAAGTAGTGGGAGGCATTTGATATTGTTTCCCCCTACTATTTGGGTAGAGGGCGCTTCCCCTGTCCCCCTGGGGTTTCCGCCCATGCTGTACTTAGATCCCCACTGAAGCATCAATGACGTGACGTAAACCATTAAATAGTAAAATTGAAACTTACGATATACATCTCGGTCTATTATTTCCTCAGCCACGTCTTTAGCTGCATGTAGAACAGATATTTTACAAAATGTTCAATAAAGAGGGAGAAATTCCTTAAAAAGAAACTGAGTACGAGTATATGATGCATACTCATTAGGTTATCAAGCTGCATCCTGAAATTATCATTTTTTTTCAAATAACTCCCTATATACATGATATACACGATTACCGGCCCCACTTCCACATTCCCGTATTCGTTCATTTTCCCCCACCCATCCAACAGTCTTTTTCAACTAATGTTTCTAATAGAAACGATATAACATTTTCAGGTTTGAAAATAATATAGAATCGGTTGATTGATGAATAGATTAGGCAGTAATAGAACTGATATAATTTAGGGAAACAATAGCGACTTTAATCGAATGAAATACTAAATAATGAAATGACATGAAATGAACGGAAAAGACTCGAATGTCATTCAAAATTTAAATCTTAATTCCACTTTTAAAAAGTAAAATTGAATTGATGAAAATAGTTAACCTCATTCTGCATGGAAATCTTATTTTGTTTTGAATAGCAATTACGTCAAAGAAGCTATTAATGAATAATAAGTGTAAATATGAATATTACTATAAGCATTGAAGAATAATACCTACCAAAGTTGTCAAGTTTCATGTTCCCATCCTCACGTATTTCAGCTTTCTGGCCTCCCGGATGCTGTGCTACTGTGATATCATTGTAAATAATTTATGAAAAGTTGAAAATGGATAGGAAAACATTTGAATATTGATGAATCAACGCAACCATGTGAAAGACGTACTGGTGTCCCGACCATTGGCGACGGATCCAAAACAATTTAAGGGGGGGTCCACCTGAAATTTTCTGATGGACACATGTAAAAAAAATTTGACGAGCAAACAAAAAAGGTAACCAACTAAAAATTTAGGGGGGACCGTCCCCCCCCCACACACACCTCAAATTAAGGGGGGACCTGTCCCCTCCCCCCTTCTGCCGCCTATGGTCCCGACACACAAATGCTGTTCCCGACCTTTCGTTAGAGAACGACTAGTCTTTGTTTTCAATCGGTAGGCGTTCGATATAAACACCATAACAGGGACATATGGCGTTGTATAAATGCTACAAACATCTATACCTTTTTTCCAGTTCTTCATCTTCTTCTTTTTTTTTATTCTAGGGACATTTGTTTATTTTATAATTCCTTATTCTTCTTCCTCTGATCTACCGTCTATATATTTGACATTTCTTCATTATTTTTTCTGTAATGCAAGGGCGGAAATCTCTCCCCAAAGACCAGGGGCTAGTCAGAAGATTAGACAAGCAAAAACAAAAACAAAAAAAGGAATTACCCATCAAATGTCAGGTCATTTGGACCTTAATGAATTTGACAAGCAAGACAAAACGTCATCGCCCCAAAAATATGGTCATCTCGTCCAAAATACATGTTTTATTTCGATTTTGAATATATATTTACTTCCATCATAAAAGACCAAAAGTAGTAGGGGGCATTTGATATTGTGTCCCCCTACTATTTTGGGTAGGGGGCGCTTCCCCTGTCCCCCTGGGGTTTCCGCCCATGCTGTACTTAGATCCCCACTAAAGCATCAATGACGTGACGTAAACCATTAAATAGTAAAATTGAAACTTACGATATACGTCTCGGTCTATTATTTCCTCAGCCACATCTTTAGCTGCATGTAGAACAGATATTTTACAAAATGTTCAATAAAAAGGGAGAAATTCCTTTAAAAGAAACTGAGTACGAGTATATGATGCATACTCATTAGGTTATCAAGCTGCATCCTGAAATTATCAATTTTTTTTTCAAATAACTCCCTATATACATGATATACACGATTACCGGCCCCACTTCCACATTCCCGTATTCGTTCATTTTCCCCCACCCATCCAACAGTCTTTTTCAACTAATGTTTCTAATAGAAACGATATAAAATTTTCAGGTTTGAAAATAATATAGAATCGGTTGATTGATGAATAGTTTAGGCAGTAATTGAACTGATATAATTTAGGGAAACAATAGCGACTTTAATCGAATGAAATACTAAATAATGAAATGACATGAAATGAACGGAAAAGACTCGAATGTCATTCAAAATTTAAATCTTAATTCCACTTTTAAAAAGTAGAATTGAATGGATGAAAATAGTTAACCTCATTCTGCATGGAAATCTTATTTTGTTTTGAATAGCAATTACGTCAAAGAAGCTATTAATGAATAATAAGTGTAAATATGAATATTACTATAAGCATTGAAGAATAATACCTACCAAAGTTGTCAAGTTTCATGTTCCCATCCTCACGCATTTCAGCTTTCTGGCCTCCCGGATGCTGTGCCACTGTGATATCATTGTAAATAATTTATGAAAAGTTGGAAATGGATAGGAAAACATTTGAATATTGATGAATCAACGCAACCATGTGAAAGACGTACCGGTGTCCCGACCATTGGCGGCGGATCCAAAACAATTTAAGGGGGGGGTCCACCTGAAATTTTCTGATGGACACATGTAAAAGAAAATTGACGAGTAAACAAAAAAGGTAACCAACTAAAAATTTAATGGGGGACCTCCCCCCCCCCGCACACCTCAAATTAAGGGGGGACCTGTCCCCTCCCCCCTTCTGCCGCCTATGGTAACGACACCCAAATGCTGTTCCCGACCTTTCGTTAGAGAACGACTAGTCTTTGTTTTCAATCGGTAGGCGTTCGATATAAACACCATAACAGGGACATATGGCGTTGTATAAATGCTACAAACATCTATACCTTTTTTCCAGTTCTTCCTCTTCTTCTTTTTTTTATTCTCGGGACATTTGTTTATGTAATTCCTTATTCTTCTTCCTCTGATCTACCGTCTATTTATCTGACATTTCTTCATTATTTTTCTGTAATGCAAGGGCGGAAATCTCTCCCCAAAGACCAGGGGCTGGTCAGAAGATTTGACAAGCAAAGCAAAAACAAAAAAGGAATTTCCCCAAATGTCAGGTCATTTCGACCTTAATGAATTTGACAAGCAAAGGAAAAAAATTATCACCAAACAATAAGGTCATCTCGTCCAAAATAATGTTTTATTTCGATTTTGAATATATATTTCTTCCCATCATAAAAGACCAAAAGTGGTAGGGGGAGCAATTGATATTGTGTCCCCCTACTATTTTGGGTAGAGGGACGCGTCCCCTGTCCCCCTGGGGTTTGCGCCAATGCTGTACTTAGATCCCCACTAAAGCATCAATGACGTGACATAAATAATGTTTTATTTCGATTTTGAATATATATTTCTTCCCATCATAAAAGACCAAAAGTGGTAGGGGGAGCAATTGATATTGTGTCCCCCTACTATTTTGGGTAGAGGGACGCGTCCCCTGTCCCCCTGGGGTTTCCGCCCATGCTGTACTTAGATCCCCACTAAAGCATCAATGACGTGACATAAACCATTAAACAGTAAAATTGAAACTTACGATATACGTCTCGGTCTATTATTTCCTCAGCCACATCTTTAGCTGCATGTAGAACAGATATTTTAAAAAATGTTCAATAAAAAGGGAAAAATTTCTTTAAAAGAAACTGAGTACGAAAATATGATGCATACTCATTAGGTTATCAGGGTGCATCCTGAAATTATCTATTTTTTTAAATAACTCCCTATATACATGATATAAACGATTACCGGCCCCACTTCCACATTCACGTTATCGTTTATTTTCCCCCACCCATCCTACAGTCTTTTCGACCAATGTTTTTAATAGAAACGATATAAAATTTTCAGGTTTGAAAATAATATAGAATCGGTTGATTGATGAATAGTTTAGGCAGTAATTCAACTGATGTAATTTTTGGGAAACAATAGCGACTTTAATCGAATGAAATACTAAATAATGAAATGACATGAAATGAACGAAAAAGACTCGAATGTCATTCAAAATTTAAATCTTAATTCCACTTTTAAAAAGTAGAATTGAATGGATAAAAATAGTTAGCCTCATTCTGCGTGGAAATTTTATTTCGTTTTGAATAGCAATTACGTCAAAGAAGCTATTAATGAATAATAAGTGTAAATATGAATATTACTATAAGCATTGAAGAATAATACCTACCAAAGTTGTCAAGTTTCATGTTCCCATCCTCACGCATTTCAGCTTTCTGGCCTCCCGGATGCTGTGCCACTGTGATATCATTGTAAATAATTTATGAAAAGTTGAAAATGGATAGGAAAACATTTGAATTGATGAATCAACGCCACCATGTGAAAGACGTTACCGGTGTCCCAACCATTGGCGGCGGATCCAAAAAAAATTTAAGGGGGATCCACCTGAAATTTTGTGATGGACACATGTAAAAAAAAAAATAGTAAAGCAAAAAAAAAAGGAAATCAATTAAAAATTTAAGGGGGGACCATCCTCCATACCTCAAATTAAGGGGGAACCTGTCCCCCCCCCCGCTTCCACCGCCTATGGTCGCGACACACAAATGCTGTTCCCGACCATTCGTTAGAGAAGGACTAGTCTTTGTTTTCAATCGGTAGGCGTTCGATATAAACATCATAACAGGGGCATATGGCGTTGTATAAAGGCTACACACATCTATACCTTTCTTCCACTTCTTCCTCTTCTTCTTGTTTTTATTCTCGGGACATTTGTTTATTTAATTCCTTATTCTTCTTCCTCTGATCTACCGTCTATTTATTTGACATTTCTTCATTATTCTTTTCTGTAATGCAAGGGCGGAAATTTCTCCCCCAAGACCAGGGGCTGGTCAGAAGATTTGACAAGCAAAACAAAAACAAAAAAGGAATTACCCCAAATGTCAGGTCATTTCGACCTTAATGAATTTGACAAGCAAAGAAAAAAGATTATCACCCAAACAATAAGGTCATCTCGTCCAAAATAATGTTTTATTTCGATTTTGAATACATATTTCTTTCCATCATAAAAGACCAAAAGTAGTAGGGAGAGCATTTGATATTGCATCCCTCTACTATTTTGGGTAGGGGGGCGCGTCCCCTGTCCCCCTGGGGTTTCCGCCCATGCTGTACTTAGATCCCCACTAAAGCATCAATGACGTGACGTAAACCATTAAATAGTAAAATTGAAACTTACGATATACGTCTCGGTCTATTATTTCCTCAGCCACATCTTTAGCTGCATGTAGAACAGATATTTTTAAAAATGTTCAATAAAAAGGGAAAAATTCCTTTAAAAGAAACTGAGTACGAGTATATGATGCATACTCATTAGGTTATCAAGCTGCATCCTGAAATTATCCATTTTTTTTTTCAAATAACTCCCTATATACATGATATACACGATTACCGGCCCCACTTCCACATTCCCGTATTCGTTCATTTTCCCCACCCATCCTACAGTCTTTTCGACGAATGTTTCTAATAGAAACGATATCAAATTTTCAGGTTTAAAAATAATATAGAATCGGTTGATTGATGAATAGTTTAGGCAGTGATTGAACTGATATAATTTAGGGAAACAATAGCGACTTTAATCGAATGAAATACTAAATAATGAAATGACATGAAATGAACGGAAAAGACTCGAATGTCATTCAAAATTTAAATCTTAATTCCACTTTTAAAAAGTAGAATTGATCGGATGAAAATAATTAACCTCATTCTGCATGGAAATCTTATTTTGTTTTGAATAGCAATTACGTCAAAGAAGCTATTAATGAATAATAAGTGTAAATATGAATATTACTATAAGCATTGAAGAATAATACCTACCAAAGTTGTCAAGTTTCATGTTCCCATCCTCACGCATTTCAGCTTTCTGGCCTCCCGGATGCTGTGCTACTGTGATATCATTGTAAATAATTTATGAAAAGTTGAAAATGGATAGGAAAACATTTGAATTGATGAATCAACGCAACCATGTGAAAGACGTACCGGTGTCCCGACCATTGGCGGCGGATCCAAAAAAATTAAGGGGGGTCCACCTGAAATTTTCTGATGGACACATGTAAAAAAAAATTGACGAGCAAAAAAATAAGGTAATCAGCTAAAAATTTAAGGGGGAACCGCCCCCCACACACACCTCCAATTTAGGGGGGACCTGTCCCCCCCCCCCCTGCTTCCGCCGCCTATGGTCCCGATACACAAATGCTGATCCCGACCTTTCGTTAGAGGACGACTAGTCTTTGTTTTCAATCGGTAGGCGTTTGATATAAACATCATAACAGGGGAATATGGCGTTGTATAAAGGATACACACATCTAAACCTTTCTTCTACTTCTTCCTCTTCTTCTTGTTTTCGTTTTCGGGACATTTGTTTATTTAATTCCTTATTCTTCTTCCTCTGATCTACCGTCTATTTATTTGACATTTCTTCATTATTTTTCTGTAATGCAAGGGCGGAAACCTCTCCCCAAAGACCAGGGGCTGGTCAGAAGATTTGACAAGCAAAAACAAAAACAAAAAAAAGGAATTACCCCAAATGTCAGGTCATATCGACCTTAATGAATTTGACAAGCAAAGGAAAAAAAATTATCACCCAAACAATAAGGTCATCTCGTCCAAAATAATGTTTTATTTCGATTTTGAATACATATTTCTTTCCATCATAAAAGACCAAAAGTGGTAAATTTGACAAGCAAAAAAAAGGTAATCAACTAAAAATTTATGGGGGGACCGTCACCCCATCCTCAAATTTAGGGGGGACCTGTCCTCCTGCCCCCCCCCCCCGCTCCTATGGTCCCGACACACAAATGCTGTTCCCGACCTTTCGTTAGAGTACGACTAGTCTTTGTTTTCAATCGGTAGGCGTTCGATATAAACATCATAACAGGGGCATATGGCGTTGTATAAAGGCTACACACATCTATACCTTTCTTCCACTTCTTCCTCTTCTTCTTGTTTTTATTCTCGGGACATTTGTTTATTTAATTCCTTATTCTTCTTCCTCTGATCTACCGTCTATTTATTTGACATTTCTTCATTATTTTTTCTGTAATGCAAGGGCGGAAATCTCTCCCCAAAGACCAGGGGCTGGTCAGAAGATTTGACAAGCAAAAACAAAAACAAAAAAAGGAATTACCCCAAATGTCAGGTCATTTCGACCTTAATGAATTTGACAAGCAAAGGAAAAAAGGTTATCACCCAAACAATAAGGTCATCTCGTCCAAAATAATGTTTTATTTCGATTTTGAATACATATTTCTTTCCATCATAAAAGACCAAAAGTGGTAGGGGGAGCAATTGATATTGTGTCCCCCTACTATTTTGGGTAGGGGGGCGCGTCCCCTGTCCCCCTGGGGTTTCCGCCCATGCTGTACTTAGATCCCCACTAAAGCATCAATGACGTGACGTAAACCATTAAATAGTAAAATTGAAACTTACGATATACGTCTCGGTCTATTATTTCCTCAGCCACATCTTTAGCTGCATGTAGAACAGATATTTAAAAAATGTTCAATAAAAAGGGAAAAATTCCTTTAAAAGAAACTGAGTACGAGTATATGATGCATACTCATTAGGTTATCAAGCTGCATCCTGAAATTATTCATTTTTTTTCAAATAACTCCCTATATACATGATATACACGATTACCGGCCCCACTTCCACATTCCCGTATTCGTTCATTTTCCCCCACCCATCCTACAGTCTTTTCGACGAATGTTTATAATAGAAACGATATCAAATTTTCAGGTTTGAAAATAATATAGAATCGGTTGATTGATGAATAGTTTAGGCAGTGATTGAACTGATATAATTTAGGGAAACAATAGCGACTTTAATCCAATGAAATACTAAATAATGAAATGACATGAAATGAACGGAAAAGACTCGAATGTCATTCAAAATTTAAATCTTAATTCCAGTTTTAAAAAGTAGAATTAAATGGATGAAAATAATTAACCTCATTCTGCATGGAAATCTTATTTTGTTTTGAATAGCAATTACGTCAAAGAAGCTATTAATGAATAATAAGTGTAAATATGAATATTACTATAAGCATTGAAGAATAATACCTACCAAAGTTGTCAAGTTTCATGTTCCCATCCTCACGCATTTCAGCTTTCTGGCCTCCCGGATGCTGTGCCACTGTGATATCATTGTAAATAATTCTTGAAAAGTTGAAAATGGACAGGAAAACAT
Organism: Lytechinus variegatus; assembly: GCF_018143015.1. Taxonomy (NCBI): domain Eukaryota; kingdom Metazoa; phylum Echinodermata; class Echinoidea; order Temnopleuroida; family Toxopneustidae; genus Lytechinus; species Lytechinus variegatus. Next base: position 15,189,436 of record NC_054748.1, on the reverse strand, counting down.
TTGAATTGATGAATCAACGCCACCATGTGAAAGACGTTACCGGTGTCCCGACCATTGGCGGCGGATCCAAAAAAATTTAATGGGGGGTCCACCTGAAATTTTGTGATGGACACATGTAAAAAAACAATAGTAAAGCCTAAAAAAAAGTTAATCAACTAAAAATTTAAGGGGGGACCGTCCTCCATACCTCAAATTAAGGGGGGACCTGTCCCCCCCCCCCCCGCTTCCGCCGCCTATGGTCCCGACACACAAATGCTGTTCCCGACCTTTCGTTAGAGAACGACTAGTCTTTGTTTTCAATCGGTAGGCGTTCGATATAAACATCATAACAGGGGAATATGGCGTTGTATAAAGGCTACACACATCTATACCTTTCTTCCACTTCTTCCTCTTCTTCTTGTTTTTATTCTCGGGACATTTGTTTATTTAATTCCTTATTCTTCTTCTTCTGATATACCGTCTATTTATTTGACATTTCTTCATTATTATTTTTTTGTAATGCAAGGGCGAAAATCTAGCTCTCGCCAAAGACCAGGGGCTGGAAGATTTGACAAGCAAAAACAAAAACAAAAAAAAGGAATTACCCCAAATGTCAGGTCATTTCGACCTTAATGAATTTGACAAGCAAAGAAAAAAGGTTATCACCCAAAAAATAAGGTCATCTCGTCCAAAATACATGTTTTATTTCGATTTTGAATATATATTTCTTTCCATCATAAAAGACCAAAAGTGGTAGGGGGAGCATTTGATATTGTGTACCCCTACTATTTTGGGTAGGGGCGCGCTTCCCCTGTCCCCCTGGGGTTTCCGCCCATGCTGTACTTAGATCCCCACTAAAGCATCAATGACGTGACGTAAACCATTAAATAGTAAAATTGAAACTTACGATATACGTCTCGGGCTATTATTTCCTCAGCCACATCTTTAGCTGCATGTAGAACAGATATTTAAAAAAATGTTCAATAAAAAGGGAGAAATTCCTTTAAAAGAAACTGAGTACGAGTATATGATGCATACTCATTAGGTTATCAAGCTGCATCCTGAAATTATCCATTTTTTTTCAAACAACTCCCTATATACATGATATACACGATTACCGGCCCCACTTCCACATTCCTGTATTCGTTCATTTTCCGCCAACCATCCAGTCTTTTCGACCAATATTTCTAATAGAAACGATACAAAATTTTCAGGTTGAAAATAATGTAGAATCGGTTGATTGATGAATAGTTTAGGCAGTAATTGAACTGATATAATTTAGGGAAACAATAGCGACTTTAATCGAATGAAATACTAAATAATGAAATGACATGAAATGAACGGAAAAGACTCGAATGTCATTCAAAATTTAAATCTTAATTCCACTTTTAAAAAGTAGAATTAAATGGATGAAAATAGTTAACCTCATTCTGCATGGAAATCTTATTTCGTTTTGAATAGCAATTACGTCAAAGAAGCTGTTAATGAATAATAAGTGTAAATATGAATATTACTATAAGCATTGAAGAATAATACCTACCAAAGTTGTCAAGTTTCATGTTCCCATCCTCACGCATTTCAGCTTTCTGGCCTCCCGGATGCTGTGCCACTGTGATATCATTGTAAATAATTTATGAAAAGTTGAAAATGGATAGGAAAACATTTGAATTGATGAATCAACGCCACCATGTGAAAGACGTTACCGGTGTCCCGACCATTGGCGGCAAATCCCAAAAAAAATTAAGGGGGGTCCACTTGAAATTTTGTGATGGACACATGTAAAAAAAAAAACAAGCAAAAAAGGTAATCACCTCAAAGTTAAGGGGGGACCGCCCCCACCTCATATTTAGGGGGGACCTGCCCCCCCCCCCCCCCGCTTCCGCCGCCTATGGTCCCGACACACAAATGCTGTTCCCGACCTTTCGTTAGAGAACGACTAGTCTTTGTTTTCAATCGGTAGGCGTTCGATATAAACATCATAACAGGGGCATATGGCGTTGTATAAAGGCTACACACATCTATACCTTTCTTCCACTTCTTCTTGTTTTTATTCTCGGGACATTTGTTTATTTAATTCCTTATTCTTCTTCTTCTGATCTACCGTCTATTTATTTGACATTTCTTCATTATTTTTTCTGTAATGCAAGGGCGGAAATCTCTCCCCAAAGACCAGGGGCTGGAAAATTTGACAAGCAAAAACAAAAACAAAAAAAGGAATTACCCCAAATGTCAGGTCATTTCGACCTTAATGAATTTGACAAGCAAAGAAAAAAGGTTATCACCCCAACAACAAGGTCATCTCGTCCAAAATACATGTTTTATTTCGATTTTGAATATATATTTCTTTCCATCATAAAAGACCAAAAGTAGTAGGTGGAGCATTTGATATTGTGTCCCCCTACTATTTTGGGTAGGGGGGCGCGTCCCCTGTCCCCCTGGGGTTTCCGCCCATGCTGTACTTAGATCCCCACTAAAGCATCAATGACGTGACGTAAACCATTAAATAGTAAAATTGAAACTTACGATATACGTCTCGGTCTATTATTTCCTCAGCCACATCTTTAGCTGCATGTAGAACAGATATTTAAAAAAATGTTCAATAAAAAGGGAGAAATTCCTTTAAAAGAAACTGAGTACGAGTATATGATGCATACTCATTAGGTTATCAAGCTGCATCCTGAAATTATCCATTTTTTGTTTCAAATAACTCCCTATATACATGATATACACGATTACCGGCCCCACTTCCACATTCCCGTATTCGTTCATTTTCCCCCACCCATCCTACAGTCTTTTCGACGAATGTTTCTAATAGAAACGATATCAAATTTTCAGGTTTGAAAATAATATAGAATCGGTTGATTGATGAATAGTTTAGGCAGTAATTGAACTGATATAATTTAGGGAAACAATAGCGACTTTAATCGAATGAAATACTAAATAATGAAATGACATGAAATGAACGGAAAAGACTCGAATGTCATTCAAAATTTAAATCTTAATTCCACTTTTAAAAAGTAGAATTAAATGGATGAAAATAGTTAACCTCATTCTGCATGGAAATCTTATTTCGTTCGAGTAGCAATTACGTCAAAGAAGCTATTAATGAATAATAAGTGTAAATATGAATATTACTATAAGCATTGAAGAATAATACCTACCAAAGTTGTCAAGTTTCATGTTCCCATCCTCACGCATTTCCAGGGGCAGATCTTGGGGTGGGGCGGAAGGTGCGGGAGCACCCCGGAGAATTTCCAAAAAAAGGAGGTGAAAAAGAGGGGGAAAGAAAGAGAAACGTAATGGGTAAGAAGAAGAATTATTGTATATTACTTGTTTTATCATAATATATATATATATTACATTGTTATACATAAGATGTAATTTTCTCATAAATTTATGAAACATAATTTAGTAAGGACCTATATGTTTGTTGGTGATCTCTTTGTCTGTTTTATGAGATAAATATTCCTGTTCAAGGGGAGATAAGTAATAAAACATCCCGTTTTAAGTCAGTATACACCACATACATGTACATTTCCTCGCGCTCTGAGCTTTTATTATTTGATGCAGTGACATGGGCCTAATTATGCTTCTTTTTCATGACTGCTTAAAAGTGATTGCCCTCTTTTACGGTCTGAATATAAAACGTTTCATTCCTATTTTATGTTCGCATATTGGCGGATTAGTGAGGTGTACGTTGTTGATTAAAGTTCCAACCCGGGTCTGTGCCTGCAGGTGCCATGAGCCTAATTACATCAGGAGGGCTCAAGATATTCGTTCGACCCGACCCATTCGATTTTTTTTCAATTTGATGTTGCTGATTGACAAAACTGTATGAATATGATTCAAAATCTAACACTGATTCTAGAAATGGTAACTACTGAACTTCCTTCACCCAAATTGGGAAGATAAAAAAGTGACTTGTAACTATTTTTTTGACTGGCGGACTAATTAGGGCTATTTTACTGTTTGGGTCGATGAATTTGATCCATTCATAGTTATCTTCATAAATGGCAATTTATTTTTAAAATGAGCTGGCTACGCTACCCTTTCCTGGTCAGATATGGAATGCCAGATATATATCCTATCCAATGGTAGTAAACATTCCACCCTCTATATAATTTCACATTTACTTTTTATGAATTTTTCAAAAGTGCCATTTTAACACACAAGTCTATGGGGAATGTTTTACGCGTGTGACACCTGCAGACTCAGCAGACCCTCCACACATATACTAGCCTTTTGATAAGACCTGGCTCGTGACTTGGGCAATATTCCTTGTCGAGTAGTGGCTGCCAAGCAAAGCCAAATTATACTAAAATGATTTGTTCCCATTCACATTGTGTATAATATCGTAGGGCCTGTAGCGGCCATTTTGACTTTCCAATAACAGTATCTATCACCTATCTGGCATAATAAATGATATCTCTTAATAGAAATTATGCTTTCAGACAATATTTTACTCATAAATCACTAATATCTGCATTTATGGTGCTCACTCTTGTGAATATTGGTTTCCCACTTTGCATTGTGCATAAGACTGTTAATGTCTCTGGCGGCCATTTTGAAAGTAAAATACAGTATTTAACACAAACTTTAAACCTGAATGATGTATTTCGTTAGAAAATACGTTTTTAAACAGTATCCCATGAATTTATCACATATAATATGCATTTTAGTGATCACTCTTGTGATTTCTTTGCCCCACTTTCTCATTGTGGATAATGCTTTTAGGGCCTTTGGCAGCCATTTTGAATATCTAAATACAACATTCATCACATACATGGCATATTAATAATATATTTCGTTAACAATTATGTTTTTAATCACTATTCCACTCGTTTAATCTTAATAATATGCATTTTAGTGATCACTCTTGTGATTTTTTTGGCCCCCATTGCCATTGTACGCAATACTGTTTGGGCCAGTGGCGGCCATTTTAGACATCAAAATGCAGAAATGTTCCCATTTATGACATAATAAATGATATATCTCGTTAGTAATAATGATTTGCATAATATTATATTACTAATATTATTAGTTTTCCCTATTCATACTGTACATAATAGAGTATACAATGGACTATGGCGGTCATTTTGAATATCAGGAAAATAAATATTTTGTCAAAAATTATTTTTTCAGAGTGTATTTTACTCCTGCCACACGCTTCCATGCATTTCATAGCCAATGTGCGGACAATTTTAGGATTTTTATGGGTAATTTGCATATTTTGGCGGCCATATTGGATTTTGCCAATTTGCGGAAAATGCTCAAGGTTACACGAGTGGCATCATCCAGATTCGTAATCAGCACCCTCGAATTGACGAGAAACCATAAAAAAATATTGTATATATAAAAAAACAAGGTTTGGTCAAGTTTCTATGGGGCCTATCCTGGACTAATGGGCTCCCGTCGCTCGCATCCAACATCCGTCTTTTTGCAACTAGTCTTTTTTTTCAGTCGGTAGTCGTTAGATATAAAACATAATAAAATGCACATTGCCTCCTGCAAAGGCTACACACATGAACACTTCATCTTGGTTGGGTAGGGGGGGGGCGGGGTTAAGCAGTGCTTTGCTTTGCTTATGGCACGCGCATGCTGAGAAGCCCGTTCAGATTACTGAACTAGATTGGCCAGAAAACCAAACAACGATTATTTTGTGATGAGCCGCCTCTCACGTCCTCCTACAAATTGCCTTGAAAAACCCCGCTGATCCATTAATGCATCACATATTTTATACCCGCAAAATAAAACAAATAAATTATAGGCGAAAATATTCACACCTGAATGCTACGCGCCTGAAAACCCAAGAAAACAACAACTTCTCCCTCTCCTTCTTGTTTTATATCCTCGTGAAATTTGTCAAAATACCGTCTGCTTATTTGACATCTAGTTCTTCATTATTTTTTTTATAATTTATATCTCCACTAAAGCATCAATGACGTGACGTAACGATTAAATAGTAGGATTGAATCTTACCATAATATACCATCTTCTCAGCCACATCTTTAGCTATATGAATATGGAACAGAAATCAAAGATATTGAATAAAAAACGGTGGATAACTATTCGGACATTCTTTTAAAAGAAACTGAGTATGATGCCTATCAGTTGTATCATGGTATTTGGTGGTATATGATGGTACATGATGGTATTTAGTTGTATCCATAAATTGTCAGTTTCTTTTTTTCAAACTTCGCTTTGACTACACGATTACCGGCCCCACTTCCACATTCCCGTATTCGTTCATTTTCCCCCACCCATCCTACAGTCTTTTCGACTAATGTTTCTAATAGAAACGATATAAAATTTTCAGGTTTGAAAATAATATAGAATCGGTTGATTGATGAATAGTTTAGGCAGTAATTCAACTGATATAATTTAGGGAAACAATAGCGACTTTAATCGAATGAAATACTAAATAGTGAAATGATATGAAATGAACGGAAAAGACTCGAATGTCATTAAAAATTTAAATCTTAATTCCACTTTTAAAAAGTAGAATTGAATGAATGAAAATAGTGAACCTCATTCTGCATGGAAATCTTGTTTCGTTTTGAATAGCAATTACGTCAAAGAAGCTATTAATGAATAATAAGTGTAAATATGAATATTACTATAAGCATTGAAGAATAATACCTACCAGAGTTGTCAAGTTTCATGTTCCCATCCTCACGCATTTCAGCTTTCTGGCCTCCCGGATGCTGTGCCACTGTGATATCATTGTAAATAATTTATGAAAAGTTGAAAATGGATAGGAAAACATTTGAATTGATGAATCAACGCCACCATGTGAAAGACGTACCGGTGTCCCGACCATTGGCGGCGGATCAAAAAAAATCTAAGGGGGGTCCACCTGAAATTTTCTGATGGACACATGTAAAAAAGAAATTGACGAGCAAAAAAAAAGGGTAATAAGCAAAAAATTTAAGGGGGGACCTCCCCACCGCACACACCTCAAATTTAAGGGGGACCTTTCCCCCCGTCCCCCCCCCCCCCGCTTCGCCGCCTATGGTCCCGACACACAAATGCTGTTCCCGACCTTTCGTTAGAGAACGACTAGTCTTTGTTTTCAATCGGTAGGCGTTCGATTTAAACACCATAACAGGGGCATATGGCGTTGTATAAAGGCTACACACATCTATACCTTTCTTCCACTTCTTCCTCTTCTTCTTCTTTTTATTCTCGGGACATTTGTTTATTTAATTCTTTATTCTTCTTCCTCTGATCTACCGTCTATTTATTTGACATTTCTTCATTATTTTTTTTTGTAATGCAAGGGCGAATATCTAGCTCTCGTCAAAGACCAGAGGCTGGAAATTTTGACAAGCAAAAACAAAAACAAAAAAAGGAATTACCCCAAATGTCAGGTCATTTCGACCTTAATGAATTTGACAAGCAAAGAAAAAAGGTTATCACCCCAAAAATAAGGTCATCGTGACCAAAATACATGTTTTATTTCGATTTAGAATATATATTTCTTTCCATCATAAGAGACCAAAAGTAGTAGGGGAGCAATTGATATTGTGTCCCCCTACTATTTTGGGTAGAGGGCGCGCTTCCCCTGTCCACCTGGGGTTTCTGCCCATGCTGTACTTAGATCCCCACTAAAGCATCAATGACGTGACGTAAACCATTAAATAGTAAAATTGAAACTTACGATATACGTCTCGGTCTATTATTTCCTCAGCCACATCTTTAGCTACATGTAGAAAAGGAATTTTTAAAAAATGTTCAATAAAAAAGGAGAAATTAATTTTAAAAGAAACTGAGTACGATCATATAACTTGGCGTACCGTGGGTCACGGCATTGGGGGAGCACCAGCAAAAATTTCGGGTCACTTACGGAGCGCGCGAAGCGCGCTCAGTTGTCAGGTATACTGACCTAATAGAGATATTTTAAGGACATGCAGTGCCATCAAACGAATGTGTATCTCACTGATTAAATAATGCGAGCGCGAAGCGCGAGCTGAAAATTTTTTGATATTGAGGTCTAAAAATTGACATTATAAGCAAATTGTTTTGTAATTATGATACTTAACTGTCTTGTTAAACAAATAATGCGAGCGCAAAGCGCGAGCTAAAATTTTTGTATATACTGACCCTAAACAAGGAAATTTTAAGGATTATATTTTAGAATCCATTAAGAGTATAAATATCTCACCATTGTCACCTAATGCTATTACGTCATTGTAATCATGATTATCATACGCATCACACTAATGAAATACTGCGAGCGAGAAGCGCGAGCTGAAAATCTAGGAAATTCAGACATGAAGAGGGGCATTCCAAGGCTTGTTTGTAGGAATTCACTTAGACCCCAAGTATTTCACTAACTAAATGATGCGAGCGCGAAGCGCGAGCTAAAATTTTTTTATATTCAGATCAGAAAAATTGACATTTTAAGGACTGATTTTAGGAGTTCATGAAGAGCAGAAATCTCACCAATCCACTAATGCGAACGTTAGCACGGACAGGAAATGTTTTATATTAAGACCTTAAAATAGGGCAATAACTTTCAGTAGTCATGAAAAAGAAGAATATATCACTACTTAAAACAATAATAACTCTAAGTGCGAGGAAATATATTATTTTGTCTCGTAAAAAAGTCTACGCGAGCACCAGGAACAATGAAGACACAATTAAGCAAATAATGTTTCATAAAGTTGAGAAAATGCTTCTTATGTTATATAACATAATATAACAATATGATAAACAACAATTTCTTCTTTCCCCCATTACGTTTCTCTTCCTTTTTCCCTCTTTTTCTCCTTTTCCCCGTTTTTTTTTTTTGGGGTGAGCAGCCGATTGGGGGGGGGCACGTGCCCCCCATGCCCCCCCGTAGTTACACCACTGTATACTAATTATGTAATTAAGTTGCTTCCTAAAATTATCAACAACAAATAAAATCAAATAACCCCCTAACTACACGATTGCCGGCCACATTTCCACGTTCCCGTATATATTTTTTGGGGTTTTTTCCCAGTCATTTCGGCGAATGTTTCTAATAGAAACGATATAAATTTTCAGGCTTGAATATAATATAGAATCGCTTGATTAATGAAAGAATTAGGTAGTAATTTGACTGATCTAATTTTTATTGAATGAAATACTAAATTATGAAATGACATGAAATGAACGGAAAAGACTCAGATTTCATTCAAAATTTACAATCTTAATTCCACTTTCAAATATAGAATTGAAATTAATGAAAATAGTTAAGCTCATTCTCCATGCAAATCTGATTCGAATTATAACTATGGACTTTGTTTTGAATAGCAATTACGTCAAAGAAGCTATCATTGAATAATGATTGTAAATATTAATGTTACTATAAGCACTGAAGAATATAATACCTACCAAAGGTGTCAAGTTTCACGTTCTTATCCTCACGCATTTCAGCTTTTTGATCTCCCCGCGGACGCGGGCCTAGATAGGGTTTAAGATGATTATGAAAAGTGATCACATTATGCTATGCTATCTGTGTCATCATCGTCAATAATTTATGAAAGTTGAAAATGGATAGTAAAACAATTGAATTTGTGAATCAACGCCACCATGCGAAAGACGTGTCGTAACCGGTGTCCCGACACGCAAAGGCTGGCCCCACGCTTGACTTTTGCTGAGCTTTGTATTACAATCACCATGCGAAAGACGTGACTCAAAATTACTCTTTTAAAAAATGGCGGAGCTTCAGGGGCTTCGACAAAGGCAGATCCTTTGCTGCCATGCAACCTTTAAAGGGGTGTTCCGGGCTGAAAATATTTTTTCATCTTTATCCATAGAGTAGAATTCACTGAGCAAAATACCGAAAATTTCATCAAAATCGGATAACAAATAATAAAGTTATTGGAGTTTAAAGTTTAAAGTTGTGGAGCGTTGTGGCCCAGTGGATTAGTCTTCGGACTTTGAAGCAGAGGGTCGTGGGTTCGAATCCCAGCCATGGCGCAATTTCCTTCAGCAAGAAATTTATCCACATTGTGCTGCACTCGACCCAGGTGAGGTGAATGGGTGCCCGGTAGCAAGAAATTCCTCGAATGCTCGAGCGCCCGATTAAGGTAGCCGTGCTAAAGCCGGGGTAATAACAGCAGGGCCCGCTGGGAGAACAGTTTTCGTAACTGAAGTGGCTATCCTGGGTAAATATGCCGCTATTATTATTATTATTAAAGTTTAAAGGCATGAATATTCATTAGGTGAGCTGATGAGAAAGTACGAATATAATTATGACGCCTACTCATTATGTTATTAAGTTGCATCCTGAAATCATCGAATTCTTTTTCAAATAATACAGTGCGTATCAAAAAATGGGACAGTTTTTGAAAAGTCTACATAAAAAATATTTGTTTAAAACTATGATATCTATATTTTGATGTTAATAGATGCTCTGAAATCTAATCTTTGAAATGCCATATAAGAAAATAAATTGTGTCAATGCTTGAGCGAACACGGGACATTTTTTTTCGGGGTTCAAAAAGAGGCTTGCGCCAAAATGGCAGAAATGAGAAATTTGATGATCAGAATTCTTGCCAAACAGCAGTCTTTCTTTTAACCTTTTCACTATCTGTGCCACAATTTTCAAAATATGCAGTCAAAATTTCATTTACAAATTCATTTATTTACTTGAATTTATTTGTTTTGGATTCAAACTTCTTTTACCTTTGAATTTTCTTTCATGAGAAAAAAAAGACTTTTTGTCAACCCAAGCTAGAAGATTTGCATTATTGATTGGGAGAACTTGTAATTATTCAAATCTTTTTATTATGTGAAACGAATTATGGTACCTTTAAAAAACATTAATCCTATTTTCAAGGGGTTGTTGATTCCTTGACCAAGTTTAATTATGCGCTTGACAGGACAACAAGACAGGAATTATGTTTTTCAATAGCAATGGTGTATTGAGTCAATTTTAAAGGAGCAAGATATGGCAGATCGGATAAAATGTATCAAAAAGTTGTAAGCGAGCGATGTGAGCGTGCAAAAAATTCCACTTTTTTATTAAAATATCAAATTTTGTGATAGATTTTGACACGATATTCAGAAAATAAATCATTTTTCACTTTCTACCTTTCCTTTCCACTTTTTTCTTCTTTCATTGGGGAGCACCCGCCCATCTGTATGCTACTTTTCAAAGGCACCATAGCCTTTGTAGCACACAGGATTTGAAACAAAAATACACGCTCTCAAATACTTCGATTGATTTTTTTTTTTGGGGGGGGCTTAAAAAGGGAATATTCAAAGCTAAAAGAGAACATACTAAAAAGAAACAACAACAGAACAATTCAAGAAAATAAACAGAGTTCAAAAGCAATTGTTGACTGCATAATTTGAAAATCATGGCAAAGATAATGAAAAAAGTTAAGAGGTCTGCTGATCATTAGCAAGAAGTCCGTTCATCATATTTATGTTATTTTTTGCGCAAGCCTCCTTTTCAACCCCAGGCAAAAACATTCCATGTTCGCTCAAGCATGAATGAAACAAAATATTTTTAATGGCATTCGAAGGATATGACTTCAGAGCGCCGATTGACACCAAAATATAGACATCATAATTTGAAATAAAAATTTTACAGACTTTTCAAATCTGTCCCATTTTTTTTATACGTACTGTACAACTAAACGATCACCGGCGACACTTCCATATTCCCGTATTCGTTCGTTTTTCCCCACCAATCCTACATTCATTTTGACAAATGTTTCTAATAGAAACGATATAAATTTAAGGTTTGAAAATAATATAGAATCGGTTGGTTGATGAATAGTTTAGGCAGTGAATGCAACTGATATAATCTAGGGAAACAATAGCGACTTTACCGAATGAAAAAAAAATACAAAAGGGGGTTTGCACATTATTCTTGGCACAGAATTTATAGACTATGAAAATGCACTAACAAAATGTGGATTAGAATGTCTTGAAAGAAGACGAAAAAGACTGTGTTTGGAGTTTGCTAAATCTCTTTTAAAAACACTCACTGTAACTGGCTACCAAAAAGGAAAAAAATCTCAATCTCATTAAGGAGTGTTCCAAACTTTGCTCAGTTATATAAAATGCAAAACAGATCGCTTTAGAAAAAGTGCATTACCATATTTTATTGATTTACTAATTTCTAAATAAATTTTTACTTTCATAACCTTCAAATCAACTCAATTTTTTGCCATTGTTTTAGTCTCCATTTCAATCCAATTGATATTTGAATTTTTAATTGTCTAATATTCATCACTTTTAATATTGTATTTCTTTTTTCGTTCTATTTTATCATATTTAATGAATTTTATGTACACTTGCTCTTTAAAATTTATTTATTATCTATGTACATTGTTAATTGTTTGCTTTTATCCATGACTTGCATTGGCGGCGGAAGCCAACAAAATTAGGAGGGGTCCACCTGAAATTTTGTGATGGACACAGAAAAATTGACAAGCAAAAAAAGTTATCAACTAAAATTTAAGAGGGGGACCTGTCCCCCCGCTTCCGCCGCCTATGATGACTTGTGAACTTTTTATTGTATTTGTATTTTATTTATTTAATCACGGTTAAAAAGCCTGTTTTCAGCTAGAAGCTGCTTTTCAGCAAGGCCGTGGACAAATGATAATAACAAATAATATCAACATAAAACAAGCATACAAAAATAAAAACGAAAAACAAAAATATATCAAAGCATAGGTAAAAATACAATTGGCAAAAGTAAAATTGGAGTAAACAAAAATGAAAAATAAATAGACGAAAATAATATACAAAGTTATGTCAAAATTAAACATAAAAAATGAAAAAATATTGTAAACATGTTAATTTCAGCCTTCTAGCTTTAATTGTAACATGTATTGTTTTAATACGAAATAAAACATGATTGAATTGAATTGAAATACTAAATTATGAAATGACATGAAATGGACGGAAAAGACTCAAATGTCATTCAAAACTTTACAATCTTTATTACACTTTTAAAAAAAAGTAGAATTGAAATGAATGAAAATAGTACACCTCATTCTGCATAGAAATCTGATTCGAATAATTGTATCGACTTCGTTTTGAATAGCAATTGCGTCAAAGAAGCTCTTCAAATCTATTAAAATTAATAATAAGTATATTCGAAATGTAACTTGTAAAGTGCAAGATTCACTCTGTAGACATGGTAGAGTGTTCGAGGCGCATTGAGAGATAAGGAGATTTTTAAAAGACAGAGTCAAAAGATATACATTTTTTTCATTCAGGGAGGCTAAATCCATAATGTGGGGGCGTGCATAACAATATGTGATCTCCCCCATTTTTGTAAAACATTTTGAATGGCAACAGGCGCGGAACCAAAGGGCACAGGGGGCACGTGCCCCCCCCCCCTTGAGAAGCCAAATCTGTAATGTAAAAATGCCGTGAAAACCTTTAAATTTTTTGCTTGTTAATTTTTTCAGGTACAAAATATCGTTTATTTGTGGTTGAAGACCTTTATATTTTATTGATTTTCATTTTTTTCGGGTACGAAATATCCTTAATTTGTCCTTGAAAACCTTTTTTTTTTGGGGGGGGTTAAACAATTTAAATCCGAAAAATGCCCCCCCCCCTCCTTTGGAAAATCCTGGATCCGCCCCTGAATGACAATGTCCTCACAAGTGTTGATTGAGTTGGGTGTAAATTGGCCCGTAGTAATTCGGTAAAGAAAGATTGAAGTGCGGTGCTGATTCATGAATTTAAACAATAATCATTACATCATTGATCATTGTAACCAGTATTGCTCCCATTAAAAGAGAGAGAAACCCTAGAACCATAAGTGAACCCATAGCGAAACAAAACAGAAGAATATCAATGAAAGCTTGAGAAAAATTGGACGAACAAAAAGAAAGTTATGAGCATTTGAACTTCGAAATGACTAATGCTACGAAGATCCTATAGTTATCATATTATATAGGCAATGCGACCCGACGTCGTGCACAATGGCCCTTTGGAGGCCTATAAGGAAAATCTACACTGCAAAAACTCCGGTTGTGTTATAACACCATCCCGGAATCTATATATGTCCACACCAGAGAAGTATTGAAACAACACCAGTTTGGAATCAAAACGATGCTGTTTTAATACTAATTGGCGTTGTATAAACACCTATCTGGTGTTACAGACCAAAACCAAACTGGTGTTGTTTAACACTTATCTGGTGTGGACATATATAGATTCTGGGCTGGTGTTAAATGAACACCGAAGTTTTTGCAGTGTACCCAAAAATGTATATTTCTATCATTCTAATGTTACTCTTTATCCATGAAACCTCTGGCATGTCCTCCCATGAAGAAAAAAATAAGACATAAAACTCCGGTGTCGATTTACCACCAGCCTGGGGCCGATTGCACGAAAGGGTCTTTGCAAGAATCGTCTTGGGTGTCGCCCATTTATTATGATGCGCCATGTGAAACGCATTTTAGATAAATTACCTGCAAACATATTTTATTCATCCGTTAAAGTAAACAAAATCTTTGTTTATAAATGATTTGATATATTATGAAATTGTATGCAAATTGATTTAAATGCTAGTTAACAAAGTTTATTTGTTAATCATACATTTCAGAAATTTCCCGCATACAGCGCATCATAAAAGATGGGCGACACGAAAGACGGTCCTTGGAAAGACCCTTTCGTGCAATCGGCCCCTGGATTCTAAATGTCAACACCAGAGGGATATTGTGGAAGCGCCGTGGTTTATAGCGGTTCTGACTCTGGCCTTGTAATCAGAGGGTCGTGTGTTCGAATCCCACCATGGTCTAACGTCCTTTGGGAAGGCGTCAATCCACACTTTGCCACTCTCACCCAGGTGCTAATTGGGTACCGGTAGGAAACAACCGTCATCATTGTGGTTGGTTTAGCAAGTTTGCGCCTAACAGGCTGCTTGAAATGCTATGAATCAAGTGACAATTATTGTGAAGCGATTTGAACAGTCGTAGATTGATAAGCGCTGTATAATTGCCAATTATTATTATCATTATTATTATTATATTGGACAACAGCAGTTTGTAATCAATGCAAACCACAACAGTTTTAACACTTATTGGTGTTGTAAAAACACTTGTCTGGTTTTAAACCATAACCAAACTGGGGATGTTTAACACTTCTCAGGTGTGGATTTAGATTCCTGGCTGGTAACAGATCATCATCGGAGTTTATGCAGTGTGTAAAAAAGGTAATCGGGGATCACATGCAAGCCTGAAAGTCCAAAGCTGAGGACAAGACTTGAGGAAAATAACAAGTTGCGCCAAATATGCAGAATAGTGATTGGGGAGCTGCACAAGACTGAAACGGGTTACACTTCGTAATTCCGAAGCTTCGTAATTCCGAAGGTTCTTTATTCCGAAGGTTCGTAATTCCGAAACACGTAAATTGCCTATACATCGATGTTCGTTAATCCGAAAACGAAAAAGGGTTCGTTAATCCGAACATTTGTGGCGTTATTCCGACTGTTCGTTATTCCGAAGGTTCGATAATCCGAAAACGAAATAAGGTTCGTTGTTCCGAAGGTTCGATAATCCGAAAACGAAATAAGGTTCGTTGTTCCGAAGGTTCGTTAATCCGAAAATGAAATAAGGTTCGTTAATCCGAAATAAGGTTCGTTAATCCGAAAACAAAATAAGGTTCGTTAATCCGAAAAATGAAAACCGGGAAAGCAGAGGCAGAGGCAAGGGGGAGGGGGCGTGGGACACTGTTGCCGTTCAATTGTTATGAGGATGGGAAGGCAAGGGCGGCCGAACGAATTTTCGTTTGGGGGGTAAAGCCAAAAAATGAAACTCATACGTCAAAATGGACACTTTGGTGATATTTTCACCTTAAGATTATCATCTGCTAGAAGTCATTGTGTGTTTGATAGTGATTAAGTAGAGAAAAACCTTTTTTGAAGTGATTTCTTATTATGGCAAAACGAATATTCATTTTTCGGGAGAGTATAATGAGCGAGCTTCTTGGTAAAACAAATTCAAAGGTGAAGTTGTATAACTTTTTGGGGGGTAATTTATTCTTAAAATGGCATTATTGTGAGGTGTTGCGAGCGTGAATCACAAGCTAAAACTTTGCAAGACGTGGGTATTTCAATAAAATATGAAAATAAGTTTTTAAAAATGCGAGCAGATTTCTGCTGTCATTAAACAGATGTGCATCTAGCTAAAAAATTAGCACGAGCGCAAAACGCGAGCTTAAACATACTGACCAGAAAAGGAACCTGTTAAAGAAAGCATTTAGTGACCTCTTTAGGATGCACATTTCACCAATCGAATGAGAGTGCGAAGCGCAAGCTGAAAATTTGCAATATTCCAGCCTGAAAACTTAGCTTAACTTGTATACTTTAAAAAGAGTATTTTATTTCGAAAAAACAAGAAAAACGGCATAGGCCTATTTATTTTTCAAAAAGGAACTTTCCCTTTTGGAAAATATTAATTTCCCTGTTTTTCAAAATTTAATTTGTGGGATGCAAGTGCCCCCTTCCTCCCTCCCGGCGGATCCAACTTTCGTCAAATAGGGGGGGGGGCAAATTTTTTCAGCCATATTTTCCTCGATCGGCAGCTTAAAGTTGATTTTTGTTTGTTTCTTTGAAAGGGTAGTCCTAACAGTCAATAGTTAGCTTTATACTTATCAAATGAAGTAAATATGTAATAACATGATAAACCCTTTTTAAATAATGCTAGCGCGAGCTATATATTTTTTTTAACGATGGGCAATATGTTTGTGATCTTCAAAACGAGATACCTATGTAACTAAATTTAGATAATAATTGCGAGCAAAAAGCGCAAACAGAAATTTTAAATATATAAGCTCTGACCTGATCTAAAGGGGACATTTTAAGAACTTTTTTCTGTTAGCCATGAAGAAGATGCGTGTTTCAACCAGTGGCGGCGGAACATATTTTCCTGGGGGGGCAAAGCCAAAAGGGGCCAATAAGGGCAATTTGGTGCAAACGTATATTTTCACCATGAGATTATCATCTGTGTAAAGAGGTTGTGTGTTTTGTAGTAATTGAATTGAGCAAAAAAATTTAAGTGATCACTGATTGATGAATTATGTATTTACGTTTCATTTCTGCGAGCGTAGCGAGCAAGCGGTTTGGGGGGAAAATAAAATCTGAAGATGTAAAATTCGCCTTTTTGGTCAATTACTGTTAAAAGGGCATCCTTGTGAGATGTTGCGAGCGAATCACGTGCTCAAACTTTTGGAAATTTCATGTAGGCCTAGAATGATAATAATGATATACATAATTATTTACCCTGGGAAGCCACAAGTTCAGTTCTGAAAACTGTTCTCCCAGCTATTAGGCTTATTATTTTGGCTCACGTTTCTCGCTCGCATCAAGTATTGTTTATTGAGGAACTCATTCTATTCCTGGTTACAAAAAAGTATAAAATGTCCAGTTTTCAGGTGGAATATCACAAATTTTAAGCTTGCGGTTCGCGCTCTCATTATTTAGTTCGTGAGATATGTATTCTTTTCATGAGTCACTAACTGCAGTCCTTAAAAGTAGAAGTATATAAACAAATTACAGCTCGCCCTCGAGTTAATTCTTTAGAAAGATACACATCTTTCTCACGATTACAAAAAAAATGCTCAGAATGTTTAAGTTCACGTCTTGTTACATGAAATGTCTACTAGTTTGAGCTTGCGATTCGCGCTTTCAACATCTCACAAGGATCATTATTAGTATTATTTTTATTTTTATTACCAGCAGAAGCTGTTATTAAAAATGACATCCCCTCCAATACAAATCCGATTATCTAGAGGTTACTCGCACGCAGTGGCGGCACCAAGGGGGGCATGGGGGGGCATTTGCCCCCCCACTCAGAAGCTTTGCCCCCCCAGTTGCCCCCCCAGAAATTTTGAGGACTTAAAAGAAAATTATACAGTAATTTGTAAATAAGTAGATGCTGTCGTACTACATATTCAAGCTCAGCTGTGAAGTGCTCTAAAATACCATTTTCTGCTCTTCAAAACTTGAAAATTTTCTCACTTAGTCGCTGTTGGCTTCCTCGCACACTATTAGTTTGTAATAAGTTTATATCGCTTGTTATATCTTGCATTAAGGCAGACATTTCAATGTGTGATACACAAGCTAATGTAAGTGTTAAACTACAGTACATGGCGTGTATTCTGTCGTCAGCAATGTTTATTCTTTGGGGGGGGGGGGGGCGTGGAGGACAAATACTCAAAGTCTGCCCCCTTCCTTGAAATAAATATGCATCTACTCATGTAAAATTTGGATTAAACTCATCGATTTGCTTCATTAACAAATAAGAATGCTTGAACTCTTCGTTCATAATTTGTCACCGTCATGGTTTTTAGTGAAAAAGTAAATAGGCTATGTAAAGATGTGCAATCTGCGATGGGTGTTCTGTCCCCTCCCTCTTAAATTTTCGACCTTTCCACGAGGGGAATGTCTGTATCTATTAGGCTATATTCTCATAACAAGACACCCAACTATAGTATATTTGAAAATAAACTTTACCCTGTGTATTAAAAACTTTCCTGTCTTCGGAAGAAAATTATTAGGCCTATGTATGAAAAAAATAAGATATGAAAAAGAGAACAGAAATTAAATATTGAAGTCTTTTACAATGCGATCATGCATTTTTTCTGATGTGATACAAAAATGTAAAAGTAGAATAGGTCTACGCCTTAAGATTACATATATGTAAATGTTCAGTTCATGATCTAGTTTTGATCAATAACTTTGCTCCATTAAGCATTACCTGATTTTACAAAAATTTCTGTTTATATCAAGTGTAACAAAAAAATGTTTATTGGGGCCACTAAAACTCGCGCTTCGCGCTCGATTTTTCCACACATGCAAAAAAAAATTTTGACTGCCCTTGCCCCCCCAATATTTTCTTTTGCCCCCCATTTGCCCCCCCCCCACTTTGAAAATCCTGGTGCCGCCACTGCTCGCACGCGACCAACGCACTTGATCCCCGCATCTTTATACCATTTGCTTAGGCAGCAATTGCTCAGATAAAATCGAAATTAGCCTATGCTTGATCAGGGCGCCTATTCTTAATGAAATACATGCTTTTGGCCACAACACACGCATGTATCATCGATTCGTGTAATCTTGTAATGACAACACCGTTTTTGTTACCAAAATGAATAATTTTCATTTTCGGAAATACAAACCTTATTTAATTTTCGGTGTAACGAACCTTATTTCGTTTTCGGAATGACGAACCTCATTTCGTTTTCGGATTAACGAACCTTATTTCGTTTTCGGATTAACGAACCTTATTTCGTTTTCGGATTAACGAACCTTCAGAATTACGAACCTTATTTCGTTTTCGGATTGACGAACCTTCGGAATTACGAACCTTATTTCGTTTTCGGATTGACGAACCTTCGGAATTACGAACCTTCGGAAATACGAACCTTCGGAATAACCGAACCTTCGGAATTACGAAGCTTCTGAATTACTAATGTACTGAAACGTAATGTTGCATTACTAACGTGAGCATGTCCACATCATCACCGATCTCATCATTTTTGGGGGCTTTGGGAGAACCTTTTCAGGACCAACAATTGCCCAAGAAAGATGCAAGCTTTCAGAAGTTACATCGATCTCAACATTCAAATGCTCAATATCTTTACTATTATTTTTTGCAGTTTTTCCTCAAATTTGCATTGATTTGTTTATTTAGTTCTTTCTATCATTACCCAAGCAAACATTTGGAAAGAAAATGGACATTGTCATTATTTACTTACCAGCAGGAGCCGAAGTAGCTTGGTAAACCCAGAAGATGACTACCAAGAAGAGAGGGATGGCGAATCGTGTGGACTTCATCTTGTTTCAAGATCTCAACAGTCAGGTATCAGATAAACTTGTTGAAAGCAAATACCGCTGTCGTCTTCGACGTCTGAGTATGTATCTGTAAAGACATCCCTCTATATGTAGTTTTAACGAGTTTATTATTCTTCATGATCTTAGATCGGTCCCCGGTGTTCAGTCTTTCTCAATCACAAAATTCAATTAAATGCGGTGCAGGCGGAATGTAGTAATACCAGCACAATAATGTGATGGCACTTTCTTTGTTTTTTCTTTAAAGGACAAGTCCACCCCAACAAAAACTTGATTTGAATAAAAAGAGAAAAATTCAACAATCATAACACTGAAAATTTCATCAAAATCGGATGTAAAATAAGAAAGTTATGACATTTCAAAATTTCGTTTCATTTACAAAAACAGTTATATGAACGAGCCAGCTACATCCAAATGAGAGAGTCGATGATGTCATTCACTCACTATTTCTTTTGTTTTTTATTGTTTGAAATATGAAATATTTTTATTTTCTCGTCACTGTCATGTGAAATGAAGTTTCATTCCTCCCTGAACACGTGGAATTCCATTATTTTAACATTTTGTGCTTCAGGCAAGGAGGTCCTAATCGTCAAATTCGTAAAAATTGAAATATTGTATAATTCAAACAATAAAAAACAAAAGAAATAGTGAGTGAGTGACATCATCAACTCTCTCATTTGGATGTAACTGGCTCGTTCATATAACTATTTTGTTAAAAATAAGCGAAACTTTGAAATGTCATAACTTTCTTATTTTACATCCGATTTTGATGAAATCTTCAGCATTATGCTTGTCTGATTTTTCTCTATTGATTCAAATCAACATTTTTCTGAGGTGGACTTGACCTTTAAATTGCCGCATCACAGACAAGACTGAAAGTAATTGGCAACTTGAATGATTGATTCTGTGGTTTTTTTAATAAAAAATGTGTATCATTTTTAAATTATTGTTTAAAGAAAAATGAACAATTGGATTGATCTCACTGTTCCAAACCATTTCAACCGCATTCCGTATGGTTCCACGTGGCACTTGAAGACTCAGCTGGCTGCCGAGAGAAATTTCTTTTTCGAACTTTTAATCAAGTCAACCACAACTTTTAGATAACATCGGAAGCCTTTTACGTCTAAGATAGTCAAGTGTAGTAGTAGACAGCAGAAAATGGGGCTTTTATAATCATAGTAAAGGCAATGGCAGAGTGGGATTCGAAACCCACGACCTTACGATGATGAGTCCAATACTCTAACCACTAGACCACATGAACCACAAGTATAGAGCAAAGGTTTTCAAATTATTTCGTGTATGTATCTTGAAGGTTCTATTACTTGATTTCAACTCCAGTATTTGTAATGTAGACTGCGAGACTTACTGTATAGGCCTAGATAGTAAAACTGATCAATATTGATTTGTGTATATATATTCTCTGGAAATTCTGAAATTGAGTCTGAATTAACAAAGGATTAATAATGCAAATCTTTTAAAATTCCATAGTTGTGTTATTCGTTGTCCGATTTTGATCAAATTTTCAAAGTTTTGTTTGAATCTGTATATTATTTTCAGCCCAGAGCATCCCTTTGAACAAAACAGCCCGGAGGGGCCACTTACATTGACGAGTGGATACCATGCGCGACCAAAAAAACACGTAAAAAGGATGTCTCTTTCACGATAGGGCACGTTACGTACGTAACGTGATAAGGGTGCCAAAAACACAAAAATAATGAAAAAAGGGTATTTATTTCGCTAGGAAAATTACGTGTTTAGGGTCTAATTTGCGGGGATGATAAAACAAAATTAAAATGTTTTATAAAGGATGTCATTTTTGCCCCAACACTTCGTGTTTAGAGTCCGATTTGCGCGAAGTGTAGAAGTGGGGTCGTACTAAACCAAATAAGGTAAAGCCGACGACCGAAGGAACCGTAACAATAAAACATTCCTGTACTTGTTTAGGGGTCCATTTCAGGGAATATTTGCCAAGAGTATCGTTTTTGTTTCCAATACTTGTTAAGGGTAGGGTTTCACACGCCAATACTTGTTAAGGGGTTCATTTTCAGAATATGGAAATTACGTGTTTAGGGTGCTTTTCGAGACCCCTTGGTCGCGCATGGTATCCACTCGTGAATGGAAGTGACCCCAGGCGCGTAGCCAGGGGGGGCGGTGGGGGCGGTCGCCCCCCCCCCAAAACGTCCCAAAAAAAGAAAAAAAGAAGGGAAAAAAGAGAGGAGAAAAGGAAAAGGGAAGGGAGAAAAGGGTAGAAAGGTAGCTTTGTTTTTTTGTTTTCCTTTTTATTCTTTTTTTTCTCAAAAGAGAAACTCCTTCATTCTCGCTCTGTATTTTTATATGAATTTTGCTTCCGCGCTGCGCGCGGTTAAATGACAATATTGAATTTCTCCATTGTTTCCCCCACCCTTTCTCTAACCCTACTTTCCACCTCAGCTATATGTGTTTCTTGCCAGTTAAAGTTCAAATGTATATAGGGCATGGATTTAAAGTAAGGTTAGGCCGAAGTATATGAAGTTATCCTTTTTTTATTGATCACGCAAATTCTGGTCGGGTCGGCTCCGGGCGGGTAAAATCTTTATATCAGTTTCTGCCGTCACCTCCATAAAGTCAACTTCTCCTGCTTTTCAGCTCATTACTAAACAACCATAATTTTGGGGCAAACAGGTTCCTAATTTAAAAAAAGAGGAAGTCGTTTGAATAAAAAAGTATACAATATTTTTTTATCAAATTCTATTAAATTTCATGTCATTTCCCTGCACATTCATTTCCTGTCCTGTTTTGCGACCTCAGTTTTAAATTTTGAATGACACTTACGTTTCTTTGATTCAAAATGAAGTGCTTCAGGATAAGTCAAAGAAATTAGGCATCCTTTTTTATATAATTTCAATAAATCACAGAAGTTTCAACTTTTTGCGCACTATTTTCCTTGTAATGAAGTTCAATAATCGTAGAAAATCAATTGAAATAGAGCCGATGGGGTACAAAATACCTGCATTATTTTGATGAAATGTCCGCCCTTTGAAATTTCAGAGTTTCATTGCTCTGCGCGGGAAGGAATATCTTCCTCCCGACAAATACATTTCTTTTCTTCTGTTTTGCGAGTTAAAGATATGCGCTGTCGCTAAATTGTTTGTAATCAATTCTGATCTTTCCAAGAGAAGTATTCAATGTATCTTTGAGAATACCCTTTCCTCGGGACCATTTCCATGGAAAAAAAATGATAAAATGCTTTAGCTTCCGCGCTTCACGCGGAGTTATTAGTTTGTATTTTAATTTCCTCCATTGTATTCCTTTTTTGTGCGTTCATAATCACTTTGAAAACAAGGTTCAAAATCGTCAACTGAATTGGAGCTGATATAGGTACTAGAGACAAGAGAGATGGCTCCTTTTCATTTTAATTTATGAATCACCAAAAGCTTCGCGCTTCGCGCGGGAGGGGGAAATTCCTCCTCCCTGCACCCACCCCCTAGGGAGCGCGCTTTGCGCGCTCTGTAAGTGTTGGCACGCTTCGCGTGCATTTACCGCCCCCTCCAAAATGAAATCCTGGCTACGCGGTTGAGTGACCCCCCCCCCCCCCGGGCAAAATAGTCCCACGAATACGACAACCTGCTTGAGATAGAGACAGGACGTTAAAGGTCTACGAGATAGACACTACAGAAAGTTGACCCACGTAGACCAAAATTAAGTCCGTGAGACAGCCACGACCGCCCCGCACTGTTAAAACTACACAGCAAAAACTGTGGTGTTAACCGGTGTACATAGAGGACCACACCAGTTATTTTACACCGGTGTTAAATTGGTGGTGTTAGTTTTACACCTATAGGTGTTATTACAACACCTTTTGTTGTTACATTTACACTCTTGGGTGTTATGTTTAATCTCTAGGGTGTAATTTTAAAACCTCAGGGTGTGGTCCTCTATTAACACCAATTGGTGTAAGTTTTAACACCGCAGTTTTTACAGTGTATGGTGTTAAAACTGACGCCAGAAAACTATGGTGTTGGAACTGACACCATTTGGTGTTAGTAGAGGACCCCACCCTGAGTTGTTCAAATTAAACCCTAGAGATTGAACATAACACCAAAGAGTGTAAATGTAACAACCAAAGGCGTTGCAATAACACCTGTAGGTGTTAAACTAACACTGTCAATTTGTTGGTGTGGTCATCTATGTACACCGGATACACCACAATTTTTTGTTGTGGAGGATGTCTCGTAATTTTCAGGTCAGTGTATGTTGGATTACATCAAAATAAGTTTCAGAATCGTGCGTATGGCAAGCCGTTTTAGCATTTAATCCTATTTCTTGATATCAAGAATTAGCATTGCTTAACTACACAAAACCATTTCTTGATATCAAGAAATGAATTCTTGATATCAAGAAAATAGGATTAAATGCTAAAACGGCTTGCCATACGTGCGAGTACGTGCAGTTTAATTGAGATAAACTTTTTGAATACCTATTTGTATCGCTTAGTTTTCGAAATTCTACTTTTGATTTATCTTATTTATCAATGAATCCGCACCTGATTACAACAAGTCTCTTATACACCACCACTATCAACCTGCACGCACACTGCGATCATCTCAATCTAGTCTCTTACATATTCCACTCAGAGGCGTCGATCCTGGGGGGGGGGCAGGTGGGGGGCGATCGCCCCACCAATGAAAATATTTGGGGGCAAACATATCATTTTGCCCCCCAATAATTCCGGATATGCATAAAAAAATCAAGATTGTAATGTTCAGCAAGCGAGATTGAGATACACAACTCGTTCTTTATTTAAAATCGTGCTCAAAATGTCCGCTTTTCAGATTGGAATATAAAAATTTTCAGCTCGCGCTTCGCGCTCGCATCATTTCTGTAGCAAAACCCCATACTTTTCATGATTAAATAGGTGAATGTAAATGTCCCTTTTTCAGTTCTAAGCCTCAAAAGAACTCCTGCATCGATTTGCAATCATCTTTTCTTGGATATATTTCTTGTTCTTTATCAAAAACGTCCATTAAACTGTCATTTTTTTTCAGATTGAAATATCAAAATTTTCAGCTCGCGCTTCGCGCTCGCATCTATTCTTCTTTTAGATACAAATCTTAATCATTGGTACCAAAAATGCTTAGAATATCAAGTTTTCAGGTCAGAATATAAAGAAATTTCAGCCCACTCTCGGCACTCGTACTACTGTGTAGTGAGACATGTATCCTCCTCATGAGTTACTACAAACAGTCCTAAACAGGCACGCTTGTCAGTATACTGTCAGTATACTAAAAAAAATTCAGCTCGCGCTTCGCGCTCGCATTAATTTCTTGGTGAGATACGTGTCTGTGTCTCATGAGTCATAGCTATATATGTGGGGGTGTGAGTGTGTGAGAGGGGGTGTGTTTGTGTGTGTGTGTATGGGTGGGTGGGTGTTTTGTACGATCGAGAGCCTTTGGAACGTTAATGATTTTGCCCCCCCCCCCATCTGAAAAATGGATCGACGCCCCTGATTCCACTATCTAAAAGAATCCTGGGGCGATCGAGCCTTTGCTCATGCCGGAGCAGCCCTAGCTGTGGAATTCACTACCACAGGCATGACAGGAGCTGAAGAACTCAAACTCTGCATCATCCTTCAAGGGCAACCTAAATTTGCATTTCTTAACCAGCAGCCAGGTTTGAAGACAGACATTTTTCCTTACTTTTAGTTTACCCTTTCTTGTACTTTTCTTATAGTTCTCTTTACTTTCATGTTTTGCTCTCTTATAAGCGCCTTGGGCATTAATGGAAAAGACGCTATATAAATCAGATTATTATTATTTCTTTTATTATTATTATTGTTATAATTATTATTATAAAAATTATTATTATCATTATTATCATTATTATCATCATCATCATTATTATTGTTATCAATATTATTTTGTCGTCTTTGAAGGTTGAATTCACATGTATGTCTCGACATCCCTCTATCTGTAGTTTCAACGAGTTCATTATTCCATGCTCTTCGTTCAGTCATTTTCGATCACCGGGCGCGCCGGAACACATGCAGTTTTTTTGGGGCAAAATCCCGAACGGGGCACAATATTTTTGACAGTGTAAGTACCGACGCGATCGAGCGGGAGAGGCTGTGGAACCCCCCCCCCCCCCCAACGGTAAGGACTTTGTTTAAAAATGGAGTATAAAAGTTGGGTTTCTAAGAGCATTCAAAATAAATTTCTTGAGAATTAAACAGTCTTGGAGTTCTTTTTGCTCCTTCTGTTTCCTCCCTTCTGACCCAGACTGGTGTTTCTTCATGATCAGGGTCGCAGTTCCAGCAAATTACGAGCCTTATTGCAAACGAAATTGTTTCAAACCAATGTAATATAGGCCTTTAAAGACTTTAAGATGACAAACATGACCGTACGCAGCGGGGGCCGCCGATCGAGAGGGCAAAATTCACCAAAAGTGTGCACGAAATCCTTCAATTTTATTCTAGAAAATTTTCAAGCTCCCCATCACAAACCCCCTCGCTCTTAAGTTTCTTCGAAAATTTAGGTCTTGCAGCCCCACCCACTCCCGGATTGTTTTTTTTTTTTTTGCAAACGTCCATGAATAAGAAAAGCTGGGATGAACCAGAGAACATAGCTGCCATCTCGATGTGATTAGTAACAGGTATTGGGAAGAAGTTTTGGAATCTAAAATACATAAGTGCTATATCATATGAGCTGAAATAGTATCAGACAAAACGCCTTCCAATCATGCCAATGAAAAGGAATAGAGGAAAATACGGGGCTGTGAAAATATCTTAAGATTTTTTTTTTATAGTAGAGCAGTACTGTAACGCTTATTTTTTTTCTTTTATATTCTTTATTTACATCTTTATTCATATCTCGGATGATATGAGTCCGGTCAAGAAAACACTTTCACAAATGATTTTATTTTTTTCATGTCTAAACATTATCTCAAGTTGCTTTCGAGTGGGATTCACCATTTTCACAAATTATAAATTATAATCCTCTACACATGATTATTCTGCGTGTAATTTTCTGATAACATGTCTATATTGAGTTGAAATGACCTTGGTATTTTCTTTAGGGCACTGACTTGTTAGCACTGTATTAACTCAATTTTTTATTTAGCTGAAAATGAAATAATTGAAACAAGTTTCTCGAGATGTTATGGTTTCTGGGCTTGACAGCTATGACATAGATTCCATATGTTGCTCGAGTAGTGTTCACGCGCGTTTGTGATATCGGGTCCGGTCTGAGCGTTTCTGGGCGACCGCGCGTTTGTCAGACGACACAGCCAGCATCATAGAGTTATAAACCTAATCATTGGTGGACCACTATCAATTTGCCGTTCGCTTTTAGTCTGAAATGTATTCATTGAAAGGTTAAACGTTATCACACTGTACACTCTAAAAATGAAGTGCTAATTCAGCTCTTAAAGAGCGTGTATAGTGACTGCACTTCGGAGTGCAGTCACTATACACGCTCTTTAAGAGCTGAATTAGCACTTCATTTTTGAGAGTGTAATAAGATGAAAAGGGGCTTATCAAAGGTATGTTTCACAGAGGTACTGTTCGTCGAAAGACGAGAGGCTTACTATGATCATGCTATGATAATGTATTTGCCTTCGTTTGCTTTTGTCCTTAAATAATTTATAATTTTTCTACTTTCAGGGGGTACATTGGGGGGGCAAAATCTCCTTTTGCCCCCCCCCAAATTTTATTTGGGGGGGCAAGTGCCCCCCCCCCCTGCCCCCCGCTTCCGGCGCCCTTGTCGATCACATTATATCCATTTTAATGTGGTGAAATGTAATACTACCTACATCATTATGATGTGACTGCACAGCAAAAACTATGGTGTTAACCGGTGTACATAGAGGACCACACCAGTTATTTTACACCGGTGTTAAATTGGTGGTGTTAGTTTTACACCTATAGATGTTATTACAACACCTTTTGTTGCTACATTTACACTCTTTGGTGTTATGTTTAATTTCTAGGGTGTAATTTTAACACCTCAGGGTGTGGTCCTCTATTAACACCAATTGGTGTCAGTTTTAGCACCGCAGTTTTTACAGTGTGCACTTTCTCTCCTTCCACATATCATCAGAATGTCTTTTCTTATTTACCTCTTCACACTTAAAGGTCAAGTCCAACAAAGAAAACATGTTGATTTGCATTAATAGAGAAAAACCAAACTTGCATAACACTGAAAATTGTATCAAAATTGGATGTAAAATAAGAAAGTTATTACACTTGAAAGTTTTGTTTATTATTTTGTTTTGAAAAAAAAACACAGTGATATGCACAGTTCAGTGGCATGCAAATAAGACAGTCGATGGTGTCCGTCATTCACTATTCTTATGTGTTTTGTTGTTTAATTATTATAAAAAAATATTTTTTACAGATTTAACAATAATGACCAACTCGACTGAACTATAGTTTTAAGCAATTCGGATTCCATGTTCAGGGGGGGAATAAATCGTTGTTTCGCTTGACAATGAGGAGAAAATTATAATCAAATACAAAAGAAATATTGAGTAGACGTGATCAGTCTCCTCGTTTGCATACCGACCAGGATGTGAATATAACTGTTTTGTGAAATTAAGCGAAACTTTAAAATGTCATTACTTTCTTATTTTGCATCCGATTTTGATAAAAATTTTCAGTGTATGCTTGTTAGATTTTTCTCTTTTATTCACATCTACATTTTGTTGGAGTGGACTTGTCCTTTAAGAATAAATCTCGATTCCTACACGGATGATTGGTTTTGTTTTTACAAAAGATGATGAAAATGTCTAAGCAAACCGAAAAAAAAATTGATTGATCTCACAGTCCTAAACCATTTGAACCGCATTCCGTATGGTTCGGCACATGAAGACTCTGATAGCGGCTGCCGAGAGATGATAAATTAAATTTGAACATAACAAATTAGTCTGTCACAACTCATAAAGTGCAGAGGTAAATTTGAATTCTAAGTTTATCAGACATACACGTAGTAGTAGCTAAAACTGTAGACGACAGAATTTACTCTCGGGTTGTTTTTTTTCAATGTGGAGACAATGGAAGAGCGAGGATTCGAACTCGCAACCTTACAATGCTCTAACCAAGCACGACCCAGAGGTACAGACTCTATATAGGCCTACTGCGAGGAAAGACGTTTATAAATAGCCACCTAACTTACATTACGAAACATCCTATCAACTTACAGGTCGTGTGGTCCAGTGGTTAGGGCAATGAACTCAATATCGCAAGGTTGTGAGTTCGAATCTGCCATTGTTTCCACTCTGATAAAAAGGCCCGAGAGTGATATCTGTCGTCCATAAGGTCAGCCACTGTGACTGATTAACGTAGACGTAAAATGTTTCATGGGTAATTGGTTTTAAATCAGCTTGGCGTTTACCAGCAAAAAAGCTGTCCTGCCGAGTTCCTACGGGAGTTACCACAAACCGAAACAGAAACTTGTATCTTTTTATGTCAACTCCGTGCAGATAATGCAGGCTTACTAAACATGATTGCTAAATAGATAATCGAACTGATCAATATTAATGGGTGTATATTCTGAAATGTAATCAGAATCTATAAAGCTTTATCAAAAGATAAATAAAGATTTTTTTTTAATTTTAGTATAATATATTAATCATAACGCATGCGCTTTTCGAGACCTATCCGCGGACTAGATCAATACCATCAAATAACTTTATATACAAACTTTAAAACAAACTGAGTTCGCAGAATACGCTCTTGGAGTGTTTTAAAATAACAAGCACCTATTCAGGTTTTTGCACCCCGGGGGCCCGACCTAATTTGCCGCCCCTGTGTACTTTTCGAAATTTCATACAAACTGGTTGACATGGTTAAGGAAGATCTATTTCAGTCAAAATGAATAATGCGAAAGCGAAGCGAGAGATATTTTTGGAGGTATTTCATTTACTTAAGCCAGAAAATTTAACATTCGGAGCAGCTTTTGTAAACATGATCTGGATCGGTATCTTTCTTAACAATTATTGATGCGAGAGCGAAGAGCGAGATGAAAATTTTGGTATTCTAACCTAAAATGTTGACATTCTAAACACTTTTGGCAATCACGAACAGGATGTCCATCTAACTAATCATTCGATGTGAGCTGATTTTTTTTTATATATTCCGATTCAATACTGGATATTCTAAGAACTTTTTAAACAATTTATGTGAGCGTGAAGCGCGAGCTGTATTTTTTCCCGAGCCACTGGCGTAAATCCGGTCCTATTAGTTTATGATACATACCATATTTAAGCTACAGGCCTATAACAATTTCTATATTGTAATGGATTTGTTGTGATATCAATATGCGAGATAGCGAAGCGAGCAAATTTTCAGTACTTGGAAGACAAAATGGTGTAAAAAAACCTCTTTCAATTAGTGTGTAATTATCATTATCACTGGCAATGTTTACATCTACTGTAAATATGTACATTATACTACATCGTTCAGGTAAAAGCCTCTCAAGAATTTTCGATTGTTAAAATGGAGCTGTCATATAAAGAATTACAATTGATACGAACTGTTAACATCAATATGTGAGCGGGCAAATTTTCAGTAGTTGGAAGACAAATTGTGTCGCCCCTCCTTCAACGGGTGCGTAATTACTATATCACGGGCATGGTATATATTGTAAATGCATATATTATATTTCAGTTAAAAGTCTCTCACGATTTTTTCGATAGCTGTATTGAAAATAGACCAGTCATATAAAGAATCAATACGCGAGCGAGTAAATTTCCAATAGATGGAATATAGAATGATGACCAAAATCGTCTCTCAAGGAGTGCATGTAGTTATAGGAGAGATGCAGCGAGTGAGCGTAGTGAGTGAGCCTTGAAAAAAGCTGCTTTACTCGTTTAAAATAATGTGCATATATTAAAGACACAGAGGATTGAAAAGGTAAGTTATCAATAAGTTAAACTTAAGATAGAAAAAAAAAGGAAAACGAAAAATAAACAGTAATTATGCATTAAGCCGTCCATATTTTTTTCAATGAAAAATGATTTGCTCAGTGGTTAAAGATGAGATGAGAATTAAAAAAAAGTTGTATCATGCTAGGATTAAGGGTGCTTTATAAGATGATTATAGGCCTTCACAGGCCATCGTATGAACTTCCATAAGCTTGTAAATAGCACAATGGTGCAAATCAACGAACGTAGAGGGCAGCAACACACGGCAGTGTTGCTGCCCTCTACGTTCGTTGGTGCAAATTAAAATGCCTGTATTGCAGAAAGGAAATATTTTGAATAATCTTTAAGATGATGCAACATTCAAAATTTTGAACAAAATTCGTATTTGAAATATAAGATTATAATTGAATATTTAAAGTGTGTGAGAAACATTGAATGAAAGAAAGAATGAATCTTTATTTCATTTCAATTCCAACAACAACAACAGCATTAAAAGTTAAGGACATGGAACACAAGTAAAAAAAAAATTACAAAATAATATATATACTACATGTACTACAGTATTATGGAACTTTGCAGCTTGGATGAGAATAACTTAATCCATTGTTTAAAACATATAAGAAAAAACAAACAAACTATGAAAAAATAATCCATGCAGAGTAGGCCTATATTACATAACAAGGGGAACAAAAACGAAAAAAATTCAGGCAAACTCTATATACATTATATCAAATGAAATATTAAATAAATCGTCAAACCAATCAACCCACTCTTCTTCAAGTCACTTTAATGAACATAGTTCAATCGAATTTCATTATGTTGTACGCCAAATATTGTGTCTTTTTAAACAAATTCAGTTATCGCTTTTCGAGTCTATGTTAAATTACTCCAGGGCAGTTGAACATTATAGTTTTGTTAAATAATAAATTTGTAGCATTTTAATAATAGGATATGTAGAAATATAATTTTGCTGCAGATTTTTATTTTGATTACGCTGTTTTCAAATCATGCTTTTGTTGTATTATCATTATTTATGTTTCGTATAGAATTTTAGCACTCATGTTCTGTCGGGTTTTTCAGTCGTTTTTTATTTAAATAAAATAATATTTGACAAAAGAAATAAATGTTTTCATTTTTTTTAAGAATAGATTCTTTAACAGGCAATCAAAAAATCTTTCTTTGGATTGGGGTACCAATGTGGAAATTGGGCTAGTCCGAGAGATGATATTTACAAGAAGAAGAAAGAAATAAAACTGTCAAAAGATTAGGCCTAGGTCTAAAGGAATTGTTGGTCTGGAATAAAAAAAAAAAACAGGATTACGATTAAAAAAATGGTTTAGCATTTACATGTATCAACTTCTTTACGAATTTGACATCAATCTCATTGAACCTAGAACTTATTTTTTTTTATATATCTTTTTTTCAGGGTGAACTTCCCCCTTAAGAGAGAATGACATAGATAGTTATTGTACTTCTGAGTGGGTTGATCGCTGAGATGCGATTTTTCTTTCGAATGTCCCCATCTGTTGTCGAAAAGTCGTATAATAAACAAATGAGAGTCGATTGCTTCATTCACATGTGTGCTGAGCGTATGCCTGCATGCCGTGTGTATATATATTTCAGGCACTGTGTAAGGGATGAATTAATGATTTTTTTTCAAGAAGTTGGAAGGTTACTGATGCGATAGTAGTAGACGGAATTTCCAGACTGCTACACTGTCTGTAGGCTTATATTGAATTTGAAGGTACAGTAAGTTTTTTTTAACTTTAATTTGGCTGGATGAGACGATACAAATGATGATCAGTGATCACCATGATCACAGCACGATCAGATAATCATGGCATGCATGTCTAACTAGCGTACATATACATGAACATAATCTACTCATTTTATTTTATGGTGATCATTGTGATGATTAACGACACGTTAGTGGTGGTGGTGGTGATGATGATGACGACGAAGACGATGATAATGACATACATTGAAATGATGAAAAATTGCCATAATCAAGATGATACTGATGATAATGTTAATATTTATGATAATGCCATTTTTATAAAGACAGGATCTGGGGATATATTAAATGTACCTAATCAGTAATTCACTCATTCAATATGAACAAGGTATAACCGACATAGTTCTTACTCCCTATGTGGCATGTATGCTCTGGTGAATACAAAAATGATCCCCAGTTACCAATGAAAAATAAATTGCAACTGTATGGAAATTATGGGGTAATACAAAAGTGATATTTTAATGATTTTTTTTTAATGTGTGCTAGATCTATATATACCGGTATAATTAGTACAATGCGGCATACATCTACATACTGCAGATTCCCAACCTAGAGGCAGAGTGGTTGCAGTGAACAAGTAATAGTTTTTATTGAGCATTCAATGACATGTTTCTATTGTTATTTTTACTGATATGACTGAGAACAACTAGTTTAATATTTTTTTTAGTTCATTATGCCGTGACGTCCGTCGTTTGTCGTCCTTCCACAATTTCAAAAATGCTTCTTCTTCGTCATTTCAAGTGTGATTTCAATTCTGAATACCCCAGCTAGTGCTATCACCAGGGTTCCGTTGCAGAAAGAGTTGCGTTTAAATGCAAGTCAAAAAATCAATCGCAAGTCCCAAATGCGCGCTGTTGATTGGTTGAAAATCAAGTTGCGCAATCGGATTTTCAGAGTTGCGATGGATTGCAACTCTTTCTGCAATGAGCCCCTGGTAATAGCACGTACTAGCTGGGGTATTCAAAACTTCTACACATAATTTCTAAACTCAACAATAAACTCATGATTTATGCATATATTTTTCAAAACTCACAAAAATGCTTCTTATTTATTTGTTGACTGACTTTTGGTCCCATCTGAGAGCCTCGTGAGGTTCACCAATATCAATTCTGTTTCCTCAATTTATGTCACGGTGTCACCAAAATACATCTATCTGGTCAACTTGTCTTGTCAGCACTGCCTGTCTTTATAATAATTACATGTATCTCACATACATGTATACTGTAATACACAGTTTGCAAGAGTCGCTCTGTTGTTGATAATAGCGAAGTGCTGTTGGGAAATGAAGAATGATATTTTATGTTTGTTCCTGGCAGATCAGATCCCTGTTACTATACACTCTATATACAGATCCCTGTTACTATACACTCTAAAATGACTATTCAGTAGTTTGGAAATTCATTTTGAATTGAATGATATAGACTCTACTTAGAGTAAAATATCAGAGTAATATACATGTACAATGGGGGGGGGGGGGGGGGAAGAAAAACTGTTTACTGTTTCATCTTTTATTAAATCAATGTGAAATAAAGCAGAATATATTGATCCAATACAAGAAGAGGGTCCTAAATGTTGTATAATTTTCCTACTCTTTTCCATTCATGTCTTGATCAATTTTTGATAAGAATAATTTTGATTATCCTTTACATTGTGTATATAGTGTTCTAGCGATGCATTAACAACGCATATTTTGGTCTGCATAAATTGCCTGTGCAGTATCGGAGCGTATCCCTAAAAAGGACCAAAATCCGAAGAATATCCCAGCCTCTATAAAATTTGCTATCAAATATGAGAGCATATTTATAGGGCGCTTAATCACAGGCGTTTCTATTAAAGCGTGCTGTGTTCTGTATTTAACTTTACATGGGAGAAGAAAAAAAATTCACTGGGCATAATAACACAAAGTGTGACAAAAATCATTAAGAGAGAAAAAAATACTAATAGATTAAAACTGATGTGCACCTCCAATGACCGACCCACAACTGGGATTCATTGATTAAAGGATAGATGATAATCGATATATTGGATGGCAGGAATACCAGAAATATTCCACTCGTTAGGGCCTATATTCCACTTGTCTGCATTTCGTGGAATATTTCCCCCCCCCACCCCGTAGGGGGCGGCCACTTACATTGACGAGTGGATACCATGCGCGACCAAAAAACACGTAAAAAGGATGTCTTTTTTCAAGATAGGGCACGTTACGTACATAACGGGATAAGGGTGTCAAGAATACAAAAATAATGAATAAAGGGTATCTATTTCGTTAGGAAAGCTACGTGTTTAGGGTCAAATTTGCGTGGATGATAAAAAAATTAAAATGTTTTATAAAGGATGTCCTTTTTTCCCCAACACTACGTGTTTAGAGTCCGATTTGCGCGAGGTATGGCCGTATAATAAAACCAAAGTGAAAAGGTAAATTAGATGACCGACGGACCCGTGACATAACAATAAAATATCGCTGTACTTCTTTAGGGGTTCATTTCACGGAATACTTGCCAAGCAAGTGTATCGTTTTGTTTCCAATACTTGTTAAGGGTAGGGTTTCACACGCCAACTTGTTAAGGGATGCATTTTCAGAATATGGAAAATACGTGTTTAGGGTGCTTTTCGAGACCCCATGGTCGCGCATGGTGTCCACTAGTCAATGGAAGTGGCCCCCTGGATTTTCCCAAACTCTTGGAATATTTCTGGTATTCTATTCTGAGCCATCCAATATGATATGATTGATGAATGAATGAGTTGGCAACTTTCACTCCATAACAGGGGCCGCGGAACGGGGGGGGGGGGGGGGGGGGGGGGGAGGGGGGGCTTCAGGCTTCAGCCCCCCCACTTTTTTTTCCAAAACCGTGTACCAAAATGCAAAAATTACCATACAATTGTGACTTTTTTGCATGGTCAGCCCCCTCACTTTAACAACCGTTCCGCGGCCCCTGCATAAAAGTGTGGTCACTGTGTCACTGTTTCACATGGTAAGAAAATTGTAATTTGAATGATGATTCCAGTGATAAATAGGGCTAATGACCAATATTTAGCATGTGTGAAACCAAACTAGAACATGATCTGAATCACAAACGCTAATCACAGTCACGATTACAATAGCAATCATCATTACAATGATGATTCAAGATTCATGTGTGAGAAGCCCCTTGTGAAACCATGGCTTTCAGAATAGGCCTACTGGGACGTACATGTAGTATGTTCCTTGTATACTTTTATAGCATTTCTCCTTGGCTTGTGTGCTATGTGTTTTCCGTCTTTGTCTCACCTGCATAGCAGAGCGAGGTATAGGCGCCGCTTTTCTCAACGGTGGTGGCGGCGTTGTCAATTTTGAAATCGTAACCTAGCTTTTAGTAAGGTTAAAAATTGTTTTAATATCATCATAATTTAAAGGAAACCAAAACCAAAGATAAAAGCAATCTTATTGGAAAGAGTTAAATAAAGAGGAACAATAGTAAAACAAGTTTCATCAATATTGGTTGTGAAATAGCAAGTTATGGACTTTTAAAAAGTCTTGTACTTTCTATGGGGATCCTCAAATTGGCAAACATGCTTTAAAATGGCTGATTTTGTGGACAACTGTCCATTTGTTTTGCACACAATTTTTCAGATTTTCCCTTATTATCTTTAAAATTGCATATTGCCTCCTGAGCATAACATATATGACATGGGAAAATATAATTCACACCACATACATGTATATGATAAGGTCAGGAGGAGATGATGTGAAATATGTAAAATAAAGGGGAAAATCTGAAAATATGTGTACAAAACAAAGGGAGGGTTGTCCACAAAATCAGCCATTTTAAAGCATGTTTGGCAATTTTATGGATCCCCATAGAAAGTACAAGACTTTTCAAACTTCCATAACTCGCTTTCAAACTTCCTCTCATTTCACTCTTTCAAATAAGATTGATTTTATCTCTGTGGGTTTTGTTTTCCTTGAAGTATAACATATATGGATCCAGTTCATGAAACGTGGACATATGAGGGTAATCAAGTAATCCTGCTTGAGTTTCGGGTCACATGACCAAGG
This sequence comes from Lytechinus variegatus, assembly GCF_018143015.1. Lineage (NCBI taxonomy): Eukaryota > Metazoa > Echinodermata > Echinoidea > Temnopleuroida > Toxopneustidae > Lytechinus > Lytechinus variegatus. The sequence goes on along the minus strand of NC_054748.1, from coordinate 15,152,935 downwards.
TCAAAGGTCATTTAGGGTCAATTAACTTAGAGCATGTTGGGGGAATCAACATCAAAATCTTAAACAAATGTTTTTTTTTTTTTTAAATGTCGTCAAAACTTTGAAAGTTGTAGACAGTACATTAGTTTCAATGTCAGCACTGCTGCTACAATGTATATTGAATCGCATTATGCGGGCGAGAGCCGCGAGACTGCCAGAGGCATTCCACTTGTTAAAGATAAAGTAGGCCTACCAGTTGTGATAACGATCTCAAAATGAGTTCGAACAGAATCCAATGAAATTACAACCAAAGTGTTTGTATATATATATATATGTGCCAAAATATCTCTGGAATAAATTGCATAATTGCTGAGAAAATTCCATCAAAGGTCTGGTATTTTTCGAAGCAATATTGATACACTCTCCCACATATGCTTTTCTTGGTTAGTGATCATCAGAATTGTCGATTTGGGGCTAAGATTTCAAGATTTTACAAAGATAAGTTCACATTAATGTACCAGATCTAGATGTATGATAATATTTTGACAATTTTCAGACTTGAATTCTCATGAAATAATTGTTTGCCATAACCACTATCTTATACCTTTAATATTAAAAAGTGGAATAACTGAAGTACTGAACTGATCATCATTATGATCACTTCTCTTGAATAGCCTATCATCAGTTCAGTTTACAGTATGCTTTTTGGTTTTGGAGGTTTTTACTTGTATTACTTGTATTTTCTTTCCTGGTCCTTGTTTTTACTATAAATTTCTTCCTTTGAATACCCCCCTGTTATTATTCATGTACTAGTAATTGATTTCCCTCCAAAGTTTTTTGCAATTCAACTGTGATTTTCGGCGTACATCCACCGTATATGTTCATCATGTTTCCTATATTAAAAAAAAAATCAAACTGTCAACTAATGTTACTTTCTCTCCTGCAAAGCAGAGCGAGAATATAGTGCCGCTTTTCTGATGGCGGCATCAACATTGAAATTTTTTTGAATGACATCATAACTTAGAAAGTAGGCCTATATGGACCTAGTTCATGAAATTCGGACGTATATAAAGCATAGTCAAGTATTACTGAACATTCTGCCTTTTAATAGTGTCTGGTCACATGACCAAGTTCAAAGGTCATTTTAGGGTCAATGAACTTTTATAGTCCTTGTTGGGGGAATCGGCATCAACTCTTAACCTAAGGTTAAGTGTTTGAAATGTCATCATAACTTTAATAAAAAGTATAAGTAGTTCATAAAAAATTAGACGTAAGTGTAGTCAAGTATTACTGAACATCTTGCCCAAGTTTCAGGTCACATGAATATAAAGGTTAAATGTCATTTAGGGTCAATGAACTTTGGCCATGTTAGGGTATTTTTTAATTACCATTCTATAGCGTAGGAAGTTTATGGATCTAGTTCATAAAACTTGGACATAGGGGTGATCCAAAGAGGTGGATAAGTTTACGTCTGGGGTAATCAGGTATCGCTGATCATCTTGCACTAAGTCTTTTATCAAGGTCAAATGTCATTTAGAGTCAAATTTAAGTTCAAGTTCATCTTTATTAATCCATATTGGAAATTTCTTTTGTTGATCTTCAAGTCAATAAACATAAAAAAATGCCTCATTAAACATTTAAAACCATAAATAGTAATTTATAAAAATTATATACAGTGAAAGTAAATACCCATTTACTTTATAGCCATAAGTTCATGAATGTAGTATTGTATTAATTTCAAAGTGTGGTGTTTTTGTGAATAAGTAATTGAGTATAAAGCTGCAATGTGATGTTGAGATAATATACCGTACCCTGGCTCCATACTATAAGTTCCCTTTTTTCTACTGGTCCAACCTATTCATGTTAGACCAGAAGATACCCAGTTTTTTCCACTTTTTACTGGTCCAAACCTAAAATTTGCTGGTCCCCAAAATTAAGGATATCATAAAGACTTGTTTTTTTTTTGCTGTCTTTTATCGCTTTTATTGCCCCCTCAAATACTAATAAATGGTAAACACATGCACACACACACAACATTATTCATGAGAACCACAGAGATACCAAGTTCAAAGACCAGCTATATGCGTGAGATTTTCTCTTAATCTGAGTGAGATCACAGACATTGTGTACAATGTATATGGGGATAATGTATATGGGAATAGGCTGTGATAGTTGCGTGAGACAGAGATTTGAGGGGATTTGAAGAGTCCAAAATGCTTGAGTCTCATGCATTATGGTAGCTCTGGAACCATATCTCAATTTTGGAAAACCATTTTTTAAGGTGCCAAAGCCATTTCTAATTATTTACTAAAGAGGAGAAAATATCATTAGTTTGATAAATGTTTTACTGGTCATGTCAGACCAGTACAATATCTGGCTATTTCTGAAAAGTTGCTGGCACTGGTCTGGGACTGTCGGACCAGTGCCAGTGCCGCGCGCTGGTTATACCTAGCCCTAAACCCTATTGCAACCCTAACCCCTATTGCATCCCTAACCCAACATCTTTAATAGACGATATTAAGCCCGGAGCAATTGTCGCAGTGAGCAAATTAATGTTGTGTCACCACTCTATCAGCCACCTTTCTATTCCCAGCTTAAACCATCTTGTTTTGAAAAACCAGAAGTTGGACTTCAATTGATTGTTCAAACATTTAATAGGTAACGCGACCTATTATGATGAATGGTGTGTGCAGTGCCGTTGTCAGCACTCCGAAAATGAACATGATGAGAATAACGCTAGAGATCATGCATGCATAAAACGGGGTTGACCTTAAACTGATCTACATTTTATTACAACTGCTCTCTGTATGCGGCCCGCTCAGTATCAAGGTTATTTGCTTGTGTACATTATGACTGACTTTACAAGTGTGTATCAATTTGTGTGTTTTCTTTTCTGATCAGCATACATCCAGTGTACACACACATGGTGATAGAATAATGTGTTTACAGTGTGTTTGATCAGAGTGCATAGGTTTTTACTATCGCACACCTCTGTTGATCACACACCTCTGTGTTGATGAATGTTCACCAGTAAATAATTCTGACTATTGCACCCAATATTTCACCTATATTTTGCAGTACGTTATAAAAGGATTTTGACCTGAAGAGAGCGATCTGGGGGCTGGATACAACAACAAGCCTCAGTCTGTGTTATTGGACCCTATATTCACCCAGGCCCAGCATGGATTAGGTAAATATTTTCATTTGAGCATTGCCTAGACCTGAATGTGGTTTCAGATTTATCATAAGATGTATTTTGTTATACTTTTAGGCCTATTATTAAACACTGTCCTGATTGAATTGCAAAAAGGCCTAGGCCTTATTTGATTTAAAGATTTTGAATATCATATTTTTTAATCATGCATTTCATGCTTATATACACTGCTATTTTAATGTTTGTTTTAATAATAGTTTGTACCAGGTAGTTCTGGTTTGTACCATCAACTAAAGTAAAGTCCTAAAGCCTTGAATACACTTGGAAGTTGGATCTTTCATCAGTTGGTCTAAGGCTAAAGCTGTACAAATTCTTCTATCGATAAATTATATTTTGCAGTTAAAAGTCGTTGACAGTAGTTGACAATACAAAAATGGTGGATTATACCAATAAAAACAAAACAAGAAGTTACTCAATATTTTCTTAATGTTGACGGATTTAATGGCTTAAGGGTAAAGGAAAGTAGTTGCAGCAACAAAGGTTAAATCCATACTTATTTCTTCTTTATTGTTGGAAATTGAAATCTGAAATTTAAAGGGCCTTCTCCAAAATTAATTTGCCCTATTATTGCCCAGCAGCCAATGTACATTGCTAGATCGACGCTGCTCTTAAAGGGGAAGTTCACCCTGAAGAAAACTTTGTTGTAAAAATAGCAGAAAAAATAGTAAAAAATATTGGTGAAGGTTTGAGGAAAATCCGTTAAAGAGTAAGAAAGTTATTAGAGTTCAAAATTTTGGGTTTGTGACGTCATAAACGAGCAGCTGCCCCATGTGTTATATAATATAAAATGTATATATTTAAAATTTTGTATGGTTCCTGATGACTTAATTTTGTTTTCTTTTCATGATCGGGTGTGAAATGATTTGTCTATTGATATACAAAAGTTACAGTGAAAACCATTTTCAATTTTCTGAGAAAATGACATTTCATTGATTTTTTACCATTCGCTCTGTAGGAATGCTGCTCGCATATGACGTCACAAATCAAATAATTGAAATTCTAATAACTTTTTAATTATTTGATGAATTTTTCTCAAACCTTCGGCAATATTTTTTAAATTATTTTTTCTGCTATTTTTACAATAAACTTTTTGTCAGGGTGAACTTCCCCTTTAACGCCAAGCGGGGTAGCAGCAACTCCCATCTTCTTATCTTTTGTCATGCGGCCAGGGCTTGAACTCCCAACCTCCCGAGTGTGAGACTGGTGCTCTCCAAGGATATTCCAAGGATTTAAATAAATCCAGTGCGGCTGTGTATAGTGACCAGCCAAATTTTGAATTTATTTTAAATCTTAAGTATTAACTTTTAAATATCAAAAGACTTAAACTCAAATCTTTTAGATTTATATTTAAATCAACAATTAAATATAAATTCCAGTTTTGGTAACGATCTCAAAATGACTTTTTACAGAATCGAATATAATGACCACCCAAGTGTCTGTTTGTATGAATAAAAAATATGTGCCAAATGATTCTGGGAGAAATTGTGAAATTGCTGAGAAATAAGCAAAATAAGCGCGGATTCGGTCACTTCCGTCGGGTCTTTATTCCAGCAATAATGATACACTGTCCCACGTGTGCCTATCTGTGTTTGTGATCTTCAGTGTGAACGTTTTTCAGCGTAGATTTCATGTCGTCACAAAGTTCAGTTTGTGTAACTGTACAAGGTCTAGATCTTCGATGATATTCTGACAATTAAGCCTGGTTTTACAGACTTTCTCATGAAACCAGTGTTAATGCAACTACTGGCATTTCTCATTAAGGTTTAAATCTAATATTCAGCTGGTCACTATTCACACTTTTTTCACAGCCGATCTTGATTTATTTTAAATTCTTGGAATATATATATACATGTAGAGTGTACCAACTGCAGCAATTGCACACCGGTCTTCACTGGTATATCTTGATCGGGTTTAATTGGTTACATACATGTACTGTATCTACAGAAACCCAACTCTGTGAAATATTCAAATCTAAAGCTGAAGAATTTCCTCAGTGAAGATCACCAACACGATGAGAACATGTTGGAAAATGTATAATATTGCTCGGGAACGACTAGCCCGTATACCATATTTGTGTTCTTTCTCGATAATATTGAAATTTGAACTAGAATCTTACGGCACATACGCTTAGGTGGTCATTTTATAGGGTACTTGCACAAACTCATTTTCAAATTAAATTGCCACAATTGGCATTTGCATGTATTTAAGTCTTTGCAAGCTGAATTAATTTGGGGGAATGATAATGACAAAATTTTGTTTCCGTGTTATTTTCTTTGAATCAAAATTTCAATTTTGAACCATTGATACTGATGATTTTTATACAAATGTTGTCCAGAACTGTTGCCATTCATCAGCTTCTCAAATATGAAGTTAGAGGAGAAAACTAATTATTACGATTGTTGAATGTGATCGTACGAATGTGCAAAATTGCAACGTTAGCGTGTAAAGGGTTAATGACTTCTGAACATGATATGGCCAAATGCCGAAAATTGATGATAGCAATGCCCATAATTTATGTTTTCATTGTTTATCGTTTTCTGCTGTTGGCACGACACAATCATGGACGATCGTGATCACCACGCGCCACAAAAATTCCACACCACATTAAAAAAACACCACACCACAAAGACACCACACTACCAAAGTACAAAACACCATATGACTTCATAAAAACACAACACAACACGACCACCACAACACAACACACGACACAAAGGAGTTACTCCATGACCACACCACTCCACACCATAACACACTCCACACCTATGGCATGCATCTCTAAAGTTGCATTTGAGTACTAACTGATGCTTCCAGGTCCAGGCGTCACTGAGCGCCATTCAATTTTTGTATGAAAATTGAAATTCCCTTGCAACTCATTTTTACACAGTGAGAAATAAATAAGGAAAATACCTGAATATTCCCAAATATTTATGTTCTTGCTTTTGAATATTCAGCAACCTAAAACTCACCATAGAATCACACTTTTGAAGAACCAATCTGTACAAACTATATTTGCACAATTTATTAATACTTTTTTTGGGGGGGGAGGTCATGAAAATGTGATTTTGTAAAACACAAACATTGAATACTGAGATAGATGCCTTTTTAAAGGCGATACGGGTCACTTAAAAACACCATTCTCACTACCTTCCTAAAACTAGCTTACTGGAAACTAGTTTTGTTGAAACTAGTTTAACTTGTGGTGAGAATGGTCGAAGCGGTCTTGGAGGCGATCTTCCAAACCGGTTCAGAAAACCACCCCGCGATGTAGTTTTCACGATCGCATTGCCTTTGTTAAACTGATTTTAGCATGAGGACACAACCGTTCTTCGGTAAGCAATCTTCACACATTTTGGGCGCGCTACTCCACACGACATGTGTAGAATGCCTATGCTGCGGTTTTGAATTTCGCGCAAAACGTGTCGCCCTACTGAGAACGTTTCCATAGCAACTAGATTGCTTTACGTGAAGTGATTTAGAAAACCACTTTTGTGTGATTAAGTAGGACTGTTAGCAAATAAATCTTCCAAACTGGTTTCCTGAATCGGATTCTGATAGTTTTAGAAAGTGTAATGATAACGCCTCATACAGTACCCCCTTTTATGAATTTGTGAATTCTGAAATAGTCTGCATTATTTGTACAAGTGCAGCTACATATACCGTGTTTACACATTGACTCGGCTCGGGTGTTGAATCCGCGAGCCGGGTTGAACACTGCGAAGAAGGGATCAGAGATTGGTTTATACGTACATATAAAAAGGCGAGTTCAACACGGCTCACGGATCTTGAACGGAAGAAGAATTATGACGTCACAAATTAAACGCAGGAAATTCACCGCCGGAATCGAATCTTGTCCGTGCGAACAACAACAATGCCAAAAGTGAAAGCGCGCGCAGTGACCTGGTCAAGAGAGTTCGACACGGCTTTCTGTTTACACACGAAAAAATTGCCGAGTCTGACTCGGCTCGCGGGTTGAAACCTACGATTTTGGCGGATCAAAAAAGCCGTGTTCGACACGGCTCGCGGATCACACTGATCGCGTTTTTACAGCATAAAATTGCCGTGTTGAGCATGGCTCGCGTGTCGAACCCCCGAGCCGTGTCACTGTGTAAACACGGTATTATTGTAGGAAGTACTTACATGTAGGGTTTATCATGGTTGGTATTAAAGTTGGTGCCCTGTCAGTTCTGTGCTTGTGCTTGGGGTAAAAAACCCTTCCATTTTGTTTTCAAATATATTTGAGAATCCTGTATTCCTGTTCATGATTTAAAAATGAGATTGAATGCATTGAAGGAATTTAACTGAGGCCTATAGGTGATAAACAGAAAAATATATGGTTCAGTCAAGTTGGTCCTAATTTTCAAATCTGTAAAAAATGAAATATTGTATAATTCAAACAATACAAAAACAAAAGAAATAGTGATGGGGTGGACTTGTCCTTTAACTTTGGCCTATAGGTGATGAACAGAAAATTAGACAAGTACAAGCTTTCACGTTAGGAATGTTTTCCATTAAAATTGGTTTTGTCAGAAAGACCAGGGACTCAACTCCCTGGAAAGACGGTCGCTGTAATGGACAAGAGTGTTAGACCACCCGTACTCGTGTCACTCACATATGCGTTCACACCCACTCAATAAAAAAAGAAAAGCCTTGTATTTCCATTTTGCCAGTGTGAAAACAATGTCTATTAGTCCTAGAAAAAATACCCTTCAAAAAGTACAAGTGACTTGTAATTTTTGGGCAGAATGTATTGAAAAATTAAAACATGTTTTTTTGGACTGAATTTATTATTCAAGTTGCATTAGTTGAGCATTCAATTGACACAGTGTCACAGGGAATAATATTCTCTTACATCCCATCGCATCCCATTTTCCAGATCGGCCGTTGGGATTAAAAGTATATTTCCGGTGGAATTTTCTTTGAAGAAAAAAAATAGTAATATTTGTGCCAAATGTATTATATTGTTTGTGATATTATTTTATTATTATTTTAATTTTATTTTATTTATTTTATACGGCAGGGTAGGCCTGTTCAATTCTTAAAACTGCTTTACAAAGGCGCCCTGCAGTTTAAATACATGTCAAGATAACTATTTTTAAAAAACAATCAACGTCAAAAATACAAAATACAAACTATTGAACATCAGAAACAATTATCATCAAAAAAATATATATTTTCAGATATGCTTTTCACACTGCACTTTTTTTAACCCCGTGAAATTGGTGGGGGTAAGGGGGGGGTCTTAGCCCCACCAATTTCCCGGGGTTAAGCTTTAATATAGCCCACTTCGTTTTAGCAAAGTGGGCTAGCACGGTAAATAGTACGGTACTATCTGGCCCTGCAAAAAAGCAGGGTTAGCCGGCTTATTGTGGTGCTAGCACCAGAATTGCGGTGCTAAGAGATGCAGTATGAAAACGAAAAAGGGCTAAGGAAAGTGGGGCTAAGCATAAGCCAATCACAGAAATCGAATTGCACATTAATCATGCTCTGTATGGTATAATCATCAATATTCATGAGCTGAGGGATAGTTTGGGGTTAAGGCATTAACCCCGGCTGCAGCAGATAGTATGGGGTTAAGAAAGACAGTGTGAATGGAAAAAAAAGATAGTATGGGCCCAGGGTTAAGGATAGTCCGGGGTTAAGGTTAGTATCGGGTTAAGGAAATGCAGTGTGAAAAGCATGTTTCATAGAAATATATTAATGTCAAATCTATGATTTATATTACATTTTCTATCATGATATGTCACCACTGAACAAAAAGTGTAATCTGAAGTGTATGTGTTGAGAATCAATTAGCACATGTGTCTATTTTTAATTTGTCTAAACTATGAAGATATTTTGGGGGAAAAATGACATATTTTTCAGCTCCTGATGACAAAGCAATGTGATGAAGGGGCAAGACAATGACAACATACTCATTTTTTTAAATCAAATTCGTCATGATAGAACAAATATTTCATAAGATGCAGTAAATTTTATGATGTTTGGCAAGTGTCAGCTTTTCTTTGAATTTCCTGAGTGTATGTACACTACACAACTGTATATAAACCTTTTTTAGTGTCTTGATTTCACAGTTTACTTCCAATTTTTCCAATGCCAATTGGTCTAATTACCAACTTGTTTAATGACCAATTGGTCCAAGAGTAATGTAGTTATTAGTCCATAAACCATCTGGTCTATAATATTGGACTTAGTGTTTATTGGGCGAAATGAATGAAAATAAAATGGGTATTAATTAGACTAACTGGTTATTAGATGAAATGATGATTGGACCAGAATGGTTATTGGACTAAATTGCTGTTAGAAGAAGTGTTGATTTGATGGACGTAATGGCTTTAGACTAAATGAAGTTAGACCATGTGGTGAGTGGACGAGTTGGCAATTTAACACCCATTTGATTTCACAGATGTTTTTGTGATTGGGCGGGTGTGAATACAGCCAGTCTCTCACTACAGTATATGATTCAAATCTGAACAGCTTCTCGGGGATTTCAAATTAATCTGATGTGACAGTAAGCGAATCCTGGGAGACTAAATTAGCTGATGACAAGCGCTGTCATATTCTTGGTTAGAATGGGGAAAGCATGATGACATTTTTTACATAAATGTGCTTGATTAGGGAATATTGGGGGAATATGGAAATGGAAGGATGATAACTTAATAGAGTCCATTTAATACACATTTACAGGAGGTGAGGAAAGAGGACCCCCCCCCCACCATTCCAATCTCTTTTTTATAATTTCATTCTCTTAGTCTTACAATAGTAGGCCTATGTGTTTGCAAAAAAAATCCCATTTATCGTGTGCAGGGAATAATTTTCCTGGTATTGCATCGCAATTTGCTCCACATTTTTGAAAGACTACGGTACTATGCATTTTTACATAGGACTGTCACAATCACAATCATAGGGTCATTTTTACGTTTTTGTACATATGGTTTTGGAAAAAAGAAGCATTACTCTTAGGCGGATAATTGGAGGATGGGTTTATGAAAGGGGTATTAGTTCTCTTTACTTATATGTTTTGCTCTCTTTATGCGCCTTGAGCATTTAATCAAAATAAAAAAGACGCTACATAATCTATTGCCCGCAACAAAGTTTTGAGCATGTCCAAAAGTTTTATGCATGCAATTGAGACTTGAATGCTCTTCTGCGAGATACTGTCAATGGGGATAATGCAATGCAGACAATGCAATAATAATATATGCTTTTCACACTGCATTTCCTTAACCCCATACTATCCTTAACCCCGGACTATCCTTAACCCCATACTATCTTTTTTTCGATTCACACTGTCTTTCTTAACCCCATACTATCTGCTCAACCGTGGTTAATGCCTTAACCCGGACTATCCCTCAGCTCATGAGCTGAGGGATAGTCCGGGGTTAAGGCATTAACCACGGTTGAGCAGATAGTATGGGGTTAAGAAAGACAGTGTGAATCGAAAAAAAGATAGTATGGGGTTAAGGATAGTCCGGGGTTAAGGATAGTATGGGGTTAAGGAAATGCAGTGTGAAAAGCATATATTATTATTGCATTGTCTGCATTGCATTATCCCCATTGACAGTATCTCGCAGAAGAGCATTCAAGTCTGAATTGCATGCATAAACATTTGGACATGCTCAAAACTTTGTTGCGGGTGAGTTGCGGGCAATAGATTTATACAGCGTCTTTTTTATTTTGATTAAATGCTCAAGGCGCATAAAGAGAGCAAAACATATATAAGTAAAGAGAACTAATACCCCTTTCATAAACCCATCCTCCAATTATCCGCCTAAGAGTAATACTGATAATTCAATAAAAATTGTGTTCACAAACTCCGAAAATATTCCACCCTTTTTTTATGAGCGCCCGACCTGAAAAAGGCGGATAATGGTCATGGCAACTGCACACGCCCCCTCCGATGGGGTTGTGTTGGAAAAGGGTGACATTGTGACCGCACCATGCCACCATGGCAATTATCCGCATGGAAATGCGTTCATAAATCAAAATCTGGTCCCGATGCTGCTATTATGCGGATAATAGCAGCATCAAAATAATTCGGATAACTCTGGTCCTCCGATTTTACGACCACATTATGCGGATAATAGCCTCATAATTTGGTCAGAGATATATATATTTATATTTATGAAAGGGATATAAGATAAGTACAAGAAAGGGTAAATTACAAATGAGGAAAAATGTCTGTCTTCAAACCTATATGTAGTACCTGATGATTGCCAATCAACCACAACTCACCTATAGGCTTTTTACACAGGATTTTCTTAACCCCGGACTATCGCTAACCCCGTACTATCCTTAACCCTGTACTATTTATTTTCCTTTTCACACATGCCAAATTGTTTTTGCTAACCCCGGATAAGGAATGCTTGCTTTTTACACACGAAACTCGCTAACCCCGGACTATTGGTAGCTCATGAATATTCACGAGCGCACTGAGGGGTCATTCGGGTCATATCCAAAATCGCTGACTTCTGGCGCGCGCTTTTTTTCATCACCGTGATAGCTGTCATGAATATTCATTATACTTACCTCTGATTGGACAACAGGGCCGGCTCTGTTGCGGGGCATGAATGGGAGCGCTTAGCCCACTTTCGTTTTACACATGCGATCTTAACCCCGTACTATTGCTCTTAGCACCGCAATTGGTGGGATAACCCTGCTTTTTTGCAGGGCCAAATAATCCCGTACTATAGGTGGGGTTAGCCCACTTTGCAAAAACGCTGTGTAAAACGAAAGTGGGCTAAGCTTAACCCCGTACTATAGGTGGGGCTAAATTGCCATTTAGCCCCACCAATAGTACGGGGTTAAGGAAATTTTAGCCTGTCTAAAAAGGGTACTAGTCTGCTATGCACACTCTGAATGGCTCGTGAGGATCAAACCAGCCTGAACGGGCGAGCGAAGCGAGCCACTTCTGCAGCCTCAGTAGACCTAGTCTGCTATGCAGACTCATTGAATTAGCTGAGGTACAGTACACATACTACACACACTGCGGATGTGGGTCTACATTTGTAGACTACAACTCACCTGCAAGGCTTGCACGGAACGATGTGACAGAGTCTGAACAAATTCAATTCAAAATTTACATGTATTTCAAAAGATAAAAGCATTATATAATTCAATTTAAAAAATCAACAACACAGTGGATGTAGCAACTCAGTAAAGCAGTGCTTGTGACAAGTGCAACGTGACATACAATAAAGACTTAAAGTGATTGGTTAACAATGGTTTGACTTTTAAAAAATCTGAGCCAGAAGGTCACACTTGTCACCTGTGTCTGTGATATGTTACAAAAATGAAGCCCAGAAAAAATTGCGTTCAAAAATAATTATTTAGTGCTTCAAAAATTGATATATAAAGTGACCAGAAACACCATATTAATTTCATCCCATACACTTATGTGTACTATTTAGGCGTCTATAAGACACCTATTTACAAAATCAGGGTTTGCCTTGTAGTTTTAGCTTTTCATTCTCAATAATGGTTGTTTTCAGGGTTTATTAGTTCTAATACATGCACTTGTACACATGTTTCATCTTGGTTTGAGATTTTTTTAAATCGGCTGCTCACAAAGTTAAACAATACCTTTAAATCACACACACAAAAAACTTATCCATACAATTACAAAGTACATTACGTATGTAACAAGGGAAAATACAAAATACAAAGCAGATTAGATCAGTGCAACTCCATATACATTGTATCAAATGAAATAGTAAATAAATCGTGAAATCAATCAAACCACAACTGTCTGTAACTAAAGCATATCTCTCAATATAGGGACTGGATGTAAGTTTTTTCGTAAGTTTTGTCTTAAAACAATTCAAAGATGGTGCGTTTCCGATGTCTTTTAGATAAATTGTTCCACTTTTTTTAACCTATAACATGAGAACATGTCCTGTGTCCTGGCAAATGAATTAATGAAGAAGTGTATGTATTGTATTTATTTAAATTCTGATTTGTATTAAACGACAGAGAAAAATGAACAGGCATAAAGCTGATTGATACACTTATAAATAAAGAAAATAAAAATTGTGTGAACACTCCCTAATTGAAGAAGAAGATGAGATGAAGTTTAGTCAATGATGGATGAGGCCAAATGGGAGTTGGATAAGTGAGGCCTAGCTAGATGGTAATAAAGGGTTTCCTTCATGATGCAATGTTTTGAAGAGTCTTGTTTTTGCCATTTGGGCGGTGGGCCACTGATTACTCCAGAATTGTGACCCTCTCCTTCTTTTATAGAAAGGAGAAGTTCGTTCTGGCATCAATCTGGTGTTGATAAAAGTATCTAGAAATATTTTGGTGAAAGTTTGAAGAAAATTAACAAAAGTGATGAGTGTTCTTCTTTTATAGAAAGGAGAAGTTTGTTCTTGCATCAATATGGTGTTGATGAAAGTAGAAAAGCTAGAATCATGGTAGGAAATGTTTTTTTTTTTAATTTAAGGGCTAGCTTTTTTCCACAAAGGGGTGACTTCAGAATTTGGGGGGCTATCTCTTTCATTTGAAGGGCTACTTTTTAGGGGTAACAAGCAATTATGCAGTAAAAGCATATGTTATTCTGCTGTAGTATATTGATTTACCACATAATCTTGTTTGTGACTGATCCTGAGGCTACTCCACATGTACATGTAGAAAGAATGCGTGTCCCAAAACATACATTTTGGGGAAATTTAGGGGTGATTTGTGCGGTCCTGAGGGCGAAATGGCGCGTTACCATCGTGTATCTCATAAGCTGGCTAGAAATATTTTGTTTGAAAGAAAATGAATCAAAATGATTAGAGCTTTCATTTTGTGAAGTCATGCAATTTAAAGAGCAGCTCCTCGGTGTAATAAGAATTTCGGCAAGCGCCACTTTCTAAAATAAATTTATAGTTATTTGGGATAATCAGTGGCATACACAGGATTTTGGAAAGGGGGGGGGGTTCAAGCAGAATAAAAAGTTGACAAGCAAAAAAAATGGTCTTCACCAAAAATTTGACTTTGTTTCTAAGTTGTTTCGTAACCCCCCCCCCAAAAAAAAGGTCTTCAACACAAATTGGAGCTCTTGCATCTAATACCCCTTTCACACTGCCCTCTTCATTTTTCACCGGCGAACTTCTCCGCCTCGCATTCCTCACTTCACCGGCGAAAAAAAAGATGTACCCTTTCGCACTGACATTTTTTCACCGGCGAAAGTTCAATGGGCGATTCGAGGGTATCTACTTGGCGACAGCATTCAGCTGAGCTTGCAAGTAGTTGCGCGCAGAATCTCGGTGCAGGGGACTTCGGGAGAGAAAAAATTTGACCTCTGACGTCATTAAAGAGGAGAAGTTCTCCGGTTTGCTTTCATACTGGCTGTTTCACCGGCGAAGTTCTCCACCTCTAGAGGTGGAGAAGTTCGCCTGCGAACTTCACCGGTGAAGTTCTCCTGTGTACCTTTCATACTGGACATTTTCCCCTTCGCTGGCGAACTTCGCCGGTGAAGATCGCCGGTGAAAAGCGCACTGTGAAAGGGGTATAAGCCTTACTTGCATCATTTCTATCCCTGATTACACTTATAATTTTACACCTTGCACCACAAATAACCAGGGTGTTAACATTGACACCATTTGGTGTCCCTATAGAGGACTTCTGACTAAGGTGTTAAAATTACACCCCGGAGGTGATCATAGCACCACACAGTGTTAAAGTAACGATGAAAGGTGTTGTAATATTACCCAACACCTCTAAAAACCAGGGCGTGAAAATCAACACCTTTGGTGTGTCTAGACTACACACTGAGGTGTTAAAATTATACCTTAGAGATGATCACAGCAACAAGCAGTGTTACAGTACTTGACAACTTAAGGTGTTGAACCAACACCACAAATTTATTAAACACCAGAGTAAAAAGGTCTGTTATGTTGGTCATTTGAACACCACAGCTCTTGCTGCGTGCTAGAATCTTTGAGCGTCGATCGGCATTTAGTATCCCATATCAGACAGCTACATGTATTCTCGTGTGTTCTATATTCATTTTGATTTATGACTGTCGAGCCTTATTGCAGTGCTTACGTGACAATGCAACAATTTCTTCTCCCATACGAGCTGGTCACGTACCCCAGTTGCCATGGATACCTTAGATTCTAGGGACTGTCCCTTCTACATTACATAAATGTTTACTGTATGCTCTATCGTGTATGCCATCAATGGACATTGAGATGGAGGTGGCATCTAAGTATTCACTTTCGCATTTTAAGAGGATTATAAAACTCCAGCATAACATCAACAGTTTCTCCTCATGGCCTTAAATGTTTTACCTCTGAATTAAGTATTGCTTTTTTTTCATTGTCTTAAAGAATTTTTTTTTAAAAGATGTCAGTCCTTTCCAATATAAAATGATGAAGACTAGAGATCTGCTCTCAAAGTTCTTAGATCAGATAGAGTAATGCAATTCAATATTTTTTCAATTCATTAAACCATCATCAGATACAAATAATTAAATGAATATAAATAATCATACAAATACTAAATATAACAATAGAATGATGGTTTGGTGACCCCAGAGAAAGCAGAGCTTATAAAAAGCGGCCACTGAGTTAAAATGTACACTGAAAATATATACAACAAATAATAATTATACTACACCGATATAGCCGTAAAAAAAGGGAAAGGGGGGACTTTCAATGAGATAAAAACAAATAATTGAAAGTTTTTAAAGCACATGTTAATAATTTTCTGATAAGTCTATTGAACCTAGAAAGAGTTGAACTGGGTTTTATGTCAGAGGGGAGGTTATTCCATAACTTAGGAAAACAAGTTTTTAAGGAATTGAAAGACATAGTTGATCGAGCTCAGGGTAGATGAATTGATTGCTTTGGCGAGTAAAATAAGGGTGTATTGTAGAATTTGGGACAAAAATGTCATTGAAAAGAGGAGGCAAGATTTTAGCATAAAATTTATACATAAATACAAGAGAATTAAATGATATCAAGTCCTGTAATGGCATTATGTTCAGTTGAGAAAATAGAGGCTTTCTATGAGTGCGGTAGGGAGCGTTTGAAATAATGCTAACTACTTTTTTTTGTAAAATACGTAGTTTATCTGAAGTGTGATTTGAAGGTGTAGCCCCAGACAACATTGCAATAATTCAAATGGGGTAGTATGATGCTATTATATAAAGTAATCAAAATTGATTTAGGAACATAATGTCGTAACTTGGACAGAACACCAATGGAATAATGGGTCTTGATCTTTGTACTAATAGAAATAATATGAGATTTCCAATGGAATGGTGAAGTTAATGATTTTGACAGGATTTTCAAGAAATGACCATGCAGTCACCCCAAAGCAAAAGGCGTGAAAGTTTCATTTAAGGTGTTTTCATACTGCAGGCCAGTGGAGTTATCTCCAGATTGAGTTGATACGCTTATACTGAGGACCGACATTACATCCCTTTTCAAACTGGCAAGCTCCACAGTGGCATATCCACAGTCGTTTCATTGGTTTCCAAGCGAGTTCGCACCGTATTTGTGGCGTGCGGCATGAGATAGGCGATACCCCTTGCGGACTATGCAAACTCTGTTTGTAACCCTCTTCTCGAAGTTGGTTGAGTTCTCCACTTTGAATCCAGATCAAAATTATCCTAGAATTTTCATACTGCTCTCCGAAGTGGAGTAATGAACTCCTTCTGGACTCCGGAGTTATTTCACTTCGGCTTTCAGTATGGAAGTGGTATTAGATTGCGTAGTGTGCAAATCTTAAGCTTGAATGAAAATGAAGTTGAAACCTTGTTTCTACAGTTACACTTCGTAATTCCGAAGGTTCTTTATTCCGAAGGTTCATAATTCCGAAACATGTTAATTGCCTATACCTCGATGTTCGTTAATCCGAAAAACGTGAAAGGGTTCATTAATCCGAACATATGTGGCGTTATTCAGAAGGTTTGATTATCCGAAAACGAAATAAGGTTCGATGTTCCGAAGGTTCGTTAGTCCGAAAACGAAAAAGGTTCTTTAGTCCGAAAACGAAATAAGGTTCGTTAATCATTATGTTTCGGAATTACGAACCTCATGTCGTTTTCGGACTTAAAAACCTTCAGAATTACGAACCTTCGGAAATAAGAACCTTCGGAATAACGAATCTTCAAAATATCCGAACCTTCGGAATAACAAAGCTTCCGAATTACGAATGCATGCGGTTTCTACTTATTTTTTGAAGCTCTCATTACATTTCTTCTGCATTCAATCAAGTACTTGTATTGTTGATCAATTTCAAAATTTGATCATTTTAAATCTTCAATGTGCCTTTTGAACTCAATGAAAATCTCATAATTTTGTTTGGCCCACAGGTCTATTGTTGGTTTGGGGGTGGCAGCTAGGTTACACATTTACATGTACATTTAAAAGCAATGGTGCTCAAATATACAACTCTTCACTCATTCTTTTTTCCAGCGTTTTCATGAAGCCCATCCTGATCAACGATTTTGAAGCCGTTGCCATGGAAACTGAGCAACGTAACAGTGTAGCATCATCAATGGGTAACATAGACCAGCTGAACCTGGTCATCCCTGAAGAACTTCCATCGCCCCTCTACTCTTTGGAGGATATTCCCGATGTCGACCTTACATTTCCAGGTATTTCAGTAGGCCTATTTATAAAGGGGGGCGAATTGACGAACGGGCTTCTTATATTGACTGTGTTATGCACATACATAATTGTTGTTGTTGTTTTAGCTTATACAGCGTGTAATCATTCAGCAGTGAATATTCGCGCCAGAAATCGCTACCTTTAGTCTTAAATATAATTTTCAAGGTCATGGGTGGCCAACTGTGTGTGTGTGGCCTCTTGTTGACTCTGTGTTTTACAGGTAAATAACTATAAATTTCAAGGTCGTTGGTAAATTATGAGAAGTTTCTAAACCTAGCGAGCAGTGACTGTAAGGCCCGAGTGCCATGTCCTCGCCTGTTAAACCAGACCATGCTGCACATGCTCCTACATGTGCATGTATTTAGGGCAAGTCCAAGAATTCGCGTTACGTATGAGACATTTCAGAGGCTTTAATGACCTGAAAAATAGTGTTACATGACTTTGATTAGAATGAATACCCTCCTGATGGTAAACATCTAGGAGTAGAATAATCATGCAAAAAATTGTGACATATGACCTTGACCTTGATGGAATGAAACTTCAATTAACATGATGAGAAAGTCAAAAAGATTTTATATTTCATATAATAAAATACAAAAGAAATAGTGAGTGAGTGATGTCATCAGTTCCCTCATTTGCATACCGACTGAGAGGTGCATATAACTGTTTTGTGAAATGAAGCGAAACTTTATTTTACATCCGATTTTGATAAAATTTTCAGTGTTATGCTTGTTGAATTTTTCTCTTTTTGTTCAAATCAAGTTTTTTGTTGGAGTGGACTTGTCCTTTAAGGACAGAACAAGTTCTTGTAATGTAACAGGTACTCTGATGATGTGGTCGGTCTGAATACAGCTACTGTAATGAGTAACATGAAAAATAAAGGATTAAAAATACCATAAATAATATGATAATGTGTAATTTTCAATACATTATTTATAACTACCTGAAGTCTGTGTTTGACTCAAACTTTTGACCTTTGGCAAGCATAATTATGTTAAGGTCAAACTGAGGCCTCAGACTATGCCTTGACTTGAGAGGAGGCTAGAATATTTGGCAACACTAGGTGGTTTCAGACCGCCTCGAAGTTCGCCAGTTCCAGGTATTCTCTGATCGGGAAATTTACCCCGATCAGAAAATACCAGGTATTTTGGTAATGTGAAAGCAAACTACGCGTAATATCCCCGAAAGAAAATACCCGCTAAATAGCAGGTACTTGGCGAAATTACGAGAACTTTCGTGGGGATTTTTCCAAGGTCGCAGGTATTTTGGCGATGTGAAAGCAAATTACGGGAACATTTATCCCAGCGTGTCGTTGGGCGCGGCGGCGTGGGTGGCTGCTGGGCTAGTGATTTTGAATCTCCCGCCTTGCCTGCTTGTCAGACCACACTGCGCATGCTCGTAACTTCGGGAACTTATCCCGAAGGATGTGTTTCGGGGCGGTGTGAATGCAGGAATAATTAACGGGTATTTTTTAGCCTTAAAAAGTTCTCGTAATTTAACGGGGATTCTTGTGATCGAGGCGGTTTGAAACCACCTAATGAATTTAATACAGAAGAGACATAGCAGGTTGAAGAGACATCTAGGTTTCAGACTTCCTCAAATTTAGTCAGTTTCAGGCATTTTTTCCAATTTGAAAGCAAATTACGCCGAATATCCTCAAAAGAAAATGGCAAGTACAGTAGGTACTTTTCAATGTTGCAAGAACTTTCCCTGGGAATTTACCATGCCAGTCACAGGTTTTTTTTTTTTAGTGTGAAAGCAAATTACAAGAACTTTCTTTAAAAGCCCTGCTTGTAGTTGGGCATGGGTGCTGTGGGCGGCTGTTGAGCTAGCGATTTTGAATCTTGCGCCTTGCATGCTAATTATCAGACCATACTGCACATGCTTGTAAACTCCAAGAACTTTTCTGTGAAGGGTTTGTTTCGGGGTGATATGTATGCAGGAATAATTATGAGGTAAGTTAACAGGGATTATTGTGGTTGAGGCGGTTTGAAACCACCTATTATGGTTTGTTTACGGGATTAGTGTTATGAAACACATGAATCACGCATGCTTGGTTCATGGAGCTGTATATAGTTCATTCTAGCTCCATGGATCATGTTCAAAGACTTGTGGTCAACATTTCCTTGGAGGCAGTTTGTTTTATAACAGCTGTGAATTGTGAATCATTTTTTATATGCTGAACATGCATGCTATGTACTTGCTTAAAAGGGGCACTGATCGAATGACTGAACTCGAATCAATCTCCTGTGATAGCTCGACATGTAGACCTGTAAGTGTACATCAAGATAGACTTGATCACATGAAGATCAGGGGTTAAAAAAGGTCACGTCCACTCCAGAAAAATGTTGAAAGAATAAATAAAGAAAAATCGAACTACATGTAGCATAATGCCGAAAATTTTATCAAAATCGGATGTAAGATATATAAAGAAAGTTATGACATAAGTCTATTTAAAATTTTGTTTATTTTTCACAAAAAAGTGATATGCACAATTCAGTGACATGCAAATGAGAAAGTCGATGAAGTCCTTCACTCACTATTGCTTTTGTTTTTATTGTGTGAATCATACAATATTTTATTTTTTTACAGATCTATTCGACAATAAGGACCAACTTTATAATATCAAAGCAATGCAAATTCGACATGTTCGGGGAGGAATCAATCAATCATAGTTTCACTTGACAATCAGCATATAATTGGAATTGTTATGTAATAAAATACAAAAGAAATAGTGATTGGTTGATGTCATCAGTCGCCTTATTTGAATACCGACCAGGATGTGTGTATAACTGTTTTGTGAAAGTAAGCAAAACTTAAAAATGTCATAACTTTCTTGTTCTACATCCTATTTTGATGAAATTTTCAGTGTTATGCTTGTCGCATTTATCTCTTATTCAAATCCACTTTTTATTGAGGTTGTCCTTTAATGAATCTCATTTGATTGATACATGTAGATCTATACTGAAAGAACACAAATTACTGGAAACAATTAATTCACACATTTTTCCTTGGCAAAGGAATATAATGGTATGGATTAATTGTAGGCCTAAGGATGTATAGAGGAATCTATCCATTATTGTAGTTGGGACGGGTCCACAATAGGCGGTGCTGCACCATCCCGAGTTTGCTCAATCTCGAGATTTTAGCCCGATCAGCCCTCTTCGCGATTAATCTCGAGATTCAAGAAACCCCGTCTCCACCATCGCAAGAAGAGTGATTCTTGCTCGAGCGAGGCAACAAGCCCGATATTCCGAGCATGCGCACTTTCGATCTTGGAGTTTCAACGGCCCGCGCTTTTGAATAACTTCCCGCACCCGCGATATACAATCAAGTACATGTACTCTTTTCACTAGCACTTTCGCCGAATTCGACCGCTGTTATGCAACAATATCCTCTCAGCTCAGCCGCGCTATAATTATAAGCGAGTGAAGTACTCTTCGTTTAATATGATGGCGGAGGAGGCAACGACAGAGGGGGAGAGAGAGAGAGAGGAGGAAAGAAATGCTATTTGCTCAAATTTTTACGAAGGAATAAGACGACACTGCTGTCAGTATTGTTATTGACTATGACCATCGTCGATAATGAGCGCCTCCCCCATCGGTCTGGTCTCTCCCAAAATCCATTCACTGGGCCGGGGGCTGGGGGGGGGGGGACACCATCGTTGCTGATTGGGGAATTGATGAACGCTATTCGCGATAAAGTTAAAGATAAAGACTTTCGCATGCGTTCGGTACAATCGCGATGTGTTTATGTTTTGACCAAGGCAGAAATGGAACGCGAATTGCATTATGGACTGAAGGTCATGAATAAATTAACCCGAGTCCAAACCCGAGTGCGTCTGCACCTAAGAATTAGCGGGATAATTCGTAAATAGTGCGCTATTTTGCAAATAAACCGGAGTTGACTTGGGATTGCAATCTCGAAATTAATCCTAAGAACTAGCGCGATAATTGTGTCTGCATTACAAACAATCTCGAGATTTTTCAGATCGGGATAATTTGCCGGATCAGAAATAGCGTGCTAATTTGAAAACTCGGGATGGTGCAGACGGCCCTAATGCAAATTTTTCTCACAATGTTTTTCTGTCGGTGACAAAGTTTCTGCTTGATTCTCAAATGAAAACTTGATATTTTCTTGTAAGTTACAAATGATGACGGGCATGATTAGGTGAAGCTTTGATAAATCTCGACAATATAGTTTATATTCCTTCCCATCTTTAAAAAATGTAGCCATTATATACAGTATTCTTAAATCTTCAAACCATGATAGCTGACAAGTGCTTTACATACTATATAAAAAATGATTTTAAAGAGAAATGCCAGTAGTTGCAGTAAACACTAATTTCATGAGAAAGTCTGTAAAACAAGGCTTAATTGTCAGTATATCATCGAGGATCTAGATCTATCTGGTACAGTTACATAAACTGAACTTTGTGAAATCTTGAAATCTACGCTGAAAAATGTTTACACTGAAGATCACCAACACAGATAGGCACACTTGGGACAGTGTATTGTTATTGCTGGAATAAAGACCCGACGGAAGTGACCGAATCGGCGCTTATTTTGCTTATTTCTCAGCAATTACACAATTTCTTCCAGAATCCTTTGGCACATATTTTTTATTCATACAAACAGACACCTGGGTGGTCATTATATTAGATTCTGTAAAAAGTCATTTTGAGATCGTTACCAATACTGGAATTTATCTTTAATCTTGTACGATTATTCAGATGTTGAAATTGTGTGTTATGCTATCAAGCAGGAATCCCTTGATAAAAGCATTATGCAGGCGAGGATCCAGGGGGCAGGGGCTGAAGGTGCACTAGCCCCCCTTAGGCTTTCAAAAAAAAAAAAAAAAGACAAATTGAATATTGAAATCGACCCTTTTTTCTTGCTTGTTAATTTTTTGGCAGACAAATTATTGTCATTAAAGGACAAGTCCACCCCAACAAAAACTTGATTTGAATAAAAAGAGAAAAATTCAACAAGCATAACACTGAAAATATCATCAAAATCGGATGTAAAATGAGAAAGTTATGACATTTTAAAGTTTCGCTTCATAACACAAAACACATCTCAGGTGGTATGCAAATGAGGGAACTGATGACATCACTCACTCACTATTTCTTTTGTATTTTATTATATGAAATATGAAATATTCTGATTTTCTCGTCATTATCATGTGAAATGAAGTTTCATTCCTCCCTGAACACGTGGTATTCCATTATTTCAACATTTTGTGTTTCAGGCAAGGAGGTTTTAATCATAGAATTCGTAAAAATTGAAATATTGTATAATTCAAACAATAAAAAAACAAAAGAAATAGTGAGTGAGTGACATCATTGACTCTCTCATTTGGATGTAACTGGCTCGTTAAACTATTTTGTTAAAAATAAACGAAACTTTGAAATGTCATAACTTTTTTATTTTACATCGGATTTTGATGAAATTTTCAGCATTGTGCTTGTCTGATTTTTCTCTATTGATTCAAATCAACATTTTTCTTGGGTGGACTTGACCTTTAAATCTAGGTGACTTTTTTTGCTTGTCAAATTTCAAGGGGTAAAATGTGCCATCCTTTTTGAAAAAAAAGCTGGATCCTGTAGCACCCCGTAAAATTTCAACTGTTGATCCGCTCCCGTTATGCCTCTTCTAAATGCAGCTGCTTTCTTGCATTCTCCTGTATTTTGTCAATGATGATGAAATAAATGAAATGGTGAAAGGCGCAAGTAGGACTCCTACTAGGAAGACGAGGAGGCTTTGAATTTTGAAAATTAGGGGGCTTGAACCATTTGAAAACTAAAACCCTCTTCCCACTGGCCACAAGCACCGCTACAGTAGCGGTAATTCTCAGACTTGCAATAGACTAGCCCGGGATAACCTCGCCTCGCAATAACCACGCAGCAATCTATCGCTTACGCAAGCCATAGTAATAGCAGCGGGACAGCCCCGCCACTGTCGCGGTGTTCCTTCAGTGTGAAGGCACACAGTGGTTAGGACTCTCGTCTTTCAATCTGAAGGACATGAGTTTGATTTCCCGCCCTCAAATATTTCCGGTGCCAGGACCGGCGTATTAGAGTTGGGTCACTTGTGGGGTCACAAGCCTTCACATGTTTTGTTATGGAGCTGATTTATCCCAGCACCGTCCTGGGATAACTTCTCTACTGTGAATGCATTGATAACGGGTTTATAGTGGTGTCACCATCTTGTGACAGCACGGGCATGAAATTTGAAAACCAGTATGAGAGGGGTATAAAAGTAATGGATTTGATCTACATGCAATTGGGACGTTGATGAGAGTAGGGTTTCCGCAATGATTGATGTGGACAATGATATGATGATCTAGGGATGAAATTCTTAATTCCACAATTATAAATCATAAAGTGGGTTGTTTGTGGATCTTTGCATATTTTGTAAAGTGTAGGAGGAAAGATGTAATCCCTTGTCACGTTGTATGAAGTGTACTTTAGATCAAAATAAAATGCCTCTGAATATTCCAATCACTTTCCTTGATTTATCCGATTCAAGATAGATTTATTGGAAACTATCAAACTAGTAGGATAATTTATTCATTGGGTATTTTCCTTTTAGCGCCTTTTGAGTTATAGGTCTTTTTTGTCTCACATGCATAGCAGAATGAGGCTATACATGTAGGCGCAGCTTTTCCGATGGCGGCGGCGTCGTCAACATTGGAATCTTAACGAAAGTTTGGTTTATGAAATCTCATAACTTTAATTGGAAGTACACATGGAAGTATTTCATGGAATTTAGACATGAGGGTAATGAAGTGTCACTGAACATTCTGCCTGAGATTGAGATCACATGACGAAGGTCAAAGGTCATTTAGGCTCAATGAACTTAGACCATGTTGTGGAAATCAACTTGGAAATCTTAACTAAGGTTAAGTTTTTGAAATGTCAAAACTTTGAAAGTACCAGTATGTGGAACTACATTTAGATTAAAATAATAAAGTATAATTGAACAGTCAGTTCACATGACCAAGGTCAAAGCTCATTTCAGGTCAATTAACTTAAGCCATGTTGGGGAAGTTTTTTATGCCATCATAACTTTAAGTGTTAATGGATCTACTAAAAAGGGTATAGGCCTAATCAAAACTCAAGCATGAAATCTAGTTACGAAATGTGAAGTAGGCCTACATTCTAAATTAAGTGTACAGATAGCTACTCTAACTCTATCAAAATTAGAATTAAAATATCAAAACAGGGACTTGATTTTATTCAATTCAGTGGCCCCCAAAATGCCACATTCAATGAATAACACATTCATTTATGAAATGCTACTGCTCTTTTACCAGCAAAGCTACATGAAAGACAGGCTTTCAAGAGGAAGTTCATCTTGGGAAAAACTTATATAACTTACAAATAGAATAAAATAATAAAAATATTGATGAAAGTGAAAAAGATCAAGAAAGTTATTAGAATTTTTAGATCTATGTTATGTTGTGTAATAAAGAATACATGAATTTCATTTTTTTTTTATAAAAGGGAAGTTTACCCTGAAGAAAAGTTTGTTTTAAAAATAGAGAAAAATATGAAAAATATTGGTGAATATTTGAGGAAAATCCATTGATAGATTTAGAAAGTTATTTTACATGTAATTTTAAGGTTTGAATTTGTGACGTCATAACTGAGCAGCTGCCCCATATGTTATGTAATATATGGGAATGTAAATTTTTCAATGGTTAGTAATATTTAGGAACGGCCGAATGGGTGAAGAATCATACTGTATCTTTATGTCTATTGATATACTGAAGGTACAACTAAACCATTTTCAATTTTCTGAGAAAATTGATTTTTTACTTTATGATATTGAATTGAATTGAATTTATTTTCATACTTCACAAGATAACAAAATAATAACATAATACAAGAAGTAGATTTGATTACATAGAAAATACAAGGATAATGGCAGTAAATAAAGTGAAATATGAAGGAACCTGCATGAAAAGCAGAGCTTGTAATGTCTGCAGGTTCCTTAAAGTAATTATGAAGTTCGTAAGGAGATCGGACACTAAAGAAAAATTAGACTACAAAGGAAAGGCCAAAGATTAGCACAAAATCACAGGGTAAAGAATTAGAGGAAAAGTGGACAATGTGAAATATAGGAGGGGGATGAGTGAAGAATGAAAAAAAAATCAAAAACTATACCACATTATACCTTTAAAAAGGTACAAATCAAATACCTATATATATTCAGCCAGTGCTTCTTAACGGTGTCCATAACTGGACAAAAGAAATGATATCAGTTTACATTTAAACATACTTTTAATAGGGATAAACAGCTAGTTATTTCGTTTGGAAGATTATTCCAAAGCCTTGGTCCTTCAAATACAATTGTTCTTTGAGCAAACAACGTACGAGCATGTGGAAGGTGAAATGAGTCCCTTTGGGGGTAGGGTAAGAATGGATGAGGTTGTTTCTTTGAAAGAAGGAAGAAATGTATACATGTAGGAAAGCTGCTCACACATGATGTTACAAATCTAATATTTTATAACTTATTTTATTCTTTGATGGATTTTGCTCAAACCTTCGGCGAAATTTTTTGTCAATTTTATGCTATTTTAGTTAAAATTAACTTTTTGTCAGGTGTTCCCCTTATATGGTTTATACTAACTAAAAATGTTCTTCTGGGGTGTGGGGTGGGTACGAAATACAGTGTAATATACTGAAGGTACAATAAAACTACCTTTTTCATTTTTTAAGAAAATGACATTTCATTGATTTTTTATGATACTTGGGAATCTGCTCGCATGTGACATCACAAATAACAGAAAGAATTTACTCTAATTAACTTTTGAGACCTTTGATGAGTTTCCTCAAATTTTCACCAATATTTGGTTATTTATTTCTGATATTTTTTATGATAAACTTTTTTGTCAGGGCGACCTTCCCCTTTAGAAGTTTCAAGATGTTTTTGTTCATACAGTATGTACCATGCGTCTCCCCATAAATCATTCATGGTCTCCAAGGTCTGGAGGCATGTTATATCCGGTTTTGATGAGCTGACTCGGTCGCCTATGTTTGCATCTTTTGGCTTGTTGAATCAACTTGAGAAAGCTGAATAGCCAACTTGCCAAGTAAATCCTGAGAGATGTTAGCCATGCCAAGAGAAGAGTGAAAGAAAGAGAGGAGACAGAAGGTCCGTCTTCACCAACCGAGTTTTCAAATTAGCGTGCTATTTCTGATCCTGCAAATTATCCCGATATGAACAATTTTGAGATTATTTTGAATGGAGACGCGATTATCGTGCTCAAGATTGCAATCGTTAGTCAACTTGGGATTATTTGCATAACAGCGCACTATTTTACAAATTATTTGCAGGTGGAGACACACTCAGGATTATTTATTCACGGCGTCAGACCATAATTTATCAATGCCTCATTCGAGCAGGAATCGCTTTTCTCGCGATGGTGGAGACGGGGGTTTCTTGAATCACAAGATTAATTGCGAAGAGGGCCGATCGGGCTAAAATCTCGAGATCGAGCAAACTCGGGCTGGTGCAGCACCGCCTAGAGAAATGGACGAGTGATAGAGAAAGACCCTTCAGTTGGTTTCTCTCATGTACTATGCCTACTCATGCCAAAGATCTGATTTGCCCCGGGGTGGGGGGGGGTATTCAAATTATAACATGATACCTACATACATGTGCCACATAAAAAAATGAAAATAGGGGGCTCTGGAACTTTAATAACTTCCTGGTCTTAAAATGGGGGCATCCAGACATTGCCTCCAAAGGGTCTGCTTCGGGTGGCGTAAATGCAGAGAATGCTTTTTATCTGATATAAGTACTGAACAGGTTCTTGTAATGTAACAGGTACATGTACTCTGATGGTGTGGTTGGTCTGAATACAGCTACTGCAATGAGTAACATGAAAAATCAAGGATTAAAAATACCATAAATATTAATGTGGAATTTTCAATACAGTATTTAAAATTACCTAAAGTTGTGTTTGACTCAAAATTTTGACCTTTGGCAAGCATACATTAAGGTCAAACTGAGGCCTCAGACTCAGAGCTACCAAGTCTCACGCATTATGCGTGAGACTCAAGCATTTTGGACTCTTGTTTATCCCCTCAAATATCTGTCTCACGCAACTACATGTATCACAGCCTATCCCCATATAAATTGTACACAATGTCTGTGATCTCACTCAGATTCACGGAAAATCTCACGCATAGCTGGTCTTTGAACTTGGCATCTCTGCTGACTATGCCTTGACTTGAGAGGAGGCTAGAATTTGGCAACAATGAATTTGATACAGAAGAGACATAGCAGGTTTCAGACCACCTCAGATTTGGTCAATTACAGGTCTTCTTTTTATTTGCCAATTTGAAAGCAAATTACGCATAATATCCTCAAAAGAAAATTGCAAGTAGGTACTTGTCAACATTCAGGGTTGTGATAATTTTTGTCTCACCTGCGAAGCAAAGTGAGACTATAGGCGCCGCTTTTCCGACGGCGGCGGCGGCGGCGGCGTCAACATCAAATCTTAACCTGAGGTTAAGTTTTTGAAATGACGTCATAACTTAGAAAGTATATGGACCTAGTTAATAAAACTTGGCCATAAGGTTAATCAAGTATTACTGAACATCCTATTAGAGTTTCATGTCACATGACTAAGGTCAAAGGTCATTTAGGGTCAATGAACTTAGACCATGTTGGAGGAATCAACATCGAAATCTTAACCTGAGGTTAAGTTTTTGAAATGTCATCATAACTTAGAAAATATATGGACCTAATTCATGAAACTTGGACATTAGGTTAATCAAGTATCACTGAACATCCTACATGAGTTTCACGTCACATGACCAAGGTCAAAGGTCATTTAGGGTCAATGAACTTTGGCCGAATTGGGGATATCTGTTGAATTCCCATCATAACTTTGAAAGTTTATGGATCTGATTCATGAAACTTGGACACAATAGTAATCAAGCATCACTGAAAATTTTGTGCAAGTTTCAGGTCTCATGATTAAGGTCAAAGGTCATTTAGGGTCAATGAACTTTTGCCGAATCGGGGGTATCTGTTGAATTACCATCATAACTTTGAAAGTTTATTGGTCTAGTTCATTAAACTTAGACATTAGAGTAATCAAGTATCACTGAACATCCTGTGCGCGTTTCAGGTCACATGAACAAGGTCAAAGGTCAATGAACTTTGGCCGAATTGGGTGTATCTGTTGAATTACCATCATAACTTTGAAAGTTTATGGATCTGATTCATGAAACTTGTACATAAGAGTAATCAGGTATCACTGAATATCCTGTTCGAGTTTCAGGTCACATGATCAAGGTCAAAGGTCATGTAAGGTCATTGAACTTTGGCCATGTTGGGGTTTTTTGTTGAATAACCATCATATCTCTGTAAGTTTATTGGTCTAGTTCATAAAAAGTGGACATAAGAGTAACCATGTATCACTGAACATCTTGTGCGAGTTAGAGTAGTATTCAAAGTCAGCACTGCTGCTATATTGAACCGCGTGATGCAGGTGAGACGGCCAGAGGCATTCCACTTGTTTTTTTTTTAAATGCAATGCCCTGGAAGAGCACTCATTCTGTGTTTCTGAGCGATGAACCAATCAGCGGTCTCCGAATAGCTGTGCAGATCTTTGGCTGTTCGCGGTTGGCAATTTTCCACTGTGCTACACAGAGTATGAGTGGGCACTCGAAAGAGAAAAAAAAATTGAGGGTCTTTGGAATAAGAAAAATAAGGAATTTCTTGGGCTTTCTGAATTGGTGATGCCCTGTAGCCAAAAGTTAGATTGAAAACATACATTTACACTATGTAGCACCCCCCCCCGGGCTTATTTGCCTACATGCATTTGTGTGGTGGGGTACGAGTGTAAGAGCAAAATAGCTTAAGCTTTACAGGTATATCCAATGTTACCCAGAAAGTAATGAAAGTAGTCCCCCCCTTAAAAAAAATCAAATCAGATCAAATAAATAATTAATAATAATGATTAAAAAAAAATGAAATGAAAATGCAAATAAAATAAATAAATGAATAATAATTATAATTTTGTCTCTTGTCTCAGTTGGTTTTGAGAAGTTTTGAGAACCCTATTCCCTCTTGTTATACTTTGTCAGTGACTTTTTTTCTATTGGCTAATTATCTTAAATTGGACTTTTATAAGCTTTATTGAACTCCTATTTGGAAAATTTCTTATTGTGTTTCCATTTGAACGTTAAAGGCAGAGGCCCGTATTCTGAAGTCGGGGTTTTACTAAAGCTCAGGGTTAAAATTGTGGTTCAAGTATGGATAGCCAATTGTTACATAAATCAATAACGGTAGAAATATCATATTCAGCACATTTGGCTCTCAAATCACTCATAATTGTCTGGGAAGTATAAATAGATGATTCTCTTCACCATCGATGAATCAGGAAAGAGCAAAATAAACATGAGAAACATACAATACCATAATTTTAGCGCAGAGTTATACCATGGTCTATTAAAGTAAAACCTGACTTAAAAATACGGGCCAGTCTCTTAAGTTACAAACAATGTTTAACACAAATGTTGTGTATCCTGTTTTCAAACTTATCATATATATATATGAGTGGCATGATTGATAGGAGGTAATCTTTATGGGGTGTGGCTTTTTATTTCACCTTCAGTCTATTATTGACATTTAGGGGTTATTTTTTTCATCGGGAGTGCAATTTTTTTTGCAATTAAGAAGCAATTATCTGGTAAAATAAACAAATGTCAGTCACTTTATGATATTGAATTATTGGTGTCAATGAAATTCTTTGTGGCAAATCTTTAATAGGGTGAAGTCCTAGTTTGTCACCCCAAAATGATTGTATTTGGGGCATTATAGGTGCGATTATGGCCCTGATGAAGGACGTAATCGTCCCTAATTGTCCTCCTGTATTAACAATGCTGATGAGTGGTATCCACACTAGGGGATAAAACACGTACATGTACATGTTTATGTAAACGGATATGTCACATAAAGTTCAATGTTATGAAACTTCTGAATCATAATGTATGGAAAATGAAAGAGAAAAAATGTCAAAAGAAGACAAATCAATACAAATAACCCGGGGGGGGGGGCACTACTATTGACAAGTGGATACCATGCATGCGTGACAAAAAAACATGTAAAAAGGATCTCTTTTTCAAGATAATAAGGGTGTAAAAAAAACACTACAAAATTTGCGAGGGTATAAAAAGAGTAAAATGCTTTTAATATAAATGTGATGTTTTTTGTTTGAAATAAATAAACTTGAACTTGAAATGTTCTTTTTGCCCCAACACTACATGTTTATAGGGTCCAATTTTAGTGAGGTGTGTAGGGTGGTACTAAGCCCAATGAAAATAAAGGTCAAGCTGGCGTCCACAATTATGATACTATCGTATGTGTTTAGGGGGGTCAATTCGGGAATACTTGCTAATGGTGCCATTTTGTTTCCAATACTTGTTAAGGGTGGGGTTTCACATGCCAATACTCGTCAAGGGGTGCATTTTCAGAACATGGAAAATACTTGCTAGGGTGCTTTTTGAAACCCCATGGTACCGCATGGTATACACTCATCGATGGAAGTGCCCCCTCCCCCCCCCCTCCCGGGACAAATATCAATGTGGGCTTGTGCCATTCCTGAGTATTGCCATTTGACTTGAGCATTTTGAAAGTTAATCAATGTGTTAGTAGTATGGTATGAAAACCATGGGGGAGGGGGGGACCAGTCAAATATATTGCTGTACACATGCGTAACCAAAAAAACTTTAAAGGGATGTTTTTCAGTTTTGGACTCTGGCCGCATTTGCACTCATTTTAGGGTATCAAAAAACAACGATTGTCAAGAAAAAGGGTGGTGTTGAAAGACTGGTCAATGGTCGAATGCAGGGTCAACCAAATTTAGGGTATTTATTTTCCAAAGCTTTTTTTTTAAGACTAGCCAAACGTGTTTAGGGTAATATGGAGGTCTCCCACATTTGAAAATGTATTATGTTGATATTTGTCTATTTTTTTTTATTCTGATATTTGTTTTAATGATTAAAAAAAAAGAAATTCATCAGGTATTACATTGCTAGATTTGTAGTATTCTGGTGCACCAGGGGAATATGAATATCAATTTGGTGGGCTAATGATGTCATATCCCCACTTGTTGTTTTGTATTTTACTATATTGATTTTATTCTAAATTGTTCTACCAAAAACTAAAACAGTTGGATTGACAACTGATTGATAGCATTAGTTATTTATTCCTGTAACTTATTTCATCATAATGGAGACATGCCATTTAATACAAATGAAACAATTAATTTCACGTAATAACATAAGAAAAAGGGAAGTGGGGATGTGACATCATGAGCCCACCTAATGAATATTTACATCAACGTGCATATACATGTAGCTATTTTCACAAAATATTGCCTAACTTTAAAATTCAGTAACTCTCATTTGTTATCCGATTTGAATGAAATTTGTAGCATTTTGCTCTGTGAATTTTACTCTATTTATTTAGATATAAATATGCTCGGCCTAGAGGTAAAGGTAAATGCTAGTTTTGGTAACGATATCAACATGAGTTCGTACAGAATCCTATGAAATGACCACCAAAGTGTCTATATAAATAAAACGCATGTGCCAAAGGATTCTGGAAGAAATTGTGTAATTGCTGAGAAATAAGCACAGGATTCGGGTAGAGCGTCGGGCCCGACGCTCTAAGCTATAATTATACATTGTCCCACATGCGCTTATCTGTGTTGGGGATCTTCGGTGTGAACATTTTTCAGCGTAGATTTCAAGATTTCACAAAGTTCAGTTCATGTAACTGTACCAGATCTAGATCCTCAATGATATACTGACAATTAAGCCTTGTTTTACAGACTTTCTCATGAAATCAGTGTTTACTGCAACTACTTGAATTTCTCTTTAATGCCTATATCTGACTTTCATATTTTTCAGATGAAAGCTGCATTGATAGTTTCACAGACCCGACTACGACCACCGGCGAGAATGGTCGAGTGGGAGGGGGCTGTAACGCTGATGGGGTGTGTCTACCCTGTAAGGTCTGCGGTGACAAGTCCTCTGGTTTTCACTATGGCGTCATGGCCTGCGAGGGCTGTAAGGTAATTATATCACTTTTATCATTTGACGAAAAATACTGAATAAAAGAATTAAGTCAGTCCCCCTACCCTAAGCATATCTATCTAAAAACAAGGAAAACATACTGATTTGAGTGCTAAATTTTCATGAATAGGAGAATGATTATGATTTTATTCATAAATTTGCATGTTTAAATTTTAAGTTTCCAAAAGAAATCAACTATTCAAATTTGCTATAATTGTCTTTATGACCCACATGTACATGTCTATGGCATATAGGACCCCCAAATCACAGAGATGCACTGCATGTAAATGAAGAAAGAGCGTGTGTTGATTTTTTAATCATAGGCATTTTTAGAATCTTATATGTAGCACATACACCAACAAACCTAAACTAGACAAATCACGTTTACCTGACCAATCAAAACTTATATCTGACTGATCAAAACCTATACCTACCACACCAGTCAAAACCTAACTGATCACAGCCTATAGCAAACTGATCAAAACCTTTACCAGACCACCTAAACCTTTACCAGACTGATCAAAACCTATACCAAATCAATCAAAATATACCAGACCGATTAAAACCTATTGCAGACTGATCAAAACCTATACCAGACTGACCAAAACCGGTACCAGTGCAGACTGATCAAAACCTATACCAGATTGATCAAAACCGGTACCAGACTGATCAAAACCGGTACCAGACTGATCAAAACCTATACCAGACTGATCAAAACCTATACCAGACTGAACAAAACCTATACCAGACTGATCAAAACCTATACCAGACTGATCAAAACCTATACCAGACTGATCAAAACCTATACCAGACTGATCAAAACCTATACCAGACTGATCAAAACCTATACCAGACTGATCGAAACCTATACCAGACTGATCAAAACCTATACCAGACTGATCAAAACCTATACCAGACTGATCAAAACCTATACCAGACTGATCAAAACCTATACCAGACTGATCAAAACCTATACCAGACTGATCAAAACCTATACCAGACTGATCAAAACCTATACCAGACTGATCAAAACCTATACCTGACTGATCAAAAACCTATACCAGACTGATCAAAACCACTACCAGACTGAACAAAACCTATACCAGCCTGATAAACACCTATACCTGACTGATCAAAACCTGTACCAGACTGATCAAAACCTATACCAGACTGATCAAAACCTATACCAGACTGATCAAAACCTATACCAGACTGATCAAAACCTATACCAGACTAATCAAAACATATACCAGACTGATCAAAACCTATACCAGACTGATCAAAACCTATACCAGACTGATCAAAACCTATACCAGACTGATCAAAACCTATACCAGACTGATCAAAACCTATACCAGACTGATCAAAACCTGTACCAGACTGATCAAAACCTATACCAGACTGATCAAAACCTATACCAGACTGATCAAAACCTATACCAGACTGATCAAAACCTGTACCAGACTGATCAAAACCTATACCAGACTGATCAACACCTATACCAGACTGATCAACACCTATACCAGACTGATCAACACCTATACCAGACTGATCAACACCTGTACCAGACTGATCAAAACCTTTACCAGATTGATCAAAACCTATACCATACTGATCAAAACCTTTACCAGACTGTTCTAAACTTGTACCAGACTGATCAAAACTTATACCAGACTGATCAAAACTTATACCAGACTGTTCTAAACCCAACCAGATTGGTCAAATACTATACCAAATCAATTAAAATATACAAGACTGATTAAAACCTATACGAGACTGATTAAAGCCTATACCAGACTGTTCTAAACCCAACCAGGCTGATAAAAAACCTATACCAAATCAAAGAAACCAAGTCAAAAGAACCACATGTATACCAAATAGGTTTTAACCTGTACCAGACCAATGAAAAAATACAATGTTAGTATGAAGGACGGTTAAGTTTATAGTGTGCTTTTTGACATGTGGCAGAATATTTTGATGAATGTAATGTACTCTATCAAGTACTTCCTTTTATTCAGGGTTTCTTCCGAAGAAGCATTCAAAAGAAGATGGAGTACAAGTGTCACTTTTCCGGGAACTGTCAGATTGAGAGAGTTAATCGCAATCGATGCCAGCATTGCAGATTTAGAAAGTGCCTCGCTGTTGGAATGTCAAAAGAATGTAAGTTTCTCTTGATTTATGACAGAGTTTTTGCACCACGACGTACGGATGGTTCAAGAACAGAGAAAATTATTTTCAAATGCCCTTCATGACTGAACAACCAAGAAGTATTTTTCTAAAATTGAGGAATCAAAACAGCAGTTTCATCCTTAAATCTGGACAAACAACATTTTTGCAATTTTTTGAAAGTTAGGATGAAGCTTCTGTTGTACAGTTCCGGTTCACCAATTTTCAGCAATGACATCCTATCTGTTCTTTGTCATTTGATTGGCAATTTCAATACATTTACTCTCTGTACATCATGTAGTGAAAACTGTGCACCAATCAGACTCGAGGATTGAATGGGAGAATTTTACCAATGTTAGATTTCAAAGTTACTGCCATAGGAAATCTTATGATATTGATAAAACAGGGTATTTGTATTTTACATCGCACATGCATGTATCCACCTTGTTAGGTGCTCAAGGTGCCCCATGTTACCCCAGCTATGCTAGTCTCCCAATTCCAGTGCTCACAGATTTTTGAGGAATTACTTGCTGGTATCCATTTAGGCCTACATGTACTTCACCTGTGTTGAGTGTTGTACATTGTGAATCAATGTCTTGCTGAATGAAATTATACCATGACTGGTATTCGAACCAGTGTCCCTCTGTTTTGAAGTCCAGAGACTAATCAACTGACCCACAATGCTTCGCTTAAATGCAACAAGGCCGAAGTGATGGTGTGACTTCGCTACTCACTGCTGAAAGTTGCCAACTTCTTCATTTATCATTATCAATTCCATTCTGTTTAAATGGAATTGATTATACATAAAAATGCAAATTTTTATTGAAATAGCAA
Organism: Lytechinus variegatus; assembly: GCF_018143015.1. Classification (NCBI taxonomy): domain Eukaryota; kingdom Metazoa; phylum Echinodermata; class Echinoidea; order Temnopleuroida; family Toxopneustidae; genus Lytechinus; species Lytechinus variegatus. The sequence goes on along the minus strand of NC_054748.1, from coordinate 15,117,036 downwards.
GATATGTGATGGAATTAATATGTTCATTCATTTGTTGTTTGAGGATTGGACGTTGCTCTAAAGTGAATGAAGCAAAATAATTGTGATGAGATTCGCAAATTGGCAACATTTCAAGAATGAAATCCATTGTAAAAAAATGCATATTTATGTTTTAAAATGTGATGCTGTTATCTTCATTTTTATGTAGCTGTGAGGATTGGACGCTACTCGAAGCGAGTCAAGCAGAATAATCTTGATGAGATCCGCAAATTGGCAACAAGGCCAGAGACAGCAGAAGATAGAGAGGCACGTGAGAAACGCGAGATGGAGATCTACACGATGAGCCAGACGATCCTCCAAGCGAGGGATGCTACTTTCCTCTACGATAAGAAAACGGTTCAGTCGTTACTTGATAGACGCTCAGAACTCATGGTAAGGAGGCACACATTTGATTGGATTCCGTTTGAACTCATTTTTAGATTGTTGCAATGAATCATGTCCCAGGAAGAAACGCTATCTTGATTTGTTGCAAAAGAAGGTTAATAGTAGTGTGGTACCTGCGGTTTATCTGGAAAATGGACCTTGAAACAAGTTTAGTAACCTTCATTCTACTCTAAAAAGAGATGATGCTTGATCAATGCAATCTTTGTTTATTGCAAGAGAAGTTTAATAGGTAGTGTATTCCTGTGGTTCATCTGCAAAAGGAAGTTTGAAACAAGTTTAGTAACCTTAATTTTACCCCAGGATAGAGATTGTAAATACAATATTTGTTTGTTGTTTTAGAAGAGGTTGAATAGTAGAGGGGCCCCATGGTTCATCTTCCAAAGGGAATCATGAAACAAATTTTGCAACCTTAATTCTATCCCAGGATAGAGATGATAAACAGAATCTTTGTTGTTGGAGGGCGAATAGTAGTGGGGCCCCTTGGCTCACCTGCAAAAGGAACCTGGTTAGTGTTTCATAAAGCTGTTCGTATTAAAGTTAAGAGTGACTTCAAGAACGACTGGTGTACATTTCTTACGCGCTAAGTGATCACCAATGAACGTATCATTTACCACACGAAAGGATCACCAGTCGTTCTTAAAGTCGCTCTTAACTTACGAACAGCTTTATGAAACGGCCCCAGGAAGTAAGGTTTATAACCTCGATTCTAACCAAGGAAATGAATTTTAAGTACAATCTTTGTTTGTTGCAGGAGAGGTTGAATAGCAGTGGCGCCCCCGTCGTCCCCGACTCGTTCACGTCGGATCTGAGGGAGGAAGAGAAGAAAAATAGCAAGACTTTTGCGTGGAAGATATTCCTTGAGGCGATCTCACCAGCCATCAGGAGGATTGTGGAGTTTGCTAAGTGCCTTCCGGGCTTTATGAAGATACAGCAGGTATGCTGTGGCCATATGATAATTGTGATCATAACTGTCATCATCTTCATCATTACCACCACTACCATCGTCGTCATCATCACCATTATTATCATCATTATCACCATCGCAATCATTATGATCATCGTCATCAACATCATTATCATTTTCATCATCAGCATCAGCATCATCATCATCACCATTATCATCATCACCACCATCATCACCACCAACATCATTATCATCATCACCATCATCATCACCATCATCATATCATCATCACCATCATCATTACTATTATCATTATCATCACCTTAATCACCATTATCATCATCACCACCATCATCACTGCCAACATCATTATCATCATCACCACCGTCATCACCATCATGATTACCACCATCATCATCACCTCCATCACCACCATCATCACCACCGCCATCATCACCATCATCATCACCACCATCATCATCACCACCATCATCATCATCAGCAGTCATCACCATTCTGTACATCTGACCTCCTTTTTTCCATTGTTACTTCACTTTCTTGTTAAGCAATCATGCTTTCAGAGCATTACAAAGTTTTCAATAGGAAATATTAAATGGAGAGAAACCATAATGTGTTCAGATCCTAGCTAAATACCGCATTTTCTCTTGTCTTTTAGTGTGATCAGATGCAGCTTCTAAAGCAGTCCTACTTCGAGGTCTGGATGATCCAGGTCAGTCCCCTGGTGTCTCACACCGATCGTAGCCTCATCCTCGGAAACAACACCCTCCTCGATTCCCGTCTCCTGGAGAGTATGGGACAGGACAATCTATGGCGGCACGTCTTCGAGTTCACCCAATCTCTCAGTAAACTCAGCCTCAGCGAGATGGAGACGTCACTGTTCATCGCATCCACCATCATTAATTCAGGTTTGTGTTCACACTGAAGCCACACTACACTTACTGGGCATTGTGCATTGGTGGCGGAAGACAAAATAAATTTTGGGGGGTCCAACTGAAATTTTGGGATGGAGACAGGTAAAAAATTTGACTACCAAAAAAAAAAAGGTATCAACCAAAATTGTATGATGAACCACCACAATTTTTTGACAAGCCAAAAAAAGGGGGGACCACCTGAATTTTGGGGGGACGCAGGAAAAAAATATAACAAGCCCCCCAAAAAGTTCTCAACAAAAAAATTAGGGGAGGGACCGTCCCCCCACCTCAAATTTAGAATGGGACCTGTCCCCCCCCCCCCCCCCCCCCCCCCCCCGCTTCCGCCGCCTATGGTATTGTGGCCATCCATATAAAAAAAAATAGATAGAGCTTGTTTTATGCTGTGGCACTCACATGACCTTGAAACAACAGGAAAAGTGCTCTATGACACAAATAACTGTACTATCGGGGTTTACCAACATGTGAGAATTGGGATGCAATGGTCCATTTCTGCATGTACATGCAACTTCCAGAGTGGAGTCTGACCTCCTAAAAGTCAAATACGTTTTTAGTATAAAGGTAAAGGAAAGTACATGTAGTTGCAGCAAACAATTATTTCATGAGAAAGTCTTTAAAATCAAGGCTACCATGGTATCATACATGTATATCTATATCTGGTACATTAATGTAAAATTATCTTTGAAAAAACTTAAGGACAATCTGCTGTTCCGGTCCACCAATTTTGGACAAAAACCTCTGAGCTGTCCATGTGATTTCACAAGTTTTTTTCAATGGATTTACAATGTTGCAAAATCTGTCCCTGTTGCAATTGTGAAATGTTGAAATTAAAAAATCTCATTTTCAGGCCTATGTGAGAACAGAAAGAATTGCTAGAAATATGAATTATTTTTGTACGATTATATCCATTTCCTACTAAATTGTACAAACCGTATGTGAGAGCCTGCATGCCATAATTTGTTGTAATTTCATCATGGACTCTATGATTTTCGTGTAATGTTCATACACCATGCTCATCTTTCATCATATTCTGTCAGATAAAATGAGATAAAATAATCGTTTTATTCGGCTTTAAGATCCTTAGTTTGAAACAAATCATTGAACTCATTTTGTGGTCCTATCTTTGCACTTCTACTGTAAAAGCATTATTTAGATGTAGCTCAAACTGGAGCAGAAATATTTTAAAGGAAATTATGGACATGAATGGGAAAGAGAAATTGCATATTACAAGGCTTATATTAGACTTGGCTGATTTTTCAGATCGTGCTGGGCTCCGTCGAAGGACAGACATCGAGCCCCAATCGGAGCTGATCATGGAATGTCTTAGGCGAGAGCTGAGCCGCAAAGATCCTCAGGAGACGAGACGCTTCTTTCACCTGGTAACCAAGATGCAGCTAATGCGCTCGACCTCGTTGCTCCAGGCGGAGTCGTTGCTTGGTTTTCGTCTGGAGTATCCATCTATCCCGGTCCCGCCGCTCTTGGTGGAGCTGAACGAGGCAATAGGAGACCCGCCTAAACCGGACATTCATGATCTGTGCAGTGGCATCATGAATGACTCCAATGGAAATATGTAAGGCAGCATCCTTTCCATTTCTCTCTAATGATACACGGTGTGGTATAGATCCCAACGGGCCGGCCCTCATAGAGTATGTATGCGCATTTCCTGCAAGATTCTGTAAAAAGAAGGCAAGATCATACGCTATGAGTAGACTGATATTCTTGAAGAAAAAAAATCTTGTAAAATTGGTGAAAGGCAGGCTTGCCCACTGTCACACAGTCTGCATTTCACCCACTTCTCATGCAGTCATATTGATCATACATGTAGGGATTCTCATCTTATAACCCCAAAATAGAAAGTACAAAATAATAATCTATTATATCAAGATAATCAATACCCTGCTGAAGGATTTGACATAGAACAACAAACTTGTGGTATAGACAAGTTTAAACTATTTGTTTTGAAGTATTGACAATTGATTTTGATTATAAAAGAAAAATTGTAAATCCCTATTTTATTGCTTGAAAATAGAAATCGTCTGAAAATTCATTTTGCCCAATTGATCATGGGCCCGGCAGCTACTGTGCGTCACCAGATCAACGTTGCTCACTCCTTTGAATTAGTGGCTGCTGGGCCCACGATTGACTGGGGTAAAGTGAATTTCCGGAGTATTTCTATTTCGAACAATAAAATGTGGATTTTCATTTTTTTTTTTTTTTTTCATTTGTTATTGACACCTTAACCTAAAAATACACATACTGTACCTTTTTTCTTTGCCAACAGAAACAAAAGGTGCCCCGACATCTGGGAGAAGCTGCCCCTACCGAAGCTGATCAAAGGCTGCGGTTTGTTCCACCCTCCCAAGTCCGTTTGCGGCGTACCTACCAACGTCATGCCAACCATACCCAAGGAAGAGAAAGGGGAACGTACGAGTTGTTCCGCCTCCAGCCAACCCTACCAGTGAATCGCGCTCTCACTAGCCAACTGCCTTGTGTTCGATATGATGGTTGTACGTGTGACTCTGCTTCAGTCGAATGTGTTCGACTGAGGCGAAATATGACTTAGGAGACGTGATTAACACATGTTTTGCATAATTTGTCTGAAATCATGCTCTTGAGGTAGGCGATTATTCAGAGTCGACTGTACAGACCCGACTCTGAGTGATTAAAAGGGACTTATTGTTGCATGTAAGAGTAACTGGGCATTCTTGGTCGCTTCGTCTTTGTACTCAATTTCTTTCCTATTGATGGTAGAGGTTAACAAGAAGACTTGAAATTGATATCACCGATGTTATCATTATGATTTAAGTAAAATTTGTTGTTGCGTGACAGTGGTGCATCAGTCAATCAATCCAGAGCTGGTACATTGGCATTATCATTAATACATATTCCTGCATTTGTATCATCAACTCCAAGCTTGAAAAGGCATCGTGGCTCGGTGCATTCACCGAATGTTTCCACTGCCATCTACATGTAGTCTATTTCACAGTGGCTGGACAGTGTAGAACAAACCTTGAACCTTGAAGACCTAATCCCTTAACCCGTTGAATACTGAATTCTGTAATTCCCACAGACTTTGTGCAGGTATCACCTGGTTCCAGTTTACAACGGGTTAACCACCTCTTCCAAGTTGAACCCGGATATGATAAGCTGTGACAGTAGATGGTGGTGCAGACAATCGTGTTGGGTTTCTATTTCAAATAAAAATGGAGAAGGGCAAGTAAAAACCATGCTCCTGGGGCTTACAGCATCCTGGAACCTACAGGAGGTTCTAACCCTCTGAAGACAGGAAGGGCAGCCTATTGGAAGACAGCGACTCTTAGGTAGTAACCGTCAGGGATGGAGAAGGGCAAGTAAACTGGAGAAGTAAACCCACAGGTTTACAGCATCCTGGAACCTACAGGAGGGTCTAACCTCTGAAGACAGGCAGGGCAGCCTTCTTGAAGACAGTGACTGTTTTGGGAGTAACCATCAGGGATATAGTCAAGGGCATTACTTCTGAGTTGCGAGGCTGCTGGAGAATACCTTTCCCTTAGACTTTGTACACATGACTCGGGCCAAGGCCGGCAAAATGTGGCCATATGGCCGGCCTCGACCAAATCCCTGGTAACCGCTGTAGCTGGAAGATGGTACCAGATGCGAATCGTAACCGAGTGAGGATGCCTTGACGTAGAAGTTTCCCATCATGTCCATTACACATTCATCCAACGGGTATTTTCATTTCGTATTTCAGGCACTATCGGGGAAAAAAGAAGGGTATTATATCGTTATTTTGTATATTTCTTACAGATCAACTATTTTTTAAGCAGAATGTACATATTGGTTAACCGTGTTCTGGTCTTACCTCTGTCAGAAATACTATTTCTATTTTATTAGTAAAAGATATATGTGTGTCCAGACAGGCATTTCACAAAGCTGTTTGTAAGTTAGGAGTGATTATATGAAAGACTGTTGACCCTTTTTACAAGCTTAAACAACACCAATGGAAATGTAGTGCATGTGATTTACCACAAGAAAGGCTCATCAGTTATTCAGTAAATTGCTTGTTATCACTTACAAACAGCTTTAATAATGAACCTAACAGCACATCTCAAACTATGTTATTCTACCTGCAAAGAAAATATATGACTCTGTGAGTCTCTTTGTACACTTTGTGGATCAGGGGGCCGATCTTACAAAGAGTTGCGATTTATCCGATCAATCACAACTATGGAAATCCAGCAAAGTCATCATATAAAATGCACGTTGTTCAAAAAAAAATTGTAGATATAAATGAATATCCATAAATTCATTGATTTTTTGACAATTTGGTGTGTTGTTCTTTGTTTAGAAAGGACATTTGGCAAATATCTTGCAGAAAAAATTATGACACTGATGGATTTCCATAGAGTTATGATTGGTTGGATCAATTGTAACTCTTTGTAAGACGGGGCACAGGAATTCAGAATTTGAGCTATATTTTTACTCAAAGATAAGTCAGTGACCGTACAGGGCTTTATAATAGACATGGAACAGTTCATTAGGCAGATTAATTTCATTACATGTATTTACGCAAGGGAAAGATCTCATGCTTGGATTCGCTAAGATGGGTTTATGCATTACTTAAGATCAAAGACTAGGGCCCTGCCTTCAAAGAGTTGCGATTGATCCAATCAACCACAACTATGGAAAGCCAGCAATGTGGACATCTAAACTGCGTGTTTCAAAATATTGTATAGATATGATGTATGATATGGTGTATATTCATACATTCATTGTTTCCTTGGAAATTCAGTGTGCTTCTCTTTGCTTACAAATGAGGTGAGTAAATTTCCTTTAGAAGAAATTATGACAATGAAGGATTCCCATACAGTTAGGTTGATTGGATCAATAGTAACTCTTTCTAAAGACGGGGCCCAGCAGCAGCTATGAGTGAGATTTTGCATGACTCGGAATTAAATAACAGGCAATGTTAAAGTGATTGGTTAACATTGGTTTGACTTTTAAAAAAATCTAAGCTAGAAGGTCACACTTGTCACCTGTGTCTGTGATATGTTACAAAAATGAAGCCCAGAAGAAATTGCATTCGAAAATAATTATTTAGTGCTTCAAAAATTGGAATATGAAGTGACCGGAAACACCATCTTAATTTTATCCCATACACTTATGTGTAGTATTTAGGCGTCTATAAGACACCTATTTTACAAAATCGGGGTTTGCCTTGTAGTTTTAGCTTTTCATTCTCAATAATGGTTGTTTTCAGGGTTTATTAGTTCGAATACATGCACTTGTACACATGTTTCATCTTGGTTTGAGAATTTTTTTAAGTCGGCTGCTCACAAAGTTAAACAATACCTTTAATGTATATGGGGAAAGAAATCTGGGTCCCGTCTTACAAGGAGTCGCGATTGATCCGATCAACCTCAATTCTATGGAAAGCCATCATCGCCATAATATTTTCTACAAGAAATTTGAAGAATGTGCTTTGTAAACAAAGAGAAGCACACTGAACTTTCAAGATAACAATGAATATATGAGTAAACATCATGGTTAAAAAATATTTTGAACAAATATGCGTGATAGATATTGACACTGCTGGCCTTCCATAGTTATTGTTGATTGGATCAATCATGACTCTTTGTAAGATGGGGCCCTGAGGGGATGAGCAAATACGGGAGGCTGGTATGTCTGAAATGGTATTGCATTCAACCTGACTAGATCCGCCTTTGCAGCAGACTGAAATCTGAAGAAAATAATTTGCTGGTCTATAATCATAGACCATTTTTTTTTTCTCCAGATTTCCAGATGCATAAGTAAAGACATATTCAAGTGAGGAATTTTACAAGTGTCAGCATATATTGAGCTAACAGGCAGGGTCTGGGATATTTGAATTTTTTTATGCCTTGCTCCAAGATTAATACCCTTTTCATAAACCTATCCTCCAATTAGGCGCCTAAGAGTAATGCGGATAATTAAATAAAAATTGCGTTCACAAACTCCGAAAATAAGCCGCATGATTTTTACGAGCGCCCATCCTGAAAAAGGCGGATAATCGTCATGACAACTGGACACGCCCCCTCCGATGCGGTTGTGTTGGAAAAGGGTGACCTTGTGACCGCACCATGGCAATTATCCGCATTATTTGGAATTGCGTTCATAAACTCAGAATCTTGTCCCGATGCTGCTATTATGCGGATAATAGCAGCATCAAAATAATGCGGATAACTCTGGTCCTCCTCCAATTTTACGACCAAATTATGCTGCTATTAGCCGCATAATTGGGTTTATGAAAGGGGTATTAGTTGAATAGATTTGGGCATGGATTTTAGTTTTTACCACTGTTCTGATGTAAAACCATGTTTCACAGTGAATGGGTGAACAGCTTAAATACTAGCCAATATCCAGGTAGTTCTACTAACCTCTTATATATATTGATATACCTGTTCGTACATGTAGATATACAATTATATATACACTTGAAATGAATGTTTGCCATGTTTTTTTTAATGATCATTGTTGAAGGGATTTTTGCATGCATGTGGCGGATCTATTAAGGTGAATGTGAAAATCTCGTATGAAAAATGTTTACTTTTTATTTGTATTCATATTTTGTGCAAATTTCTGAGCCTGTCTCACTACACAATGGTTTTGTAGGCTATAATAATACAATAATAAATAATATAGGATATATATGTATACTCACACATCTACCTTGTTAGATGCTCAAGGCACTCCTGTATTACCCCGACTAAGCTAGTCTACCGATTCCGGTGCTTACAGCTTTTTAAGGAATTACTTCCTGCCGGTACCCATATACCTCACCTGGGTTGAGTGCAGCACATTTTGGGTAAATTTCTTGCTGAAGGAAAACACGCCACAGCTGAAATCAAACCCACGTCCCTCATACCCTTTTTACACAGGATTTTCCTAGCTCCTGACTATCGCTAACCCCGTACTATTTTTTTTTCCTTTTCACACATGCCAAATTGTTATTGGTAACCCCTGATAAGGAATGCTTGCTTTTCACACACGAAACTCGCTAACCCCGGACTAGTGGTTTTTGTTGATCATTCGTAGTACAAGTACTTCACTCGTACTTGCCATTTAGCCCCACCTATAGTACGGGCTTAAGCTTAGCCCACTTTCGTTTTACACTAGCGATCTTAACCCCGTACTATCGCTCTTAGCACCGCAATTGCTGGGATAACCCTGCTTTTTTGCAGGGCCAATCCCGTACCAAAGGTGGGGTTAGCCCACTTTGCAAAAATGCTGTGTAAAAAGAAAGTGGGCTAAGCTTAACCCCGTACTATAGGTTTGGGGCTAAATGGCAATTTAGCCCCACCTATACTACAGGGTTAAGGAAATTTCAGCGTGTGTAAAAAGGGTATAAGATTGAAAGACGGGAGTCTTAACCACTACATCACAATGTCCCCACGTGAACCACCTTTGGTAGGTAATAAATCTGATGATAAATTGCCCCATTTATAGTCTTTCTATCCCAGCCTTATAAGGATGAAAATGCCACAAAGAATTAAGACAAAATACGGTATAGCATATCTGAGTCATTATTGATTGAACGATAGCCAATGATAAAGCATCAATAATAAGTTACAGCTGGGGTAGTATCCTTTGGAAGTGCAGAGAGATATTTTAATTCATAATGTGATATGCGCTATACAAGAACTGCCTATTAGTATTAATATTATTATTAGTATTATCATGTGGAAACAAAATTGTTTTGTTAGAGAAGAACGACTTAGTCTTTGTTACTTAGAATTTGAAGAGATTATTAGAAATCTGAAATGCGAATAGCTATAGCTCTTCTTTAACTCAACCTAAAAAGACAACTCTTAGTATTTACAAAGTTAGAAATTACTTGAAATCTGAAATATATATTCTCCTACAACTCAATTTTAAGAAGACAACTCTTGATATATATTTTTTTCAATTAAGTCATTTATATTTAAGTCCGATTTGTAAAGTGAGAAATTGTTTGAAGTCTGATGCAACATTTCTTATTCTTCAAATCAATGTTAAGTGACAACTCATATAATTTTGTAAATTTTTACAATTGAACAATATTGTTTTCAAAAACTTTTCTTCCAATATATTTTTAGTTAACTAATCATGGTATAAAGTTATTTAATAAACAATTAAAAGAATCATCTGAAATTATGAAATAACAATTGTAGTTTCTTCAGTTTAAATTTGAAGTGACTGCTCATGGTAAATAGTTATATAGTATGTAAAAGAAATTTGAAAATCTGAAATTAGAATAGCTATTCTTCAACTCAATTGATAATATAATGTGCATGTGGTTTAATGTATAATATTACATAATCATTTACATGTAAAATCTGAAATAGCAACTAAACCTTTTATTCAAATCAAGATATAAATGACATGCCATGCCATGGAATAATGTCCAAATTTTAATACATTAATAGTTAAGACATCATTTGAAAATCAACTTTAAAGTTCCTACTCCAGGGGGGGTTGTTTCACAAAGATTTAAGTATGACTTGGGAGTTGCACTTAAAATAATAGTTGCGCTCTCCATAGTTAAAACGCTCTCCACAGTCGGATTAAGCTCAGAGGATGTGCACTGATGCGTAGGTTGCACGGGCCTAAAACATTTCCGATAGAATCATGTGTTAATTTGGCACTTTACAAAATTCATAAAAAATAAGGATGAAATTCAAGGGGCGAATGTTTACTACCAGTGGATACTATAGGAAATATATCCAACATTCCATATCTGACCAGAAAAGGGTACCTTGACCGACTCATTTGAAAAATAAATCGGTATTTATGAAGACTACGCTTGATAGGATCAAATTCAGAACCTGAGACAGTAAAATGGCCCTTATCCTTCCGCCAGTCAAATTTAGTTCCAAATCTTCATAATTTGGGAAAAGGAAGTTCAGTAGTTACCTAAAATAGAATCAGTGTTAGATGGCCAATCATACTCATTCACTTTTGTCAATCAGCAATATCAAATTAAAAAATTGAGAATGGGTTGGCTTGAATGAATGTCTTTTGCCTGCCAGTTTTAATTAGGCCCGTGTAACCTGTAGTTATCAATGAGGTTGCATTGTACGTATTAGGTATGCACTTTAGGCATGATAAGTCGCACTAAAGTCTTTGTGAAACACCCTCCCCCCCTGGTATGTAAAAATGAAACCAATCAAAACAAATCTGAAATTCAAATTTCCGGACCTGAAGCTATCTGAAATAAACTGAAGACTTATGTTACCATCACCCCGTTGGATTTTCAACGGAATATGATGGACAGTCAAAACTAGGTTTCATTGTCAATGTTGTTCTGCATCAAATGCACCACATATACTTGTAACTAATACATGTATGTAGTTGTTTATTTGGGGTGTGTGTAGAGGGTAATTCTTGAATAATTTACACTGTCACATACGCACTATTTGGAGAGTGCTCCACTATGAAGAGTAAATAGGCTAAATGGCAATTAGACCAGTAGGTTAAGGCCACCGCACACTTCACGACTGGTCCACGGTCTGAGTTTGGAATAAATTACATATTGCTCATTTTCTGAAAATGTAATGGAAAAGTGTCTTTTCATTTAGGTTCAAATTAATTGTAAGAATACTCAGTGGCAGACCGTGACCCGGAGGAGACAAAGCATTGGAGGGGCACAGCATTGTTCACAAACAATACAGTGCCCCTCCAATGCTTTATCTCCCCCTGGTCACGGTCCGCCACTGAGAATACTAATATAATAATTTTGGATGATTGCAAACCTTTGCTTTGGAGTAAAGGCCAAATTAGTTTTGAATTGTAGCCAGTCGTACGATTGCTATGACATCATTACAACTATGTGTTGAATTTAATTTATTCTATTATATGAAATGATGATGGCAGAGTCACAGATTTGAACATCGATATTTATACATGTTTGATGATAGAGAACATTACACAGTAAGATATTTTATGTCTCAACATGAGCACCAAAGTCTACTACATTTTATTCCGTAGCAGGTCTAATGACCAATGATATCGTAAGGTGTGTGGTGGCCTTAAGTAGACAAACTATAGGAATAGTCCACGGTGGATAAGACCAAATTGGGATTAGACTTAGTAAGTGTAGACCTAGTGCCAGTGGTTGTTGGATCTTGATGGTATCATTTTCATCTTGTCAATGTAATTATGATCATAATTGCTCTTAAAACAGGGTATTCTTTTACAGTGCCTTGGTTCAGTCGTTGAGTCGGAACATTGTATTTTCCTACGAATGATAAGAAAATTTTAAAGAGTTATCAGTACTTAAATGATGTGTTGCTTAGCTTAGCCAACTTTATTGAAATATCCATAGGGCCTACAGGCTAATTTTGTTTTGTATCATTGTGTAATTTTTCAAATAGAAAGGTTATCCCTTTATATTATAATCATTAGATGGTGAACGTATTTTAATGTCAGATAAAATACAACCGTTGGCATTGTGCCGTGTCGTTCTGTCTACAAAAAATATGGGAATTAGCACTGGAAAGACAATTGCAAGATTCCTGCGGCAAAGACACTGCTCCAGTTTTTGATAAGTTGCCGAAATTGTCTGGCAGATGTTTCTTTTGAATGAATATCATAGATGATTTTTTGCATTCCAGTTAAAGGACAAGTCCACCCCAACAAAAACTTGATTTGAATAAAAAGAGAAAAATTCAACAAGCATAACACTGAAAATTTCATCAAAATCGGATGTAAAATAAGAAAGTTATGACATTTTAAAGTTTCGCTTCATTTCACAAAAACAGTTATATGAACGAGCCAGTTACATCCAAATGAGAGAGTTGATGATGTCATTCACTCACTATTTCTTTTGTTTTTTATTGTTTGAAATATGAAATATTTTGATTTTCTCGTCATTGTCATGTGAAATGAAGTTTCATTCCTCCCTGAACACGTGGAATTCCATTATTTTAACATTTTGTGCTTCAGGCAAGGAGGTCCTAATCATCAAATTCGTAAAAATTGAAATATTGTATACTTCAAACAATAAAAAACAAAAGAAATAGTGAGTGACATCATCGACTCTCTCATTTTTGATGTAACTGGCTCGTTCATCTTACTATTTTGTTAAAAATAAGCAAAACTTTGAAATGTCATAACTTTCTTATTTTACATCCGATTTTGATGAAATCTTCAGCATTGTGCTTGTCTGATTTTTCTTTATTGATTCAAATCAACATTTTTCTGAGGTGGACTTGACCTTTAAATATGAAAATGTTCTCAACAAAACAATCAAGAATACCACCCACCCCTCTGTCTGAAAAAGACAGGCTAATCTCATACTTACATACTTAAATTGCAATTGTATTTTAAAATACATCTGTTTCATTAATAATGACTCAAAAAGCGCAGTAGAATAGATACTTTTTTTAATAGTTTCTGCGCTCTATAAATCTATTTCGTTTATTATTATTGTTTTGTTGCAATGTTTGTCTATAAAGACTGGAATGATGATCCTTGTCTATAAAAAAAAAATATTCATCCTGAGGGTTTAGAATAATTGTTTCAAAAAAGAGAGTTTTATTTCCTTTTTACAATCATTGTGTGAAGAACAGGCTTATGTTATTTTGTTGCAATCATTGTCTGTAGAGGCAGGCTTATATTTTAGAGCCATAGTATAAAAATGTATTTTTTTTCTCATATTCAAGAATCATCTGAAAAATGGTATTTCATCTCATTTTGCAAAGATTATCATTTGTGAAGACTCCATAATCTTGTACTACAATCATTGTCTGTGAAGAAAGACTAATCCCATCGTGTGTTAATCTTTGTCATTTTAAATCCTTTTAAAGCATTTTGTGTCTGAATACAGTCTAATCTTCTTGTCAATATAGAAAGAATGATACCATTGGTTACAGAAAAAAATTAAGAGACAGATTCATGTAATGTATGTGTGTATTATTACTAGACTAAATATAGTATTGTTAAGAATGACTAAGTGTTTGCTTCTGCATATATAATTTCATACTAATGAATTTATGTATAATTCTTGTATAATATTTTCAGAATAATTTTTCTCTCTTTAAGTGAAGTTTTGATGATGTTATGACATACGTGTATAGAGAATATGTCCTTTTCTTCATCATAACCCCTCTTAAAAATAAGATGTTTTATAGATAACAGTTTTATCATCAGTGATTGATATTGTCATTGAATATGTAAGCATGTTATTAACGGGTAAAATATATTTTTGTAAAAGCAGAGGTAATTCATTGACTACATATATTTACATACGGTACTTGTGAAATTACAAGTTCTTGGAAGTTGTGAATTGTGTTTTTTTATTAGAAGAGTAAGTACCAGTTATATTTGTGTTGGTCAATTTGGTTAACTGTACATTATGTTAGATTTTTATTGACATACATTTATGGTAACACCTGGCAAATATTCTACATTATTTGTCGTTCAGAATGAACTGTACATGGGGAAATGTTTCCCTATGCATGCTATGCGTACCTATAGGCATAATTTGAGCAGAGCAATTGTTTTTAATATTGGCCTGCTATATATAAGTGGTATATAAAAAATTGACTGCTCTTTTATTTGGTTTTAGTGTTGGATCTAGTAATGGAACTTAATGGTGTAGGGCTTTCAGGGTTGGCTCTTGCATGCATGCTTAGGTTTTTGTCAGTGTACGGTTTTAGTGTTAATCAATCTATAGGTGTATGCTTTGGGATGTTTCAAGTAATCAAGTTACTACATGTGTACGTGTAGGTCTCGCGTTATGCTCTTTTGAGAATTTTAAGTTTATTTTACATTCTATATGGCCCGTATTCTGAGCTCTGATTTGATTTAAACTCTGGTCTAACTCTGTACTATTGTGACAATTGTGACAATTTTGTTTGATTTTTTAATGTTGTTCTTTATGTTCCCTTTGCTGTTTCCTCATGAAATGTCGAGGGAAACAATTTGAGTGTAATATGGTTTCCTGAATAATTTGAGTGTCGAATCTGTTGAGAAAATTGATCTTGTACTGTTACAGGTTTGTGTCGCAGTTGGCCGTCCATAGTCAGGGTTCCCAGCCCATCAGGGAAATCGGAAAAATTATTTGACTTTTTTCCAGTCAGGGAAAAATCAGGGAGTTTGATAAAAGAATACCTCAAATCTGGGGAAAACGTCTCAAATGAGGGGGAAAAATCAGGGAATTTTGATCAGCCCCAAAGTCGAAAGCAGGGTAGTCAGTCAGACTCTGTAATATTACGTTGCATATCAAAACAACTGGTGATGGTTGTACTAATATAGTTTTACATTATTGTTTTTATACTGAAAAAAATGTAATTAAATGCAGCGACTTACAAAACATGCAAAACTGGGAATGGGTTTGAATTAGTATCAGGGAAATTTTAAACTTTGTCAGGGAAAAATCAGGGAACTTTGTTTTCTTGAAAAGCTGGGAGCCCTGATAGTTTGACCACACTTTTAAGACCAGAATTGAAATCAAATCAGAATTCAGAATGCAGGCCTGTGCAGGGTGATGCTATCCATGCCTGGGCCCCGTCTTACAAAGAGTTACGATTGATCCAATCAATTGTAAATTCATGGAAATCCAACAGTATCATAATTTTTTCTACAGGAAGTGTGCAAAATGTAATTGTAAAGGAAGGAGAACAAACCACTGTCAAGAAAACAATGAATTTATGGATATACATCCATATCTAGAAAAAAAATGAGCAAACATGCATTTGATATGTTGACTTTGCTGGCTTTCCATAGTTGCGATTGATCGGATCGATCGCAAATCTTTGTAAGACAGGGCCCGGGTTTACATTTTGGGGTTAGTTTTATGATATGAACTTGTACAGTTGGAGCAATGATTAATAATGAATATAATTATATTTCTAATCGTTGGTCTCATATGTACTTTGGAGAGAAACAGTTTTCATTCTATCTTAACCTATAGCATGATTTATTTTCTTAATTCTTTCTTTGTTATTAGCTTACTTTATCATACATGTACACCCCCTTTGGTTTCCATTATTTACATTTGTTTGTTGTAAAAAAGGAATAAAAGCGAAGGTTGAAAAATCTTCAAGATATTATGTGACACCATTCATTCATGTGGAAAAATTCATACACCTTATTACGTGTGTGATTGTAGCTGTGTGATATAAAATTTTTCTAAAGGCACAAAATATACATTGTACTTTCTTACTTGGACTATTTTTTGTCGTTTATTCTTTTGCATTTTATATTCCATCCAGCAACTTGCGTACTCTTCTACTCTTCTGTGATGTATCGTTGTGTGTCGTCCTAGATTTACGAGCTTGCATGCAATAAATTTGCATGTCACTGAATTTCTATGTGACTGAAACTTAATGGCCCGAATGCACAAAGGTGGTTTAGAAAACCCACGGTTGAGTCCATGGTTTATGCAGACTTCCTGTATAAATTACGCTTAATTTAGCGCGTATCTGGCGCGTGTATGAAAAATGTCCAATTCCGATGCGCGCTTTTATGCGCTAAATGGACACCCGTTACCATGGTTATCCACGCTATTTTATTCATAAGCCCATCGTTTTTATTCACGAGTCCACTCTTCAAACAGTGGACTCGTGAATAAAAAAGCGTATCTAACCATTGTAACGCGCGTCAATTTGGCGCACTGTGACAAAAGCGCGCATCGGCATTGGACATTTTTTATACAAGCGC
This sequence comes from Lytechinus variegatus, assembly GCF_018143015.1. NCBI lineage: Eukaryota > Metazoa > Echinodermata > Echinoidea > Temnopleuroida > Toxopneustidae > Lytechinus > Lytechinus variegatus. Next base: position 15,100,098 of record NC_054748.1, on the reverse strand, counting down.
CAGATACATGCTAAATTAAGCGTAATTTATACAGGAAATCTGCATAAACCATGGACTCAACCGTGGGTTTTCAAAACCACCTTTGTGAATTCGGGCCAATGATTTCTTGTATGTACATCAAATGTATTCTTCTTCTGGTCAGTGGTGTAATGTACACTTTGGTATTAAATGATGTTTTATTTTGTGGAAATGTATTTTGAATCGTTCATACTTTGAAGTGTGATACATGTACACGTATTGATATTTACATTGCTTTAAGGTCATGTGACATACTTATTGCTGCAATTATTATTTTTTCCTTAAAAATTTGTGTGTAAATACATGTTATGTAGTGGGAAATGCGGAATTCAATGTATTATGAAATTTTGTATATGTGCATGCACTAATTAATTAAGTCTTTTAAAGTGATACATATGTGATAATTTCAAGTCCAAGCCCACAGCGTTATAGTAAATAGAGTTGCTTAAAGGGGGATCAAACATTGGATAAATTTGTGTTAACTTAAAGACATAAAAAGTGTGTAAAAATAGAATTTTGACAAAAAGGCATGGAATTCTGTTTTCGAATTTCTGTGGAATCCTGAAATGTGATGAAATTAGTGTACATGTGATAGATTTGGAATTAACGTTTATAATGTATGGATTTTGAGCTGGAAGCAATTCATTTTCGCACGAGCACATGTAGTTGATTTGAGTATTCAACTGTTTTGTAACAGGGGTGTGCTTGGTGACCCCATATTGAAAATATGGTAAAGTGATATAGTATTTTTCAAGGATCCAAGCAAAGCTAACGTCCTCATTTTGTGAGGTTACTTGAAATGATTTTAAACTATGATTCTAAGAATATGTACAGTAAATGAAGATTATATGAATAAAATGAATATTCAGCCTAAGATTTATTGTTTTGCATGTAGTGTTTATTATTAAAGAGAGAGATAATACACATATATTGTACATGTATGTGCCTCAATGGGGACTGGTTTGAATACTCCACTTGGAGTGGAGGATGTGCACACATTTCGTGTGACGATGACTGATTCCGATGAACAGGGAAAAGCACCAAGTTAGCTCTCTCTTGCTATTTGACCCAAAGTACAAGTAGGGGTAGTTGGAAGGTAAAGTCATTTGTAAAATCATGTTTATCGTTTTGGTTAGAATACTGGTTGGAATACTCCCCAGGGAGTGCAGGATGTGCACACATTTCGTGTGACGATGACTGAATCTGATAACCAGGGAAATACGCACTAAGTTAGCTTTCTCTTTCACCCAAAGTACATGTAGGGGTAGTTGGGAGGTACAATAGGAACTCTTGAAAATTTCTGAAGTATTTGTAAAATCACAATTATTGTTTTTGGCGACTGGTTGGAGTACTCCCCAGGGAGTGGAGGTTGTGCATACATTGCGTGTGAGAATGAGTGATTGAATGCAATGACCCAAGGAAATAATAAATCTGTAAACACTAAAATAGGTGCTCTCTCTCTCTATTTCACCCTAAGTACATAAAGGGATAGTTCACAAGTAAAATAGGAATTCTTGCAAGTTTTTGAAGTATTTTGTAAAATCACATTTATTCTTATTTTTGTAAAAATGTCGCAGCAGAGTGACATTAATCTTTTCCACAAAATAATGTACATGAAAAAAAATGCCTTGAAATTAATGTACAGAATCATGCTATCACATGTTATCATACAACAGGACAGTCATAAAAAGGCAAAGTTAAAAAAAATAAAATCTAAAAAATTGAGGAATGGAATGGTCAAAATCATTACCATCGAATACATCAAAGTAGCTCTCCATGTATCTCACATGATTGTCTTGGGCTTGTTTTCCTAGTTTGTGATAGAAATTGGGATTTTCAGAAAAAATGAGAAATGGCACATATGAAATGTGAGGGTGTGACATAATACATGTAAATTAACTCACTTGTAGTATGGTTTTAGGTAGAGGAGGCAGAACGTCAGTGGAGGGGCACCTTTCGTTTGGCAGACAAAGGGTGCTCCTCAACTTTCTTTGTCCGAGCCTGATGTTCCGCCGCCTCTGGTTTTTGGATCATTTTCACATGAAAGTGACCATTTTTTTTGTCCAAAGCATCCCTTTGCCTTTCTGCTTTCTGTTACATTTTGATTGAGCAAGAACATGTACTTGGTGGCCAGTGAAGCTATGTTGGCTTTGTCAGTGCAAACAAATTTGTAAACATTCATACCATGAAATATCTAAGAGAATTTGAACTTTTGTTCACAGCGGTCAAAGAGTTACCTCAAAATTTTTGGCTACTACAGTGTAATAAGAGCCCCTCTTAGCGATGTACAAAATGTTCTTTCTTTTAACAAACACGCACGATCACAACATTAATACCTGGAATAATTCAATTTGTAATCTCCATTTATACACAAATCTGAGAGTTGCTGGTAACTAAAAGTCGCAACGGAGTGTAGTTTTCTTATCTGTGCGCGTTCTTGCATAGGGCGAAATGCGGTCGAGACCTGGGCCCCATTGCATATGCAGGGCTTGACTTCAGCAACCAAAAATGAGAGTAGGGACTGGTAAAGTAAAGTACTTGGCATTTTACCTGTCTAAGCAAACTTGTATACTCGTATTCAATTCACATTTATTTATGTACTTTATCAAGCCAACTTTAAGCAAAATACTTACTACTAAGCATTATGATGTCAATCTTAGCCACAAAATGCAATTTAACAACAATGGTTAGGCATTTTACTAAAAGATCGTTGAAAAGTGTTCTACGATCATTGCTATTAGGCTTTGTGTTCTGGGCCCCTGGTTAACTTTCTTGTCTCTTCCAAATATCTCAGCACTTAAAGAGAAATTCCAGTAGTTGCAGTAAACACTGATTTCATGAGAAAGTCTGTAAAACAAGGCTTGTCAGTACATCATCGAGGATCTAGATCTGGTACAGTTACACTAACTGAACTTTGTGAATCTTGAAATCTACGCTTAAAATGTTCACACCGAAGATCCCCAACACAGATAAGCGCACGTGGCACAATGTATAATTATTGCTTAGAGCGTCGGACCCGACGCTCTACCCGAATCCTGTGCTTATTTGCTCATTTCTCAGCAATTACACAATTTCTTCCAGAATCCTTTGGCACATGCGTTTTATTTATACAAACAGACACTTTGGTGGTCATTTCATTGGATTCTCTACGAACTCATTTTGATATCGTTACCAAAACTAGCATTTACCTTCAATTTACGGTGAAGTATTTTCCTCTGATTTACATTGTCCCATCTCAAGTGAGATACGTTAATTTCCCTTCTGTGCATGTCTATTATTCAACTTCAGTTTGATTTTCAGACAAATGAGAATATTGCCACCATGATAATATACATGTACCGGTAACTCAATTCAGCCTGTTGAAACAATGTCAGAATTATGACACTTAAAACAGCAAAATTGTGCGATAATGACACTTCCTGAAGTCAGTATAGCTAATGCATGACAAAGCATGATAACAGAAGAGTTGGAAAAATGCTAATAAATGTCTTTTCAAAACATCCTGCTCTTGTTAAGAGCCAAATCCACTCTGTAAAGTGCCAAAGGCACAGAAAGAGGTAATAATAATAATAATGAAAATACCAACATGCTTATATACATGTACCTCATATCACTGCCAAATGCGTCCCTATGCGCTCAATAGGATATAATTACCCTGGCTTTAGCACCGCGGCCTTTTACAGCGCGGTGGCATTTCCAGGAATAAATTCCTGCCAGGTACCCATTTACCTCACCTTTGTCGAGTGCAGCACAATGTGGATAAATGTCATGCCAAAGGAAATTACGCCATGGCTGGGATTTGAACCCTTGACCCTAATCTACTGGGTCACAATGCTCCACAATATAAAGCTCAGAACGTTTTTACCCTGGAATGATTAAAACAAGAATACATTAACACAACACTGGCAGGTCAGGGGCTTTTGCTTTTCATTTATGGCCAAATATGAATATAATGCTGCATAAATTAGCATAACTAATACAATCCAAATGAAATAAATAGATTTACTGAAATTTGGCTATTCAAACCAGAGAGATTGTCATTTTCCACCATCATGAACATTTTTTTGTCAAGATCATGCATTCTGCAGCTGAGATGATCAGGGCAGGGGGATAATACCCACATCCCCCCCCCCCCTCTCGACTGACGAGAATATCAGCCAGTCAGGGCCCCAACTTATAAATAATTACAATTGGTCTCATCAATTTCAACATTATGGAAATCCATCTATACCATAAGTTTTTCAACAGGAAATTCGCACAATCTCCTTAGCAAAAAAAAGCGAATCACACTGAATCTTCAAGAGAACGAATGTCATATCTAAAAAGCTTTTTGAACAAATTTGCATTTTTGATGTTGACGTTGCTGGCCCTCCATAGTTGTGATTGCTCTGATCAATAGCAACTCTTTCTAAGACGGTGCCCAGGAATATAAGTTATAATCAAAAGCCTCAATGACATCATAATACAACACAAACATTAACATTCCAATAAATTACAACATGAAACATACAGTCATGTAATTCATTATCTATCTGAAACATAATCACCACAGAGTGGATACCAAGGGTCCGGCTACACAATGATCCGCAATCAATACAATGATTGATTGAGCGTGACTATGCACACATGTTTGGCCATTGCCATTGATTTTAGTGATTGACTGCAAACCTTTTTGTGTAGCAGGCCCAATCATTTGATCGGGCTCAAGGTGAATGGTATTATAGTTGCTGCATCCTTTCCTATCGATTAGCACATGAAATTGTAAGGTTTAAGCATCACACATGTATCTGAATTGGTGGGCTTTCATAAAGCTGTCCTTGAATTATGAGCGACTTTACGAATGACTGGTGATCCTTTCTTAAGAACAATATCAACACTAATACGCGCAGTCACATTTCCCCTACAGCCGCCGGACGGCAATTCAAAAACAGTTGTTTGAACATTTATCACACCAGCTACATATGGGTGGTTTGAATTAAAGAAGATAAAACGGCTGTTTTTCACTCGCGGAATGGTGGCCGTAGAGGAAAATGTGACTGAGGTATAGCGAAAACCAGGGGCCCGTTGCAGAAAGAGTTGCAATCAATCGCAACTCGAAAAATCATGCGCAACTTGATTTTCAACCAATCAACAGCGCGCATTTGGGACTTGCGTTTGAACGCAACTCTTTCTGCAACGGACCACAGATGTGTATAACCTACCATGAGAAAGGATCACCAGTCATTCATGAAGTCGCTTGCAACTCAAGGACAGCTTTGCCCAAAAGGACGCGAGTTTCATTTCAGATTCAGTTTGTGTTTTCACGGTGCAAGTTGTCGATATTAGTTACAAAAGCCTCCCTCGGCAGTCCGGATTTTTACAAAGACATTTGATTTCTTTTCCAGGGACACACCCCACCTCGTACATGTAATCCCAGTTCAGCTCACTTCCGGCTCTGATGAACCTATGAGAAAAAGGCAAGGGAGAAAAAAAAAGAATAAAACAAAATATAATCACTCCAAAGTATTTAGTAGTATAATAATAATAGCTGTATTTATAAAGCGCTTTTTGCCAGAGGATACAAAGCGCTGCTATTATTACCCTGGCTTTAGCTCGAGCTACCATCACCGGCGCTCAGTGCATGCAAGGAATTACTCCTGCCGGGTACCCATTCACCTCACCTGGGTCGAGTGCAGCACAGTGGGGATAAATTTCTTGCTGAAGGAAAATACGCCATGGCTACGATTCGGACACACGACCCTCTGTATCAAAGGCGAGAGTCAGAACCACTAGACCACGACGCACCCAGGTACAGGGTCTGGCTTATAACAGGTGAGACCACAAATTGAAATGAAATCAAATAAAGTCACTAAAAAGTATTTAGAAGTACATGTATGGGGTCTGGCTTATAACGGGTGAGACTACATGTAAAAATTGTGGATGCGGAGCCACCGCCTAAAAACTTCTGTCTTGCTTCAGACATAGTTTTGGTTGACAAATATTGCAGCTTCTCATATGATAAACCTGCACCACATTGAAGTAGATAAATAGACAATCTAATAAAGCAAGACAAGTGAGCATAGGCTGCTTTGCAAAAAAGATTTAATGGATGAAAACAAACAGAACAGCTGCCATAGTTCTGTAAATTTAGAATGTTAGATAATTTCTCAATAAATGCTAAATAAATGTGTTTTTATACACTTCCTAAACTTTTGATATGATATGTTGTGAAATATGTTGCGATATTCCTAAGGTTTTTCGACAGATTATTCCATGAAACGGGGAAGTTGTCAGATTTGATAACTTGTCGGATGAAAAATGAAGATGAAACACTCGCTAGGTTAATTTGAAATAAATGACAATACTCACTGAGCTGCAAAGAAAGCTACCCATGGAAATCGCAGATCATGTGAATCGACAAAGACATTCTGGACAAATAGATTAGGTCTGCAGCTATGCTGTAAGATAAAACGAACAAATCAACAATAAGTATTGCCATAAAACAAAATCCAAAAAATCTCTGTGACAAATAGATTAGGTCTGCAGCTATTAAGGATAAAACAAACAAACCAACACTACTACTTATTACATATTTCATCCTTTCAAACATCACAATAAATTTATCAAATAACATTGAACACACACTTTGGTCTAATTGATATTGAATTGCTCCAATTCTATTGTTCATATTCCTATGCAGTCATTTGATACTTGGTCCAATCTTCATTTTGGAAAAAGTCCTACTTTATATTTGGTCTGTAATTAATGCTTGGTTAAATCTTCAGTTGGTCTTATAATTTACATGTACTTATTTGGTCTAATCTTCACTTAGTCTATTTCCTCTTGAGAATATTGTTATTTGGTCATTTCATATTTGGTCCAACAATCACTTGGTCTAATACCCTCTACGGCTAATAGTTATTTGGTCTAATTGACATATGGTCCACTCATCACCAGGTCTACAACCAATACATAAATACGCCTTATGGAAGTCTTACATTGAGATATCTGCCAAGGTTTCCCATGTACTTAGCATCCATCACATAGCAATGGGTTTCACCATACAGACTTCTCAAGCTGGGATGAGATGATTTCCTTTCTGAAAAAGATAATAACATACAAAAAATCTTAGTAAACTAATCATTACGTAAAATGCATCTGGGGCAAATTACAGTCTTGCCAACATTTGAAATGAAGCAAACTTAACCAGTTATTGCGAGGGAACAGAGCAAGCGAGGGTGAGTGGATGTGGGAGTGGGGTGTTTCCCCTCCCTCCCATGGTAGAAAGCTTTTGCATTTCTGGAACTACAATTGTGCAATCTGGTGCATACATGCACCTTGAGAGAAAATTCAACCTCAAGAGTTTTTCTATCTGGGTGTGTTATGACTTGTTAAACCAGGGGAGCGTTTCATGAAAGGATTTGTCAGATGACTCTTTCGATAAGTCTTGTTTTATCCACCATTTATCATAACAGTGCCTTCCCAGCCTATCAAAATCAAGGAAAGTTGTCAGATCTGACAAATTGTTGGACAAAAATGTTGATGAAACGCTCCCAAGAATACAGAAATTGATTCATACTTTTAAAAAAAATAAAAATATCAATAATTGACACACTATGCGAGTATAGATAGCCAAATGTCTCAAAATCCCCAAATCTGACAGATCAGTTGCTTTTGGGGGGAAATAAAAACTTTAAAAACTGGGCAATTCAGTTAAAAACTAAACGGTTGGCAACACTGCAGTTTAAACCTGCTTGTACATCCAATCCCCATTTATTTGGTAATTCAAGTGTATCCCCATTTTCTCGACAGGATGTTGGTAAAACCATCCCAACTTGGTGCAAACCTTGTCCCCACATACTCAAATTGACGTATTGTAGAGCTAGATCTAAACAGAATTGAAAATGTGACCTTTTCGTAAGTTTAGAAGTGCAATCTGACATAATTTCACTTCATCTTCCATTCAAATTAGGATGATTTCTGACTAAATGCTACATTCAAAGTCTAATTTCATAGCAGTGTGACATAAATTTGGGGAATATTCTAGTAATTTAGGGGGCATTTTTTTAGTTATTTCTTAATTTCATTTTTTTCTTCAAATGTTATTACTCAGCCCTCATTACACTTATTCTTTTTTTTAATGTAATTTTAATCATTGACTAGCAGAATTTGAATCAGTTTTTAGTGGTATTTGGGATATTTGTCAATTTCAATTTCCTTTATATATTGATCACACAAACCAGTTAAACACTTGTTATAAAAATACAACAAAAAAACCCAACAAATAAAATTCCCTCTCTACATGCAACTCTCACCATCTTTTTCCTCCTCCTCCTTCTTCTGTGTCTGTGTCGTTTCCAATGAGTTTCCAGGACTACCCATGTAACGTTGTCTCATCCGAGAGTTTGTTGATTTCCTCGCTCTTGGCCCTGTCACTTCTGACAAAAACAAAACAATAAACACTGGAGATTAACCTAACTCTAGGTCAAAGTAGAGGTCAAAAGGTCATGACCTTTTAAAATGCCAATACTTTGATCTGAAACATTTTTTAAATTCCTCTCTGAATTTTCATTTAAATGGTACCAGTTTTGTGGTAATTGGTCGACTCTTTACGACGCAATGGCAATTTGAAAGTTGGCGGTCAGACCAATTTTGGTCAAAAAGAGAAAAAGGGGGTTGTAGCGCGAGAACCAACGGGCCGGTTTTGTTTTGTGCATGGCCCATGTAAAAATTTCATGTGTACCAAATTTCGACAAATTCTGAGAACATGAGGTGCAAAATTGCATATTCATTGGGAGAATTGGCAATTTTGGCATGGAATGGCCCCATTATTTACCAAATTTTCTTATCATTTAAAAGAAATTTATCATATTGTCCGAAAGCTTGTGAATTTCTCTACAACTTTGCTGGGAACATCTCCCTTCAAACTGCTTCAGCAAAATCTATCATAATCTACAAAACTATAAGGTCAAATTCTGTGAAAAATCTCATTGCTAATTATGCTAATTTATGCATAAGATCAAAACCTTGCTCTAATTCACTAAATAATGTCCTTAAATGCTAATTTTTGGTACACAGACTCTTAGCACGGATCTGATCAAATGCACTTTGAAAAAAATTACATCACTATTTGCATTGGATTTGGACACAATTCACGTTTTTAAGCAATTTTGGGACTGCATGCACTTACGGAATATTGCTTAATATCGGAACCGCGTACCTGGGGGTCGCAATTTGGGCCTCAAAAGTTGCCCCAGACTTGAAATAATAAGTCAGCGAGTGATGCGATCAAAAAAATTTGCGCAGCGGATTTATCGCGAAAAATGTCGAGGGGGGGAGGCTGAATCAGCCCCCCCAGTCTTCTGAGGCTTAAACCCGACTTCAGAATACGGGCCAAAGAGTTAATGATTCCCACTTACTAGGTTTGGGAGGTTTCTTGTCCTTATCTTCCCCCTTGAAGTCCTCATCCTTGGTTTGATTACCACTTACTAGGTTTGATTACCACTTACTAGGTTTGATTACCACTTACTAGGTTTGATTACCACTTACTAGGTTTGATTACCACTTACTAGGTTTGATTACCACTTACTAGGTTTCATTACCACTTACTAGGTTTCATTACCACTTACTAGGTTTGATTACCACTTACTAGGTTTGATTACCACTTACTAGGTTCGATTACCACTTACTAGGTTGGATTACCACTTATTAGGTTTGATTACCACTTATTAGGATTGATTACCACTTATTAGGTTTGATTACCACTTACTAGGCTTGGGAGGTTTCTTGTCCTTATCGTCCTCATCCTTGGTCTCTTCTAAACCAAGTTCACTCAGCGACTTGGAAACACTGCCCTCTCGCTTCAAATCCGTTTCCATGGCAACTTTCTTATCATCCTCCTCCTCCTTCGTTGATGACAAACCTTGCACTCCTACTATTTTGATGTCGTCATCGTTGTTGCTTCCTGATGATGGTGTGGTTTCTCTTTTACCGTCTTCTGATTTTGAAGATGGGAATGTTAAATGGATTAGAGTCTAAAATATTTTCTCTCTTTATATTTTCATTAACATATACAAGCCATAATATACAAAATGAAATAAAAATGATACCTGAAAATAAATTTCTGATATAGAAATCTAATTTCATTAGGAAATGGTTGGAAGCAATACATGTGATAGAATTCTCATTTAGAACATCAAAGCTTAAAAGTTTAATTCAGACTAGCTCAAATTTCATTACCAAATGCTTTTCCTGGTGTAGCTAACACAAGAAACAACATTTGGAACCACACTATTAATGGACAGGCATTTTTCAGGGATTTTCTTATCTTTATTTGCTCATATATTTTTCTGAAATATCATTGGGCAGATATTCATTTATAGGTTTTATAATTCTGTATAAGTTTTGTTCAATTCTGTAAACATTTGTTTTACTTGTTACAATTGTAAGAGTTCATTTATATTTTAAGCAGACCTTTTACATTCTCTGGTGTTAACAGTATCAGAGTTGATCTTTAAATTGCACTTAAATCTTTGTAGAACATCCCCTCCAACAACCCCCCCCCCCCCCCGGGTTCCATTGAACCATTGCCATATTGTGTAGATACATGTACCTTCACTGTTGACTCCTGACGCTTGTCGATTTCTAGCCTGCCTCCGTTGTCTAAACGCCTCCACCTGTTTTTGGTCCAGAACCTCTTTGCAAAGGCTTGGGTCGTAACCGTACTTCAGCAATGCCGCTTTCTGACTCTCCGGTGTCGACACTGATGACCCCACCCCAGGGGTAGATCGGGGAGGGGTCGCATCCTTCTTCGCGTTGGGACTGGCTAGAGATACAGACCTACTCAAAAACAAACGATTGAAAATACGATGACGTTCTCACTTCAAGTTCGGTGATCAAGAAAGAAACAATCCAAACGTGACTGGGAAGCTTGAGATTTGATCTATTCATTTTGATGTTTGTAAATAAAACACACCAAAAACCATCAAAGCAGCAATACATAGTAAATAAATCAAAATGAGTAGATTTAAATACAACAAAATATTAGGATAAATCGGAACTGAGGTGTAATATAGTCACATCTACCTTTACTAATACTAGGTAAATGAAAAGGGCTAAGTACAAGTCATGCTTCTATGATAGGCAAGCTAGCCACTGTGCCTTTGTTTTGATATGTATTTATAAGCATTTAACAAACTAAGTATACAAAAATGGAGAGGGACAAAACAAAAAGCTTTATAGCAATTAACATGTAGGGAAGCCAGTTGGAATTGATCAGAGGGCTTAGAAATCACCTAGACTACAATATTTTGTACACAAAAATGCAAACACTATGGCCTGAAAATAAATAGCCAGAGCCTGAATTCGGGCTTTTCCCTGAAAACTGGCATCCCTGAACATGGTTCAACATATTTTCTAAAGTGACTGAATGTATAATCAATCGTGAATTTTTCTTACAATCAATCACTAAACTTTGTGACACAGGGTCCTGCTCTTCTACAAAGTGAACTGCAACATGTACTTCTACTATAAGTGCTTCTACTCCTGAATTCGGGCTTTTCCCTGAAAACTGGCATCCCTGAACATAGTACAACATAGTTTTTCTAAAGTGACTGAATGTATAATCAATCGTGACATTTTTTTACAATCAATCACTAAACTTTGTGACACGGGATCCTGCTCTTCTACAAAATGAACTGCAACATGTACTTCTACTGTAAGTGCTTCTACTACTGAATTCGGGCTTTTCCCTGAAAACTGGCATCCCTGAACATAGTACAACATATTTTCTAAAGTGACAGAATGTATAATCAATTGTGAATATTTTTTTTACAATCAATCGCTAAACTTTGTGACACAGGGTCCTGCTCTGCAACTGCAACAAGTACTTCTACTATAAGTGCTTCTACTACTTCGATATTACTGCTGCTTCTAATAGTACTACTCCTACCACTACTATAACTACTTTGACAATGGCTGCAGAAGAATTATTTAAATTATCAAAATGAAAAACAAAAAACAGTGATGATGATAATGATGACGGGGATGAAAATGAAAATAGCATTAATGTTTTCATGCAAAGCACTGCCCAAACATTGCAATGGGGAAGGGGCATTAGGCAAAAAAAAGAAATGTTAGTATTCATGCAAGATGCATAATCATTACTGCTTTAGCCTTCGTTAGTAAAAAAAAACACAATCTTAGCGCTCTGTAAATAAAAGCATATATCGATTACTTCACCTTATTTCAATTTATTCAACACAATCAACGCATTAAATCTGCATGAACCTTTGCTTCAGACCACCGGCCCTCTCTTACAGAGATTTACAACTGATCCAATCAACCTGAACTATATGGAAATCCAACAATGTCAAAAAATTTTCTATAGGAAATTTGCACAATGTCCCTTGTAAGCAAAGAGAAGCACCGTGAATTTTCAAGAAAACGATGAATGCATGACTTTACAACTTATTTACAAAATATTTTGAAGAAACATGCATTTCAGATGTTGACGTTGCTGGCTTTCCATAGTTGTATTTGATCGGATCAATTGCAACAAGACGGGACCCAGAAGATTCAATACAACATTTGAGAATTTGAGCCTTCATAGTAAAGGGTCACAATAAACCATTTTGTGATTATAATTCAAGCATGAACAGGGCCCTGTCTTACAAAGAGTTGCAATTGTTCTGATCAACCTTAACTATGAAAAGCCAGCAACGTCCATATCGAAAATGCATGTTTTTCAAAAATGTTTTCTAGATTATGAAGTATACTCATCAATTCATTGTTTTCTTGACAGTTTGGTGCATCCGCCTTTGGTTTACAAACAACATCTTGCAAATTTCCTGTAGAAAAAATTATGACACTGATGGATTTCCAAAGAGTTACGATTGATTGGATCAATCGTAACTCGCTGTAAGACGGCGCCCTGAATGATGTTAGTCATTGGCCGTAAAATGGAATAGTGCATTTTTTACCCAAAGGGCTGAGCATGATCATTGATATGTTATCTTAGAGGACAAGTCCATCCCAACAAAAACTTGATTTGAATAAAAAGAGAAAAATTCAACAAGCATAACTCTGAAAATTTCATCAAAATCAGATGAAAATAAGTTATATTTTAAAGTTTTGCTTCCTTTCATAAAACAGTTATATGCACATCTCGGTCGGTATGCAAATGAGGGAACTGATGAAATCACTCACTATTTCTTTTGTATTTTATTATAAAAAATATTAAATATTTTGATTTTCTCGTCATTGTCATGTGAAATGAAGTTTCCTCCCACCCTGAACATGTGGAATTCCATTATTTTAACATTTTGTGCTTCATGCAAAGAGGTCCTAACCGTCAAATTCGTAAAAATTGAAATTTTGTGTAATACAAACAATAAAAAACAAAAGAAATAGTGAGTGAGTGACATCATCGACTCTCATTTGGAAGTAACTGGCTCGTTCATATAACTATTTTGTTAAAAATAAGCGAAACTTTGAAATGTCATAACTTTATTTTACATCCAATTTTGATGAAATTTTCAGCATTGTGCTCGTCTGATTTGTCTCTATTGATTCAAATTAACATTTTTCTGAGGTGGACTTGACATTTAAAAATGCTTATTGTATTAAAAAATAACAAAGTGTTCAGTCATGTCTGGTATTTGGCGATGGGCCAAATATTAGTCAAATTAAGATGATTTGCCTATTAAATATATTGAAGGTACAGTAAAAGCCATTTTCAATTTTCTGAGAAAATGATACATTGTATTTCATTGAATTTTTACCATACGAAAAGCAGGAAAGCTGCTCACATATGACGTCACGAATCAAATAATTAAAATCCTAATATTTTTCTCATTCACTGATTGATTTTTCTAAAACCATTATTTTAACCAATATTTATTACTATTTTTTCTGCTACATGTATTTTTACAATAAACCTTTTGTCAGGGTAACCTTCCCCTTTTATATGGGAGCAAGTGTCATTGAACCGGTCCATGCACTAGTTTCTTTGGAAGAGTTGAATATTGCAGATTGGAATACCAGGCGGGTGTTTCATAAAGCTGTTCATAAGTTAAGAGCGACTTTAAGAACAACTGGGGATCTTATGCGCAAAGCCCTTGCCAATGAACGTTTTTGTGTATACCATTTACCACAAGAAATATCACCAGTCGTTCTTAAAGTTGCTCTTAACTTACGAACAGCTTTATGAAACAGCCCCCTAGCAAGCTTATAAAACATGTTTTTAAAAAAAAATTAATTGAGGACTTTCATGGAACCAATTGGAAAAAAGGAAGGTCATTCTCAAAGAGTGGCTCTTGAGCTAATTACATAAGTGGCTTATGATTACAACTGAGGTGGGCGGGGCACACAGATGTTAGTAATTCAATCACTAACCATTGACTTTGATCTGTGCTCTCAGATTGTCTTCGTAAGACCAGCCGAGTTCCACCGGATGACTCCCTTTAAAAACACCATACAAGAATGAAATGTGAATAGCATGCAAGAATATGAAGTACAGTGTGTATAAAAAAAGGTTACACTTTATATACTATAAAATGATACACTGTATATTTGCAGTAGCTGGAAGCTTTTCTTCATTCAAATATTGGTATCTATAGGTCTCTGACTAAAAATCCCCCCAAAAAAGAAGAGAGAGCGAGAGAGAAAGAAATGTACGGCAGTCTGTTTGTTTCTTGCCTTTTCACATTACACATCGTGAAAATCATAATTTTTGTGCGAACCGATTTCTACGAACTGTATAAAAATTGGCAGTGCTAACTTTAGCGTAACATTCTGTCAATTTCATTTGATAAATGAGACCAAAGCCAAAAAATATATAGAGTACATCAATGCATGAAAGAATTTATCACCAAGTTGTATTGTTACCAATTTATTTAAAGTGTAAACTTTTTATTGATACACACTGTCGTATACACCAGTAAGGAAGTTAGTTAAAATCAAATGCACTGTGTAGACATGTAGACCCAGACAAAGCAAAGTTAGTTTGGACTGCTCAAAGATACTACAGAGGTATTTCACAAAGACACAAGTATGAGTTATAGTCACACTTAAATGCAGACGCGTATATGATATGCAAAACACAATCTTATTGGTCAATACACAGCAGTGCACTTCCTCTTGGCATGATCTGTCATGGCTTTTGATACGGTCATGCCTTTTAATACTGCACGCAACTAGGCATCTTAAAGGGATGGTCCGGGCTGAAATTTTTTATAGCTTAATAAATAGAGTAGAATTCACTGAGCAAATGCCGAAAATTTCATCAAAATCGGATAAAAAAGAACAAAGTTATTGAATCTTAAAATTGAGCAATATTTTGTGAAAACAGTCGTCATGAATGTTCATTAGGTGGGCTGATGATGTCACATCTCCACTTGTTCTTTTGTATTTTATTATATGAAATTAGGTTTATTCAATTTTTTCCCTCCAAGAGCTAGAGCAATTGGATTGACAACTGATTTAGTGGATTAGATATTCATTGCTGCAACTTTTTTCATTATAAGGGAGACATATTATTCACACAAGTATGAAATAATGAAAAAAAATATGATTTTATGTAATAACATAAGAAAACAGAAAGTGGGGACGTGACATCATCAGCCCACAAAATATTGCTAAACTTTAAACTTCAGTAACTTTAATTATTTGTTATCCAATTTTGATGAAATTTTCGGCATTTTGCTCCGTGAACTCTACTTTATGTATTCTCTTGTTACCCCCAAAGTTTCCAAAACCTGGGGTGAAAGATCATTTGTTTACTCATCCTCTAAGCTATGGAATAGCCTCCCTCAAAACATCAAACAGTGCTTGACCTCTGAAACTTTCAAACATTAACCTCAAAACATTTCTGTTCAATTCTTCTTAATTTCTTTTATAATTTCATAAAAAGCGCCTTGAGCACTCTACAGAGTGGATTTGGCACGATATAAGTCTAATTATTATTATCATTAAATATTTTCAGCCCGGACCATCCCTTTAAAGTGCGACTCTAAGTCATACTTAAATCTTTGTGAAACACTCCCCCAGGTGTGGGTAATTATCCAAGTACTACCTCCCACTTCGTCTATCAAGGCTCTGTCACATTGTACCATGCAAGCCTTGCAGGTGAGTTGTGGGTGATTACCCGCAACTCACCCGCAACATAGACTAAAGCATGTTTAAAACTTTTCTGCGTGCACATCAGACTTGCGTGCGCTTCTGCGGGCAACTGCGTGTGCGATGCGTGCCAGATGCGGTCAATGCGGGCGACATGTGAGTAGCAAAAGTAGTCAACCGCAAGGCTTGCATGGAACTATATGACAGGGCCGTTAAGAATGGAATTATCTTCTTTCTTGTTTTAAAGTTCAACAATGAGGGTGATGAATTAGATGTTAGAAACAAAATGAGAGATTTTGACGGTGCGAAGTTATAAGCATCATTGACATGGATAGCAATAAGAATAAGGGTGTGTTCAATGTCAAGTTCAAAATTCAAACAGCAACTTGAATAACGATTGAAAAAGCGATTACAAAACGCAGATATAATGAAAAATAGAGGGTGTGTGTAATGTCCTCCATTCCTGGTCGTAAAAGTAAACGTCTTTCAAATCATGATTCGGAGGAAAATTTTTCGCAAAAAAGATGTGTTTGTAAACGCGATCAGCTCGGATTGTACGACCTGCAAACTCACGGATGTGACATTGAATACAATTGACTTTTGAAACGTCTTTAAATCTGCTCTCGCAGTAGAAACCTACACAAGCAGGTACCAGAATTGACCATTCTTTGTGATGGGTCATATTGCACACTAACGCAGTGCTAACGAAAGACAAATAATCAGCTGTATATTTCAACACTGAACAGTGCACCGCTGATCGTGTTTGTGTTCTGTGTTTTGTAATTGAGTTTTCAATCATGATTCATGCTACTGTTTAAATTTGAAGATCAACATTGAACACACACTAAGCATGTTATTTCTCATGGCACGTCAGACTCCCAAATTTCCTCTATTCATGACTTGTGCACTCCCAATCCTTTGAGGGCATATCGACTTTTAATATATGACTGGCCATCCGAAAACCAACAATAAGTCGCCAGGGAGGGTTCTGTATAGTCACAATAGTAATTTGGTCTTAAAAATGCACTAATAAAAAAATTACTTATCTGAAAGAGTAGATTTTTCTTCTTTCTACTGTCAAATTTTGAAGTTGTAAAGTTGAATTAAAATAAGATACAAGAGTTTCTTTGACATCCTTTTTGTGGACTGCTTGAAAGTTTCATTAAAGGGGAAGTTCACCCTGAAGAAAACTTTCTTGTAAAAATAGCAGAAAAAATAGTAAAAAATATTGGTGAAGGTTTGAGGAAAATCCGTTTAAGAGTAAAAAAGATATTAGAGTTCAAAGTTTTGGAGCAGCTGTCTCATGCGTTATGTAATATAAAATGCATAAATTTCAAATTTTGTATGGTTCCTGATGACTTAAATTTGTTTTCTTTTCATGATCGGGTGTGAAACGATTTGTCTATTGATATACAAAAGTTACAGTGAAAACCATTTTCATTTTCAATTTTCTGAGAAAATGACATTTCATTGATTTTTTACCATTCGCTATGTAGGAATGCTGCTCGCATATGACGTCACAAATCAAATAATTGAAATTCTAATAACTTTTTAATTATTTGATGAATTTTTCCCAAACCTTGTCGGTCACGGCAATATTTTTCATTAATTTTTCTGCTATTTTTACAATAAACTTTTTGTCAGGGTGAACTTCCCCTTTAAGATTGCACAATGTGCCCACCTCATTTTCTCCTTATTTCTGAAGCTCAAATTGAATATTGTTCTGCACTCAGTCAAGTACTTATTTGGGTTAATGTGGATCAAATTTGACTTGCGTAGACATATCATTTAAAGCTTAGGAAGTGACTTTTTCAAGCTATATAAATATCTCAAAATTCATTTTGGGCAACTTATCATTGGTTTGGGGGAAGGTCTTACTTACAAGGGGGATGGGGGTTGGTCAGACATACAAATTTATGGAATTACTATAGAATAAAAATATTCGGGAAATTAATTTGTCCTCCTAAATATGCAATCAAAAATATAACTAACATGATATTAGTCACAATATTTCGGCAAGCTCTTCCGCTTGACCACAAGCATATTAACCCCATTGATTCTCAAAAGAACTAGTAAAAATAGAATATGACGAGCAAATTGATTGATGTGTTGGATACTTACTTTTGATTGGTTGAATCCTTGGTATTAGCCTTAGATGAAGGGTTGATGATGTCAGCAGAATCGTCGCTAGACAGTTCTGATTGAGCTGTATTAAAGTCTTCATCTGAGGAACTTTGAGTTCTGAGAAAAGAAAACAGAATAATTCAGCCTTTTCTTTTTTGCTTCCTCTTCCTCTTCCTCCTTCTCCTCCTCCTCCTCCTTCTTCTTCTTCGTCGTCATCATCATCTTCTTTTCCTCCTCCTCATTTCTTCTTCCTACTCGTTAAACTTTAGACTAGAGTTTAAATTCAATTTGAGTTTAAAGCCCAGTAACATAAAGTTTAGTGATTGATCACGGAGTTGATTTTTAAGACTGATCATAATAAATGCAACCAATCATAGAAATCAATCATACAATCAATCGTAAAGCTTCAAGCAACAGGGCCCGGGATACAGCGCTACTCACTTCTGATTAGAGTCATCTGAATCCTTGTCGGAAAGGTCATTGTCGATTGGATCCTCGACGTCGCTCTCATAACCTTCCTTCTTGGCCTCCACATTCTCTACAAGTAGACAAGAATAGAATACACATGTGACATTCAAATCTTCTATGTCAACTCTTACCAAATCAAATCAATTTATGAGCTTCTGAAACAAGGTGTGCACTACAAGATTTGTTGTATTTAGTACTGGTCCCAAGAAAGTAGACCAAGGCAGATTTAGCTGTATACTACAAATCTGAAATGACTGTAATTCTTAAACAACTGTTCCAAAGTGCAAACGAAAGAAAAAGATGGATACAACCCTATTGCAACCCCAACCCTAACCCAATATCTTAACCCAGAGCAATTGTCGCAGAAGCAAATGCTGTGTCCCCAGAATATTATACCCAAAATAACACTTTTTAACTCAAATTTTGACTCAGTTGGACAGGATGTCGGTGGTCCCAAGAATCATCTGTATACTACAAATTTGTAGTGACTGTGTTTTTTTTTTGTAGAATCCTCCAAAGTGCAAAAGGAAGAAAAAGCTGGAATTTTCACAGGAACTTACCGATGAAGTCTAACTCGGCGAAATACTCGTCCCCGTGCTCTTTTCCTTTCCGATTTGCCTCTTCCTCATTCCATATCTGACCGGCGTACGTACAAACAAACATGCCTTTGGGTATGTCGTCTAAGCAACGTATACCCCATCCCCTAGAGGGGGGAGGTGTGGTGAAAGGAAGAGCAAGAGAAAACAAAAACAAAAATAATATTTCTTAATAGGCATATCATATCCATGCATGCATCTTACTCCCCATCC
Source organism: Lytechinus variegatus (assembly GCF_018143015.1). Taxonomy (NCBI): domain Eukaryota; kingdom Metazoa; phylum Echinodermata; class Echinoidea; order Temnopleuroida; family Toxopneustidae; genus Lytechinus; species Lytechinus variegatus. The sequence continues at coordinate 15,080,584 of NC_054748.1, read as the reverse complement.
ATTGGTAGAGAAAGGAGGGGGAGGAGGTGTGATAAAAGTAAGAGCAAGAGAAGGAGCTAATATATAATAACATTCCTTTGGGTACAAGCAACGTATACCCCATCCCCTAGAGGGGGTAAGTGTGGTGAAAGAAAAAGCAAGAGAAGCAGGTAAAAGGGAGGCAACAGAAGCATATAAAAAAAAAACATACCTTACAAGTTACATACTGAATTACATGCATGCCCTTTAAAATATTTTAAAATTCAATTTGTTTTAACAATAGCAGATAATCATGATCTTCAAACGTGGGACCATTTTATGAAAGTCATCAGCACTGACATGTTTACTTTCTCTGACAGTTACCATAGTAACAGAAAGAGGTCAGTGCCTCTCGGCCAATCAAAACCAAGGATTTAATTGAAATTGTCGGCACTAACAATTTAGACAACTTTTACGAGGCACCACCATGTGTTCTTAAATCATTGGTTCATCTTTGTTTATCCTTATGTTCTTGGAGCAGAAAAATTGGAATAATCATAATATTACAGTTAACTACATAAACTTATAATGAAGACTTGATAATCATTACTCATCTTGCCATCATCCGGAAAGGACTACGATTTCTTTTGAAACACTTTGGCCCATAATCTGATCGTAGGTATAACTTAAACCCAGGTTTAAAGTTTTGGTTTACGTATGGATAGTCATTGTTACATAAATCACTAACAGTAGAGATATCATACTTAAGCTCACCTGGCTCTCAAATCATTCATGATTGTCTAGGAAGTATAGATAGATGATTGTCCTCACCATCAATGAATCAGGACAGAGCACAGTAAACACAAGAAACATACAACTTATTATAAATTTCGGTACTTTTGGCTTCCCATACTACAACTTTAAACCTGAGTTAAAGTTAAACCTCACTTCAGAATAAGGGCCTTTGAAATCTCGTAATTTTTATTTTTAATCTTCAAAGCCTATATTAAGCCTTAACACCCCCCCCCCCCTAAATGTGTAAGAGATCATCCTTACCTGTCATATGTCTTAAAGACTTGTAATCTCAGTGAAAGCCCGTTCTGTACAACCTTATTCTCACAGCGATTTGAACATTTGCAATTATCATTGCATTCGAATATCCTTCAGTAATAAAAAAAGAGCATGAGTGAAACATAAGTACTTGCTTGAGTGGTAGATAAGTGATAGATACAGGTTTGTACATGTACTTGACTAAGTGGTAGATAAGTACTTGACTGAGTGGTAGATAAGGACTTGACTGAGAGGTAGTTACATACTTGAATGAGTGGTAGATGAACTCGACTGAGTGGATGATAAGTACGTGATTAAGTAGTAGATAGGTATTTGATTGAGTTGAACAAATGTACTTGAATAAGTAGCAGATAAATACCTTATTGAGTAGAATAAAATTGCCTGAGTGGAAAATACACACTTTATTGAGTTTTAGATAAGTAATTCACTAAGTGGTAGATAGTACTCGAATGAGTGGTAGAAAATTAGTTGACCGAGTTGTACTGCGTGAGTGATACATGTTTGTAAGTACTTGCCTGAGTGGTAGAGAAGTACTTGACTGAGATGTACATGTAGATAAGTTCTTGGTTGCATGGTAGAGTACTTTACTAAGTGGTAGATAAGTGCTTCACTCAGGGGTATGTAAGTTCCTTATTTGGTGTTATATAAGTACTTGACTGAGATGTACATGTAGATATGTTCTTGGTTGCATGGTAGAGTACTTTACTAAGTGGTTGGTACGTGCTTCACTCAGTCCTATATAAGTACCTTATTTGGTGTTACATACATGTATATAAGTACTTGACTGAGTGGTAGATAAGTACTTCACTCAGTCCTATATAAGTACCTTATTTACATGTAGTCTCACATGTACATAAATTAATTACTTAACTGATTGGTACATAAGTACTTGACTAAGTGGTAGATAAGTACTTCACTCAGTCCTATATAAGTACATTATTTAGTGTTACATACATGTGTATAAGTACTTGACTGAGTGGCAGATTGACTTACCCTGTTTGGACTTGATCTTTGAGTAGTCTGTTCTTGTATCCAACATCCGGCTTAGGCTTGCCATCCCGTGTCCACGCTGATGATGAAATTGTCAACTGCCTACAGGCGCACTTACTAGCATCCTACAAACAAACAAAAAATACAATTACAATAGCCATCCCAAAACCAACAATATGATTGAAATGATATGCACAATTCATTTTTTTATTTAATTTATTTAATTTATGTCACATTAAAAACCATTACACACAATTGCATATGAAACTGAAAGAAAAAGAAATTACTCCATATATACTTGGATAGCTTGTCAAAATTAATCAACAATAACATGGTCAATGTACAATGTACAATTTATGTGTAGGCCTATAGTTTAAATGACCATGTGGAAAGCAAAAGGAATTCAGCAGAAATAATTAGTGGTGTATCCATTTGTTCACGCCAATCACAAATCCATTCAGTTTATTTTCTACTCATAGATGACTGGAAAAGAATGGAAAAAGATAAATATGAAATTTTCTGCATAGTTGACAGGTTTTAGTCCAAATGTTGACCTTTGAACTTGAAAAGTTTAAAAGCTCACTGATCTCACTGTGCGATCATCAGTACAATCACATCATATTCAAGAAGAATGGATCTCTGTTGACCTATGACCCCTACGAAGGTATGAATGTCACTGCACTTACTGAACAATCATTGGTACAATCACAACATTCTAGAAAGTTTGGATCTCTGTTGACCTTTGACCCCTATAAAGTCGTGAATGTAATTGTACTTACAGAACAATCACTGGTACATTCACTGTGTCGACATTTGATCTCACCCCTATAAAGCTATAAAGGTCATTGCACTTACTGAACAATCATCGGTACATTCACAGCATACGAGGAAGTTTGGATCTGTGTTGACCTTTGACCCCCTCAAGACCGCCTGACGCTCCGTCATGTATTTCAGGGGAGGTGGCTCATCGGTATCGTACTCATTCACACACTGCATTGTAAGATTGAAAAAAAAATCACAGTAATGGCCCCAGAACATTAAGCTTTGCGAATGATCGTGAGGTTGATTTCTAAAATCGATTGCATTGATTATTATGTATGATCAATCATAAAAAAATCAGCTTTACCATCAATCACTGCTCTTTATGTTACTGGGTCCACAGTTAACAATTAATCCGATGTACCAACATGTTTAGAATATTATTATAACGGAGTACATGTATTATCGCTTTGTCATGGATAAACACATATTTTTCTTTTTTTAACCAACATTGAAGGCTTGTAAGTATTAAGTGGCATTGAATTAACAGGAATATCAACATACAGGAGAATAATTGCAATGGCTTCCTGTTTCATTCATTTCATTTGATCTCAAAGCAAATACATTCAATGGTATACGTGTACATAAAAGAAAAATATGAACATAAATACAAAGAATATGGGGGGGGGGCAGTAGAGGTCACTGACCTTTCAAAATCTGGGTTCTACGCACCATTATAAATAAATCATACAAAGTACAATGTAATATAAAGAGTAAGATGAGGGGGCAAATGTGCAATAATAAATCATAACAATACATACATGTACTGTACATTTAAGATTCCATTCCTTAGATTTTCGCGTGGGCAAGGTTTATAAAATAAGCAAACTGTTAGGCAAGGTGGAGTACTCACAGACACAGGAACTTTCTCGACACCATTCGACAGGTCAGGAAGCTCCATGTAATAGAAACGACTATTCTGTCTGGTATTCCGCTGTTTGAAACTGATGTGGACATGTGACGCAAAGGTGAATCGATCTATAGATAACACTTCCGATTTGGTTTCTCTTACTGTGGTAATAATAAGGAACACAGAGCAAGTACCACACTGTCAATGCATAGTTAATAACAATACAAATCATTTGTTAAGCAATTTATATAAGTCAGCACACTAGTTTTTGTATAAACCTCAACACCAGTGGGCCCGTAACACAAAGTTTAGCAATCACCGTAGAACATTTTCTTAAGATTGATTACATTGGCCACAATGTACAATCAATCGTGAAATTCAAGCGTACGATTAATCTCTGGTAGCTGTTTCACAAGGCCCTGGTAGGTGTTCGTAAGCAATTTTATGGTGATCGTATCTTAGGAGCTAAATCAACACTAATAAATACTTGGTGTGCAAATTTCTACAAGAAAGGATCACCTGGGGTCCGGCGCAGAAAGAGTTGCAATCAAATGCAACTCTAATAATCAGGCGTAACTTGATCTTCAACCAATAAACAGCGCACATTTGGGACTTGCAATTTATTATTTGACTTGCGTATAAACGCAACTCTTTCTGCAACGGGCCCCAGTTGTTCTTAAGTCACTTGTTACCTATGAAGAGCTATATGAAACACCCAGCGGGTGTACATATTAACTTGTCATTGATTGCAATAAGATCCTTAAACAGCCTCATAGTCTTATACAGATACAGGTAAATGCATATCTTAGGACGGATGGGCAAAGTAAGAGCATTAGTTTCAATTCAAAGGAAGCAGTTCTCAAGTATAATGTAACATGAATACTTACGATATCTGGAAACATCATCAAAGGAACACTGACAAAGGAAAAGGAGAGAAAAATAATCGGGTAGTTTTATTTTCATTTCATATCTCTTATTACATTTACATTTGCATGTAGCCCTATTAAATTAGAGGGGAGGATATCATCCCCTCGACCATTGACACAAGGGTGGCACAGAATGAATTCATGAATTCATTTTTCTTCCATAGCTCACACATCATTTTCATTTTACAAATAACTTTGCATTATGTAACCGTAACAGGCTGGGGGGGGGGGGTTCATCCCCTTGACCATTAATGCAAGGATGCCACAGCATTAATTCAAGAGTTAATTTTCTTTCAAATCTCACACATTTTTTGAAACCAAATTGGCAACATGAAAATAAAGTGAGAGTGATTTTATTTGTGCAGTCAATACATCATTCCATACCCACTTCTATAAGCAAATAATTATTCATTATGTTCAGTTAAAAAAAGGAATCTATATTACATGTATATATGCATATAGGGGAGTTGCTTGCATATGACATCCCAAATTAAAAGCTTTGAAAATAGTAATACATGTATGATAAATTCGTATAACGCAGCCAATACATGTATGAGAGATATATACTCTACTGTGCTTCGGTTACTCCTATTGCTAATAAATGAACATCTTCTTCCCTACACAAATGTGTCTTCAATTATGTTTTAGTTAAATTCCTTTCTTATTCCTTGATTTATTTTAACCAATATTTTCCTCAATTTTTCAACTTTCATTAAAACCAACTTATTATGAAGTTGAACTTCCCCAATTATTCTCGCCCACTCACCAGACTCTTCCCGCAAGGCGCCCTGTAGACGACGTGTCTCTTGTAGCTGCTCCCGCCCTGCTTACATAGCTCTCTCACCCAGCCCAGATCCAGGGGTACCAGGAGTGGGTTCCGAGTACGATCAACCACTTGAGGCGTTGATCCAAGGCAGAGGGGACTACAAACATGGGGGACTGAGAAACAGGAATATCAAAGAAAATTTAGTTCACTTAGGATGGTATCAATTAATTAAACCTTGTAGCTACTCCCGCCCTGCTTACATAGCTCTCTCACCCAGCCTAGATGCAGAGGTACAAGGAGTGGGTTCCAAGTACGATCAACCACTTGTGGCGTTGATCCAAGGCAGAGGGGACTGCAAACATGGGGGACTGAGAAACAGATATATTAAACAAGTGGAATGCCTCTGGCCGTCTCACCTGCATCACGCGATTCAACATAGCAGCATTGCTGACTTTGAAAACTACTATAACTCGCACAAGATGTTCAGTGATACTTGGTTACTCTTATTTCCACGTTTTATGAACTAGACCAATACACTTACAGAGATAGGATGGTAATTCAACAAATACCCCAATGTGGCCAAAATTCATTGACCTCACATGACCTTTGACCTTGATCATGTGACCTGAAACTTGCACAGGATATTCAGTGATACTTGATTACTCTTATGTCCAAGTTTCAAAAGTCAGATCAATAAACTTGCAAAGTTATGATGGTAATTCAACAGATGACCTATTTAGCCAAAGTTCATTGACCTTTGACCTTGGTCATGTGACCTAAAATGTGCACAGGATATTCAGTGATACTTGATTACTCTTATGTCCAAGTTTTATGAACTAGACCAACATACTTTCAAAGTTATGATGGTAATTCAACAAATACCCCCAATTCGGCCAAAGTTCATTGACCCTAAATGACCTTTGACCTTGATCGTGTGACCTGAAACTTGCACAGGATGTTCAGTGATACTTGATTACTATTATGTCCAAGTTTCATGAATCAGATCCAAAAACTTTTAAAGTTTTTATTGTAATTCAACAGATACCCACAAATCGGCCAAAGTTCATTGACCCTAAATGACCTTTGACCTTGGTCATGTGACATGAAACTCATGCAGGATGTTTGGTGATACATATTTGACCTTATGTCCAAGTTTAATGAACTAGGTCCAAATATTTTCTAAGTTATGATGACATTTCAAAAACTTAACCTCAGGTTAAGATTTCGATGTTGATTCCCCCAACATGGTCTAAGTTCATTGACCCTAAATGACCTTTGACCTTGGTCATGTGACATGAAACTCTAATAGGATGTTCAGTAATACTTGATTAACCTTATGGCCAAGTTTTATTAACTAGGTCCATATACTTTCTAAGTTATGATGTCATTTCAAAAACTCAACCTCAGGTTAAGATTTGATGTTGACGCCGCCGCCGCCGTCGGAAAAGCGGCGCCTATAGTCTCACTCTGCTTCGCAGGTGAGACAACAAAATTTATTTCACTTTGGATGGAATCAATTCATTAAACCTTGTAGCTGATCCCGCCCTGTCTACATAACCCAGCCTAGATAAAAGGGTACGAGGAGTGGGTTCCGGTCCGATCAACAACTTGAGGCGTTGACCCAAGGCAGAGGGGACTACAAACATGGGGGACTGAGAAACAGGAATATCAAACAAAATATAGTTCATTTTAGGATGGTATTCATATAACTGAAACTTGTAGCTGCTCCGCCCAGCTTATAGATCTAACGGTAGCAGAAGAGGGTTCTGAGTCTGATCACCAAATTTTGGCTTTGACCCAAGACAGAGTGGACTACAAATATGGAGGACCGAGAAACATAAAAAAAAATTGTGTTCAGGAAGTGCCTTTTGCTTCAAGTATTGATGATTAATGATGCATTTTGAACTGATAAGAAGAATGGTACTATGTTCTTTAATTATGCACATTCAGTTCAGCACACCGTCCTGCCTTGTCCTGATGCAAATCAGGATAATAGGCATTTATATAGCACCAACAGATGACAGAGACATAACCGTGGACCATCAATAAAAGAACCATACTGCCTTTGCCTGAAAGCCTGGGACAATATCATTCACATTATCATACAGGTATACTAACCATATCTAAGTCGCTCCTTCCTCACGAAACGATCTACTCGAGTCTCTGGTTCAAACAGTTTATCCTCTTCATACCGATCTGTATAAAACAACAAAATTCATTCCAATGAAAATATATTTGAATTCCGGTATCAAAAGTAGAGAAAACTAACCACATTCTGAACAAAAGCATTTTGAACTTGTTACTAACAATGGCATTTATCTTTAAATCTTTTAGAAACATCCCCTTAATTACTTTTTACTCTTCAATGCAACAAGAATGCAACTAAGGCTTGATAATAAAAACTCTGAAAATAATCTAGAATGACCTATTTCCTGTATGAAAAAGGCATTTTCTATTGCCAAAAATATGTTGAAAAATCTAAATTCAAACTTCAAATCTAAATTCAAAGTCTGGAAAGTAGCGTTCCTGGTAAAAAAGATGGGGGTGAAATCTATTTTACTTGGTCTCCATATCTTTCCTCTGTTCCTTATGTCTGTCTTTCTTCTTTTACTTCTTCTTATACTCACTCCTGCTGCTCTCGTATGAAGTGCTAACAGAGCTGACCAACAATAGGGATTTCTTGATAAAGTAAAATTTCTAGAAGTGATCTGATTCCGAATACAAGTACTTCAATTAGCCGAGTAAATTGCTAACTAATTTATTTAATCAATCATTTCTCTAGATTAAATATTGGCCCATACCTTTCCTTCTTTCCCTGTGCTTGTTCTTCTTCTTTTTCTTCTTTTTATGTTCATTCCTGCTGCTCTCATATGAAGTGCTAACAGAGCTGGCGGACGATGAGGATTTTTTGGCAAACGAGGGAGCATTTGCAGTCTGCTGTGCGCACTGTTGTAGTAGCTGTGAGAAGTGATACGATGATGATGTCATCGAAGGTGATTGTTGATTATTAAGACTTCCCAGCATTGCTGGCTTGGGTTGAGGTATCTGTCGTTCTGTTTTTAACAAAATGTGAAAAAACATAATTTAACAAGTGGAATGCCTCTGGCCGTCTCACCTGCATCACGCAGTTCAATATAGCAGCAGTGCTGACTTAAAAACTACTCTAACTCGCACAAGATGTTCAGTGATACATGGTTACTCTTACGTCCACTTTTTATGAACTAGACCAATAAACTTACAGAGATATGATGGTTATTCAACAAAAAAACCCAACATGGCCAAAGCTCATTGGCCTTACATGACCTTTGACCTTGATCATGTGACTTGAAACTCGCACAGGATGTTCAATGATACTTGATTACTCTTATGTCCAAGATTCATGAATCAGATCCATAAACATTCAAAGTTATGATGGTAATTCAACAGTTACACCCAATTCGGCCAAAATTCATTGACCTTTGACCTTGGTCATGTGACGTGAAATGCGCACAGGAAGTTCAGTGATACTTGATTACTCTAATGTCCAAGTTTAACGAACTAGACCAATAAATTTTCAAAGTTATGATGGTAATTCAACAGATACCCCCAAATCGGCCAAAGTTCATTGACCCTAAATGACCTTTGACCTTTATCATGAGACCTGAAACTTGCACAAAATGTTCAGTGTTGCTTGATTACTATTATGTCCATGTTTCATGAATCAGATCCATAAATTTTCAAAGTTATGATGGGAATTCAACAGATACCCCCAATTCGGCCAAAGTTCATTGACCCTAAATGACCTTTGACCTTGGTCATGTGACATGAAACTCACGCAGGATGTTCAGTGGTAATTGATTATTCTTATGTCCAAGTTTCATGAACTAGGTCCATATATTTTCTAAGTTATGATGACATTTCAAAAACTTAACCTCAGGTTAAGATTTCGATGTTGATTCCTCCAACATGGTCTAAGTTCATTGACCCTAAATGACCTTTGACCTTGGTCATGTGACATGAAACTCTAACAGGATGTTCAGTAATACTTGATTAACCTTATGGCCAAGTTTCATGAACTAGGTCCAAATACTTTCTAAGTTATGATGTCATTTCAAAAAACTTAACCTCAGGTTAAGATTTGATGTTGACGCCGACGCCGCCGCCGCCGTCGGAAAAGCGGCGCCTATAGTCTCACTCTGCTTCGCAGGTGAGACAAAAACAAAGTTTAAAGGTAAAAAAAGTAGTTGGAGCAAACAATTATTTCATGAGGAAGTCTTTTAAATCAAGGTTTATTGTCACCATATTATCATATATCGAGATCTGGGGCCCGTAACACAAAGCTTAGTAATGATCATACTCGTATAACATTTTTCTACGATTGATTCCATTGACTACAATGTACAATTAATCATGAAAACCAAGTGTACGATCAATCGCTAACCTTTGTGTTACAAGACCCTGGAACATTATTGTAATCTTATCATTGTGAAATCTTGATGATCACCAACACAGAAAAGCATATGTGGGTCAGTATATTAATATCAAATAATAATTTTCAGATGTGATTTTTACCAGGGCTTTACTTTTTTAACATCTCACAAACACATGTAACCATTGGGAGTTTGCAGCTCATATTTTTTAAAGCCAAATCAACGTTAACCTATGCCTTTACGCCAATAACAGGACAAAGTCTGGCATGGCAAATAACTATTGTTATTCAATCATTATATATTTTTCTCATCTCACAGGTTTATATCAATGAAATGAAATCCTTGCACATTAATATAATTACGAAAAATGTTTGTATCAAATGAATAAAAAATGAAATAAATTTCACATTTACAAGAGTATAATATGGAGCATTTACACAATTAAAGTTCTTAACACCCTGTATTCTCTTTTCCATACCTGGCAAGATGTGGTCTGAATGAACCTTCGTCATCTCTACATATGGAAGATTGTGTTTCAGTTGTTCAGGGGTAGGAACAGTGTTGATCCCAGCGTTCTTCTTGTCACCCTGTGTCAAGGATATCAAAGACAAAATGAAGAAAAAAAATAGCAATATCATAATAATATACAGTTATTGTACAGCAAATGTGATTACGATATAACATTCTTCTATAATGGTCAGCGACTATGACTGATTCACTTGGACGTAATGGCCCAAACTCACAAAGGGTTTTTTTAAAACAATCGGTTGAACCCATGGTTTATGCAGATTTCCTGTATGAATTACGCTTAATTTAGCTCATATCGGGTGCGCGAATAAAAAAATGTCCAATGTTGATGCACGCTTTTGTTACAAATCCCCAAATTGACGCCTGTTACCATGGTTTGATATGCTATTTCATTCATGAGTCCACTGTTTGAAGAGTGGACTCATTATTCAAAACATTGGACTTATGAATACAATTGTGAATTTGGGCCAAAATCTTTCTTGTATAATTGGTTATATACTAGCTTGGCATTGATGCTGCAGAAGCTACTTTGGTAAGTTCTTACCAGAGTTACCTCAACAGAAACGCCCCCTTTAAAATGCATACCAAGTCAAGAAGGGGTTTGAGCCGAGTGGATCCTCTGTAAATCCATTCGGTCTCTGCTCTCCGTGATGGGGTGGCTGCAAACAGCATGTTAGCAAGACTTCCTTGAACCTCCAGTACTCGAGCATTCCACCTGATAAAGAAACCCAAACAGGGAAAAAAGATTAAAAGAAACCAAAACCCAAGAAGAGAAGTAATCTTACCTGAAAGAGTAAAATAAGAGGAACAATCCAAAACTTGTTTCATCACAATCGGTTATCTAATAAGCGAGTCATGGAAGTTTGAAAAATCTTGTACTTTCTATGGGGATCTTCAAATTGGCCTCCATGCTTCAAAATGGCTAATTTTGTGGCTAACTCTCCATTTGTTTTGTACACAAATTTTCAGATTTTCCCCATCATCTTTGAAATTGCATCTTGTCTCCTTCTACACATAACATGCCATGGGATAATTTACACCATATTTATCAAGGCCAGGAGGAGATAATGTAATCTTCCTATTATGCCTATATAACATATTATCGGTCCATAATATCCATATTCCCATTTCATCAAAATAATGGGAGTCTTTTTTACGTGTTTAAGCATATTCCTAAGCCATGCATGACACGGAACTGCACTGTATACACTTTACATCACTATATAAAGAGAAATGATTAATTCATCAAGTTCACAAATGACCTGACTTCAAGTACAAATAGGCAAACAGACAAAACTTGCTACAAATAATACCTTTTATAAAATGGGTTCAAGGATGTAGCAAATGGTGAGTGCGTATTCAAGTCACGTGTTCATTCTTTAATTATGCGCAACCTTCCAGTCGTGCATTTTTCGTGCAGCACTGTGCATTTTTTGTGCAGCACTGTGCAATTTTTGTGCAGCATTAGTTCCAATAGCACGTAAAAACTGATACGCGTTCAGTAAAAGAGGCTGGCTAGGATTTTGATGCGCTTACTTAGGCGCGCATAGTAGATACGCCTGTGATGTCATAATTGACAGTCTTGTGATGTCTTTGTCTGTGCGATCGTACACAAGTTGGAGGGATTTGAACAAGATTTCCATAAAAAATTCATTTTGCTGACCCATTTTATAAAACAATTAATGTACATTTTAAGATTTGTGATGTTAGTGACGAAGCGAGCAACTCTCGGGCATTCACAATATTATGCAAAAGCACTCGGCGCAAGCGCCTCTTGCTTTTGCATAATTGTAAATACCCTTGAGTAAGCTGCATCGTCATAAGACACTCACAAATGTGAATTAATTGTATAGCATTACATACCAAACATCTGTGGGCCTATAGGTAGTAATAAGAATAATACCTTCTGCCATTAATTTTCGGGAGATAATACATTAAATTTCCCTCAGAAGACCCATTTGCCCTCGATAACCGTCGGGCAATATGAGACTACATGTACCTCGGGAAATACATGGTATCTCCCTCAAAGCCAATCAATATTATATAACAATAATCGACTTACCATTTGCCATTCCACTCTGTCATGACTAACTGGTCTTTCTTCAGATTGACCATGGCCCGGTCAGGGTATTTATCGAGGTACTCACGGATGAAATTCCGTGAGAAAATATCTACATCCGCCCAAACACACGCACCTAAAAGACAATTATGAAAGCAAGTACATGTACATGTAAATTACATAGTACATTAATACCTGTCTATAACTCTTCAAGCGTTGACCAGTAAATCCCATGTTTATGGCATTATCTTCGCAGTGAACCCTTCTACATGGTACAATACTTTCTATTATTTAGAGGGCTATAACTTTTATCTGAAAACTTTTTAAGGAGACGTTGTGTCGCAAAATTGCAGAGTATTTGAGCTTTCCTAGCTGTTAAAATTTATTGGATTACTGATGTAGTGAAGCATAGTAAATTATTTTGTCTACACTGTTTATACTTACATGTCCGACAAACCTTTAACCATTTTTATTTTGGTTCTTGCGTAAGTGGCATGATTTTTTTTTGTATTCATAACAAAATCATGATAATCTGACAGAAATTGACCATACTATGGTGATAAAGAAAAAAAGTAACCATTCACTTGGTCAAAGTATCTCCCATAAAAAAGCAACTCTGTCATATAGGTGCAACAAGTCAAAACAAGTCACAATGAACCTGACCGTTGTTTTGTTCGTGATCGGGATTTTATTGAATTTCTCCTTTCTTTTTTTTCAATGACCACTAAATACACTCCTTCTATTGTGCGCCATCGTATATGTATAAATGCGTCCTATACTGGCATATATAGATAACTAATCAAATCCAGTTTACTTACTTGAATGGTAGACAATATGGATCTTATCACATGAAAGATACTGAGCATACCCGTCATCAAAAAACACCAAATATCTGAAACAAAAAAGGGTAGAAATCAAAATTCTAACATGCTTTACAAACTGCAGTTTCTAAACCCAGGTCTATTTGGGCTAAAAATATTAATATCTAGTAGAGTAAATTTCTACAATATGGATTGAAAAATAATTAATTTTCCTCAATTTGTCAACAATAGAACCTCAGTATGTTACGATAACAAAAACATTCCTTGCTACTAATTTGAGGAGTAAGACTGATTAATCAAGACCACTAATAATCAAAGTTTCCAAATCTACATAGATTAAAATAAACAAACCTTCCTCTATTCGTCTTCATCGGGACCTCTGCTATAATTCCAGCATACATTCCTTTTGTCTTGGCTCCCTCCTCCACCAGGTAAGAAGCTGAAACAAGTGGAAATTCTTTGTTAGTATCTCCTACATTACACAATTCAATATAGCAGCAGTGCTGACTTTGAAAAACCCAATATGAACTACTATTCGCCGCTAAATGGTATTGTTTGATGTCATCGTTTCAGTACTCTATTGCCATTGTAACTTTTTTTCTTATTTCATGAAGTGTCCCCATATTGTAACATCTGCATAAATCAAAATAACTGAAACAAAATAATAATAGCTGGACTTATATAGCACTATTTTGCCTGAGGATAAAAAGCACTGCTATTATTACCGCGGTTTAGCTTAAGCTAACAATTTCCCAACGACGCTCAATTCATTCAAGGAATTAATCCTCCCACGCAACCATTCACCTTACCTGGGTTGGGCGAAGCAGTGTGGATAAATTTCTTGCTAAAGGAAAACATGTCGTGGCTAGGGTTCAAACCAACGACCCTCTGCTTGAAAGGCGAGAGTCAGAACCACTAAACCACAACAAGCCCACAACCTCAGAGAGAGAAACTCCCCATTTCTCAAGAGATAAATACTTACCAACTACCCTTATACCCACGGCAAGGTCTGCTGGTTTGGAAGATGTGATGACAGCCAAAAACTTGCTGGATAACAGCCGTTTGCGTCCATGCTCAAATTTCACTTTATACTTTTTCTGAGGACATCAAACAAAAAAAGAATATCACAAATATCAATAAGAATAATAATAATAGTAGCTTAAATCATATAACGGTTTTTTTCCAGCATTCCGGTGTATTGGCTCAGTTGGTAGAATGTCTGTCTCACTTCAAGCCCCGGCCACTTAAAGGTAAATGCTAGTTTTGGTAACGATATCAAATTGAGTTCTAACAGAATACAATGAAATGAGCACCAAAGTGACTGTTTGTATACATAAAACACATGTGCCAAAGGATTCTGGGAGAAATTGTGTAATTGTTGAGAAATCAGCCAATAAGCACAGGATTCGGGTAGAGCGTCTGGCCCGACACTCTAAGCAATAATTATACATTGTCCCACGTGCGCTTATCTGCGTTGGGGATCTTCGGTGTGAACATTTTTCAGCGTAGATTTCAAGATTTCACAAAGTTCAGTTAATGTCACTGTACCACATCTAGATCCTCGATGATATACTGACAATTAAGCCGTGTTTTACAGACTTTCTCATGAAATCAGTGTTTACTGCAACTACTGGAATTTCTCTTTAAAGATGGAGGTTGCTACTACCCTTTGATTAAACAAATAAATAAATAATAAAAGTAATAACAATGCAGAACTTCTATACAAGTTTACTATTAGCCTATCAGATTGATGGATTACAGAAGCTTTTAACTATTATCAAAAATTTTATTCTTAAAACAAGTTTTATTAAAGGGGAAGTTCACCCTGAAGAAAACTTTCTTGTAAAAATAGCATAGAAATAGTAAAAAATATTGGTGAAGGTTTAAGGAAAATCCGTTAAAAAGTAAGAAAGTCATTAGAGTTCAAAGTTTTGGATTTGTGACGTCATAAACGAGCAGCTGCCCCATGTGTTATGTAATATGAAATGCATGAATTTCAAATTTGGTATGGTTCCTGATGACTTAATTTTGTTTTCTTTTCATGATCGGGTGTGAAAACGATTTGTCTATTGATATACAAAAGTTACAGTCAAAAAACCTTTTTCAATTTTCTGAGAAAATGACATTTTATTGATTTTTTACCATTCGCTATGTAGGAATGCTGCTCGCATATGACGTCACAAATCAAATAATTGAAATTCTAATAACTTTTTAATTATTTGATGAATTTTTCTCAAACCTTCGGCAATATTTTTCATTAATTTTTCTGCTATTTTTACAATAAAATTTTTGTCAGGGTGAACTTCCCCTTTAATTTAGGCAAATAAAAACATTCCCTGACTTATCCCAAGACTGGAGAAAAAGTAAAGTAATTTCAAGTGATTCACTGATTGGTCTGGGAATCCTCAATGTACAGAGAAACTTACTATTCCTTTATGGTGTACAGGAGGTCCTGGTGGGTGTTTCATAAAGCTGTTTGTAAGTTAAGAGCGACTTTAAGAACGACCGGTGATCCTTTCTTGTGGAAAATGGTATATACATTGGCGATGGTTTAGCGCGTAAGAAAGGTTCACCAATCGTTCTTGAAGTCGCTCTTGTCTTACGAACAGCTTTATGAAACGGCCCCCTGGATGTGAGGGAGTAGCAAAAAGCCATTGCCCTATCTAAGCCCCTCCCTGTATTAGCATTTATCCCACGAGTCCATGAAAAAAATCTAATGAAGAGAGAATTTCACTAAATCCTTTATAGTGTATGGGAGGTCATGGATGTAAGGGAGTAGCAAAAAGGAATAGGCTTATCTCAGCTCCTCCCTGTATTAGCATTTATCCCACGGGTCCATGAAAAAAAATAATGAAGAGAGAATTTCACTTATTCTTTATAGTGTATGGGAGGTCTTGGATGTAAGGGAGTAGCAAAAAGCCATTGGCCTATCTCAGCCTTTCCCTGTATTAGCATTTACATGTATCACTATGAGTCCATGCAAAAGCACAATGAAGAGAGGATCTTACCATTCCTTTATGATGTATAGGAGGTCCAATGAGTATGCCCTGATACCAGAAACTCTCTTCCCCTTTGGCCAACACCTTCTTGCCTTCAACAAGCCCTGGCAACCTGTATAACAATCAAAATATTTTGACGCATGTCACGTACATGTACTTGAATGTACACACATGTAACTCTTGGGCTTGTGGACCCTTCCCATCTATATCTCCGGGGGGGGGGGGGTCCACTTCCATTCACGAGTGGATACCATGCGCTACCATGAGATCTCAAAAAGCACCCTAAACACGTATTTTCCATATTCTGAAAATGCACCCCTTAACAAGTATTGGCATGTGAAGCCCTACCCTTAACAAGTATTGGAAAGAAAACAACACTATTGGCAATATTCCCTGAATTGAACCCCTAAACAAGTACAGCGATATTTCAATGTTATGTGACGGACGTCGGTTTTACCTTTACCTAACGTACATACATCATTCGGTTTAGTACAACCCATCTCGCGCAAATCGTACTCTTAACACGTATGGTTGACTCCTTAGCAAATTTAACCCTAAACACATAGCTTTCCTAGCAAAATATTTTATTTTAGTGCTTTTGACACCCTTATTTCGTTACATACGCAATGTGCCATATCTTGAAAAAGACATCCTTTTTACGTGTTTTTTGGATGCGCATGGAATCCACTCATCAATGTGAGTGCCCCCCCCCCCCTCCCCCAGGATCTCTATACAGCAGCCACTTGCCTAGAATTATCACTAAATTCACATTTATGTAAGACCCTTAAATACTTACGTTGCTTCATCATCTCCAAACATCATTTCTTCTCCTTCCATCAGATGAGCATCATAGTCAGCCCCATGGATCAGTTGAACTCCTTGACGAACCTTTCCAGGACTTCCATCTTGTCCAGGAATGGCCGATGGTGCTCTGGCCATAGCTTTGACGGGAGTACTCTTCTTGGCAGCAGAGGTTGCTGGAGTGCTACTAACCATCACAATGTCATCGTCGTCGTCAACGATCTCCACAACCTCGGAAGAAGTCTTGGAAGGTTCTGCAGATCCTGGAGGACGTTTTCCTGCAGGAGCAGAAGGGGTTCCTTGAGCCTTGCCATGTGGCAAAACCTGAAGGACCTGTGATGATGGCTGCATCAGCTGATTCTGTTGTCCATCTTGGATCTTCAAGACAACTTGGCCATTGAGGGGTACCCCTTGAGGATTCTGCAAGAGCAAAGTCTTCACGCTCTTTACCTCCTGACCAGCTGCATTCTTAGCAGTGGTCAGCATGAGGAAACGCAATGGCGCGTTGGACTGTTGTGCGTTTGGCAAGTTCTTCGGCCGAGGAAGCATGGATGCTGGTATAACTATAGTGCTTGTGTTCCCGTCTTGTTGAACCTTGGCAACAGTGGTTCTACCGGGAGTGCTTCCTGCACTTTCAACCGTTACAGTCTGGGTCATGACAGGTGCTGTCGTGGAGGATGTTCTCGATGCTAAGGTGACAGGGGACACACTAGCTGCCTTCGGGGACTCCTGAGTACTTGGTAATGATGATGATGATTGAGGTGTTATCGTGTTGAGTTTGGAGACGGGTGTGGCTTTCTGTGGTGAAGTACGTGGCGGTGTTGCTGTCTTTCCTACAGTCTCCTTGTCCATGGGTCCTATGAGAAATGCAGAAATCAAAAGCTTCAAAAGAATTATTCAACCTACAATTATCACAGAGTTTTTGTTTGCTTTTTTATTAATTTCTGTAAGTAAAATAACAAATACAAAATACATACCTATAAAAAGGAAATGATAAAGGTCAAGGTTAAAATACAGTAAGAAATGGTAAGGATAAAAAAAGTGAAATAAACAGCTGGTAGCTATAGCTGCTGGTTTTGCATGGAGAGTTACATAGTAAGTACACAAAACATCATGCATGAGAATAATGAGATTTCAGATAATTGCATATTGCAAGAGGAGAGTTGGACAGCACTTTCATTACCGACTGGTCGACTTAAAGGGTTGGGTGGCGTCAACCGTGCCTCATTAGCTGATCGCTTCTGGCTTGTTGGAGGAAGGTCAGTTTTTCCAATGAAGATGATCTCATCTTCAGAATGCACGTCATCATTGTCACCATCGCCCATCTCATTGCCACTGTCGTGGTCATTGTCTTCATCTGAATCGATGTCGAGGAGGTCCATCTCTTCATAGAGTTCATGGATCGTCTTGGGGTTGCTGCTTGGTGAGATGGGCGACTTGAAGAGGTGGTTCTTGTCGTATTCATCTTGTCTCTCCTTCGCAGCTTTCTCCCGTTCTCTGTACAAACAAGCAGAAATAAAGGGGTACATAGAGCACGAGTTTAAGCTTGATATGGTTGACCAAACAACACTTTAATTATCTTGTTTCAGGTTATTTCCAAAAAGGGGGGGAAAAATTCTGGGGCTTGTACCTGCTTGGAGTAATTTTGCCCCTGAAATGCTCAGAAGAACCCTGAAAACTCAAAATGGAGCCCTGGAAAATCTTCATTCATTGCAAAGAATAAAGCTTATTGTCATCTATGTACAGTGTTTTCGCGATTTAAAAATGTGTATTTTGGTCTGCATCGATAATATTGCCTGTGCAGTATCAGAGCATATCCCTGAAATGACCGACATCCGTCGAATATCCCATAGGCTCCTGTACAAAATTTGCTGTTGAATATGAGAGCATATTCAACAGTATAGTGCAAATGTGTGAAATATACAACGCGTACAACAATGAAAGCAATGCGATGCACGGCAAGAGCACGACAGCACTCAAAGACGTCATGATGGACTACACGCAAGTCGAGGGTCAACAACAAAATTGATCTTAATGGAGTGATGTTGCCATAATGAGATAAGTGATATGACCTGTTCAATCAAATTTCTCCCTCTTTTCTTGTTTGGGGGTGGGGTGGGGTAGATTATAATAAATATTGGATGGCTTTATTTCATGGAATACCGGAAATATTCCAAATATTGCCCAAACTCTTGGAATATTTCTGGTATTTCATTCTGAGCCATCCAACATAATATAAATAAATATCCCATGTTGCAGACATAGGCAATAGACCTAAGCTGCGAAAAGTAGCCCCATACAGTTGCCCGCAAGGAGTCTGATTTGAACACACAAAAGTTGTGAACATGCTCTGTTACAGGATGGACCTACTACAAATAGACATTCAACGAGAGCATTTTATGGCCACCACCACCCGTTTCCAGCTGTCAAAATTGCTGTCACATAGTTAACTTTCTCTATACGCAATGTGTAGGAGCAGCGCACATTTGATTTGTGCAGTCCATCGGTAACAGCTTGTTTTACGATCGGCTTGATGGGTGTCAGCTTCCAGCGCTCTGTTTATATAAGGATTAGCGGTGACGGTCTTAGGCCCAAAGGAGGGGATTCGTTGAATGTCCAGTTGTAGTAGGTCCATGGTTACCGTGAGTTGGGCCTGCACAGAATGATGTGACTGGGTCTTAAATGAAACCAAAACCCAAGAAGAGAAGTAATCTTATTGGAAAGAGTAAAATGAGAGGAACAATTAAAAAAAAGTTTCATAAAAAATTGGTTATGAAATAAGCAAGTTATGGACGATTAAAAAGTCTTGTTGTACTTACTATGTGGATCCTCAAATTGGCAAACATGCTTCAAAATAGCTGATTTTGTGGACAATTCTCCATTTGTTTTGTACACGTATTTTCAGATTTTCCCTGTTATTTTACATATTTCACATTGTCTCCTCCTGACCTTGACATACTATATGGTGTGGATTATATTTTCCCATGACATATGTTGTGCTTAGAAGGAGGCAATATGCAATTTGAAAAAAAAGGAAAATCTGAAAATTTGTGTACAAAACAAATGGAGAGTTGTCCACAAAATCAGCCATTTTGAAGCACGTTTGCCAATTTGAGGATGCTCATATAAAGTACAAGAGTTTTCAAACTCCCATAACTTGCTTATTTCATAACCGATTTTGATGAAACTTTTTTTTAATTGTTCCTCTCATTTTACTCTTTCCAATAAGCTTACTTCTCTTCTTGGGTTTTGGTTTCCTTTAAGAGAATGACCACTCACCCTTGCTTATTTAGTAGACCCTGAATTTCGTCATGTAGCTCTTCACATCGGTGGTGAACGGTCCCGATATCATTCAGGAGCTTCTCATTCTGGGGTGTGACATCTACATGTATGTACAAAAAGATACATTTCAAGAGAGTCATATCAAACAAATAGCATTAACATTATTTGAGCTTTTCTGGGATTTATATAGAACATACAGATAGGCCTATTGACTGCTCATGGGGGCAATAATAAAACTATTGCACCAGAATGATCTTGAGAATATACGACAGTGTACTATTTCACCCTGGGAAAGAAAATTAAGAAGATAGTAGGCCTGTATCTCGAAATCATTGAAGAGTAATCATTTTTGCTATTGCCTAAATAAAATAGCAGTCAATACAACTTCAACATTTTAAGCAGAGCAATGAAAAGATTATTGCTCTGCTCAAGTTATGCCAATTGGTACACATGTATATTCCATGACATGCATGGAAAAAGTATTGGTATGAATATCTAGTCCTGTGAGTTAGGGTTAAAGTAAAGGAGGGAAAGTGAATGAGTAAAATTGCAAGGGATTCAGTAGGCAGTGTGACTGAATGGGGGTGTGAGGGGGGACATCCACTACTACATTTATACTGAAGAGAGCTTTTGAGTTTTTAAACTTTTTATTGCTTTATTGGCCAACATTCATTACTTTGAAATACCCCAGTAGGGTTTCCGAAATACATACATGGAATACAGGACAAGGGAATGCATTTATGTACATGAAATAAAGGAAAGTATTTACCAGCATTAAACCTTGTAATTTTCTTGTCAAGTTCGGCAAGCTGCTCATCTAATCCAGCCGTTACCTTCAACATGAATGCCTCAGCAATCTCCGCCATCGTGAGCCTCTCAGTTTAGCTTTCTAGTCACACCAGCAAAGCCTAGAGAAACACAATATAAAGACATGATCATACTTGACTGACTCATTCAATAACCCAAAATGTGAGGTTTCCTTCTGAAGGGGTGGCCAAAACTAAGTTGAATACCCTTTTTACACAGGATTTTCTTAGCCCCGGACTATCGCTAACCCCGTACTATCCTTAACCCCGAACTATTTTTTTTCCTTTTCACACATGCCAAATTGTTATTGCTAACCCCGGATAAGGAATGCTTGCTTTTCACACACGAAACTCGCTAACCCCGGACTAGTGGTTTTTGTTGATTATTCGTAGTACAAGTACTTCACTCGTACACTTTTTACACACGCTAAAATTTCCTTAACCCGTACTATAGGTGGGGCTAAATTGCCATTTAGCCCCACCTATAGTACAGGGTTAAGCTTAGCCCACTTTCGTTTTACACTAGCGATCTTAACCCCGTACTATCGCTCTTAGCACCGCAATTGCTGGGATAACCCTGCTTTTTTGCAGGGCCAAATAATCCCGTACTAAAGGTGGGGTTAGCCCACTTTGCAAAAATGCTGTGTAAAAAGAAAGTGGGCTAAGCTTAACCCCGTACTATAGGTGGGGCTAAATGGCAATTAAGCCCCACCTATAGTACGGGGTTAAGGAAATTTTAGCCTGTGTAAAAAGGGTATCAGTTTCACCCAATTTTTTTATTTAAAAAAGAAAGTTTGTGGGCTACATTTGTTACATTCCATCAATATTAGAGGGCCTCACAAAAGGTAAATTGCCAATTTGTCCTCTGCCAACTCGTCCACTCACCACATGGTCTACCTTCATTTAGTCTAATGCCATTCCATCCATTTTGTCTAACAACCATTTGGTCCAATCATCAAATGAATAGATGAGTTGGCAATTGGACAAAATGGCATTAGACGAATTGGAAATAAACCCTCACAAAACATAAGCTTGACAACTCTTACAACGAAAAACAGATCATAAATCATAATGAATGGAATCAAGTACTTGTTAGTACAAAATCCTTTTTTTTGGGGGGGTGGGGGAGGGTGTAGATTACAAACCAGACAGCTTGGTTGCAGATAGACAGCAACTAATGAGAACTTACTGCCACTGGGCAAAAATGGATTCCCCTTCTTCTACACCACTCCTCCAACTGATCTCGATGATCTTCTCTCCTACTCCTCCTCGTCCCGCTTTTCCTCTCGGTAATCCTGGGTTTCAGGGGACTAAATAATTTGCAAACACTGAAGCGGTTGCTTACTAACTTCACCCAACTCATCCCAGCTATTATTAGCACACTGTAAAATGATTGATAGCTCTATAGCCCTCCCCCACAGCCATGGGTGCTGCCACCACCCCCCCCCCCCCCTTTCATTAGGGAGTTTTGGTCTAGGAGGGGCTATCAATAAAAAATGGTTGTGTGATAATAGTTTTGTGTAGTGGTGAAATCTGCAGGATGCAGACAAACTTTTTCCCCTTAAACCCAGGATTGATTACCCTCCTCTCTTTCTCAACTCTCCCCCTCTAATTACCCTCCTTTTTTTATGGTCAGTTCCCCCATGTCTGCGCGGTCTCCCAAGTCTGCGCACTCGCGTATCTGAAGATACGCAACGAGCAGGAACTTTGCACATGCAATGCATACACAGGTATTCTTTAAAAAATCTGACTCAAAATGGTGGAAAAATAATGAATTTCGGGCATTTCATTTGACAGCCTCAAAATGCAGCCTTTGTCATCAAAATCCCTGAATCGTGTGCAAAGTGAATGAGTGCGCAGACATGGGGTACCATTTTTTTTTCAATATGAACATGACTGCCCGAGGTTTTTTCCAAGAAAATCCTATGATTTCTTTCAATTTTTTATGAGATATTTGGCACACTAACTCATCATGATGTAAGGAACATTATCAACTGAAAGATTTTGTGAAATAAGAAGAAATTCATGTTAAATCTTAACTCAAATTGTTAGGTACGCAGACTTGGGGCCCACCATCATACTCTTTATTTCATACTTCTAGCTAGTCCTAGAATCAAGGCCCTTTGCCTTGATTCTTGCAGTCTTGGGCTGCCCTAAACCAATGACTTTGGTCTCTGTAGTGTTATATTGGTTGTTCCGCTGAACTCTATTGGCTCCACTCACCAATTACAGAGACCATAGTTCTAGCTCAATCTGTGCAGGGACTCAATGGCCATATGTTTATGTGTTAAGTTCGGATAAACAAGGGAAGTGGAAGTTGCGCGATAGCCAAAGAAAGTCACTGTTTTTTGTCCTTGTTTTGGTGCATTTCAGACCAAAACAAAATAATAATCTTTATTTTGGTCCAGTTCTTTATATATATTTTTATGAAATAAAGACAAAAATCGATGAGACCTGTCGCGGGAATTTGCATTAATGTTAGCCCCTTATGGCTGCTTCACGATTGCAGGCCATCTGTGTACGAGATCCTCGAAACAGATGGCTGCCCGGCTGTCTAGCCTAGGGCTGCCCTTGGGCTACTCTCCTCCAATCCTAGTTTACTGAGCTGAATAGGCATACTCTCCCTCATTCTTAATTATCAATCCTGCAGAGCTACCAAGTCTCACGCATTATGCGTAAGACTGAAGCATTTTAGGCTCTAGTCTTGTTCATCCCCTCAATTCTCTGTCTCACGCAACTATCACAGCCTATCCCCATATAATATACATTGTACACAATGTCTGTGATCTCACTCAGATTTACAGAAAATCTCACGCATAGCTGGTCTTTGAACTTGGCATCTCTGATCCTGCATTTACCTTTTGCAGCATGCAATTGATGCCAAACTATTTATGAGTAGATCTTGATCAGTCTACCACCACTATCAACGCCATGCCCTCTCTCTTGGCTGGTCATCACTTGGCTCAAATCGAGAAAAAACATGTATGGCGGTGCATGCATGGCGTGTATGGCGGTGCATTCGCATGGCAGTGACTGAGTTCATGTCAATCAAAAGACAAAAGTCAATAACAATGCCAATGTCGGAGTTTCAGAATGAGATTGAGAATACACTAGGCCTACATGTAGATCCACTTGTTCACTGCCATCACCCTGTCTGTGGTGAATCTACAGGTAGGACTATGGTATGCCAATGTTGTACAGGGCACACTTTAACAAATCATAAAATATCACTTTTGTGACCAAAATTAAAAATTTCCATACAGTTGCAATTTATTTTTCATTAGTAACTTGGGAATAATTTTTGTATTCACCAGAGCGCTCAAAAACTTGAATTTTGGGCATAGTTTTGGGTACGCCCTCTATTGGTGGAAAGTAATATGGCAAGAAAATTTTCATTTTTTGATCTCTATTTTTAATTAAGAAAAAAATGATTTAAAGAATCAAATTTAAATAATGGAAACTGTCAGTGTAAAAAAATCAGGCATTTGCCCCAAAGAAAAAGAGGAAATAAGCCAAACATTGCCACCCTTATTTTGCCACACATGGAGATATAACTGAGAACAAGGTTATATTATAACCTTGTTCATTGAATGAGTGCCTAGATCATACTCTGTAGATCTAGATTTCTACAGCTGAACTGAATTAGGCCTAGGGCCTAACCAAATTATTAGGTGGTCTGTCTATGACAGATCACCTATTGATTTCGTCAGAATTTTCTTTATTTCTTTCTTTATTTCTTTCTTTATTCTTGGCACCTATGTTTGTCGCCAACTTTTCTCGGAATTGGCTGAATCAATTTTGCTGATTTTTTCGTCATACATAGAATCTATCATAGAGACGGCAAACTAAGCTTTTCAAGGTCATATGGTTATGATGACGTCATCTACGCGCCATTTTGTAAAATTCTTCATTTGATCATATCTTCATTATCAATTATCAAAAATTAACAATATTTACATGACATTAACTTCAGGTCAAAGGTCAACTGTCAATGTCATCAAAGGTCATGTAAAGGTCATGACGCGCGCGTACGCGCGCGTCAAATGTAAAAAAATTCTCCAAATGGCCTATAAAATTTTTTGGGTACGTTTCAGGTCATTTTAAGCATTTCAAAAATTTGCGCGCGCGTTTCCGCACGTAACGCCCTAACGTAACACAGAAACACCGTTTTTTTTTACATCATTGCATTGATAATAAAATTCTGAACAATTTGATACCTTGATCAACCTTCTACAACCATTAGTAACGAAATTAACACCCGTTAAACTTTGCAGCACGTGTGCGCGCGAGCTCTCACTATAGGCCATATATGGGCAAAAACATGCCTATTGAAAATTCACTGTAGCTCTTTAAATAGTCCATTGACCCCCAATTTTTTTTTCATATATCGATAGAGTATGAGTTGTAGATTTGATTTCATGTCATCAATGTCCCTCAAATATATCATGACGTCATCAAAATGGCGCCTAAGTTAGAAATTTTATTTTTTCAAAAATGACGTCATCAAATTTATGCAAATTTGGTTGTAACTTCTCGAATATACATTTTTTTTCGTCCAGATTTGGATATGTTGTAGTTTAGAATTTCCTCTTTCTCCTAAGTAAAAGTAAATTTTCATTTTGAAAAACGCATCATGGCGTAAAACAGCGATGAAAAGAGGCATGTCATTTTTCCTCATTTTGCGTGTAATCTCTATGGGACATGACTTTTTCTCAAAACTGGATTCGACATTCCTCTATTTCGTGAGCCATATCTCCATTTTTTAGTGTCACTTTTCCCTGAGCTTTTAGTATGATGTAGCTGAGATCCTAATCTTTCGCAAGTGTTCCCTCTATTTTTTTATAAGATTAAGATGCCGGGATCATGCCCGTTTTTCACTTGCAAAATTGGAATTGTAATTCTCAAAATTGATTACGTGTAATCTCTATGGGGAATATCGTGGCTCAATGGATAACGCATTTGACTTGCTTTCTCGAGGGCGGATGTTCGAGTCCTGGGGTAAACAAGATGATTTTTTTTTCCATTTTTTTTTTCTTTTAACCACCTCGTACATGATCCTTTTTGATAATTTAAAGGTACAAAAGTTAAAACTTAGCAAGATAAAAGAGATTATAATTACTTTTTTCATATCACATGTATTGTCATACATCAAACTTTAGAGACCCTTTTCACAGTGCTTTATCATCTCCCGTCTTTCACAAGTATTCCATCCATAATGAGCATTCCATTGTCATCATGAAGTCGAAGATCATATTGATCTGCATGAACATGGTAATAGTGATCATGATGGCAATAATAAAGACAGACCACCTAATTCGTCCGCATGACGAATTAAATTCTAGTTTTGTTTTTGTTTTTTTCTCTCAAGTTTTTATAACATTAGACTAGGCCTAATCTTTTTGTATTGGCCTGGCCGTAGACATAGTCTAACTGCAACTGTTTAATTAGACAGTCAGTGTTAGACCCGACATTCGAATCACGCCGCCAGGCCATGCTGGGAGGTCGGGACCCATGTACGACGCCGCTCGCGCTCGCCGGCCAGCGCCCCTCACGACCACGGTACGAGCTCCCAGAGAGTGAGAGACGCGCCCCGGCTGCACTTTCTCACTCTCAGAGTACTCAGAGTCTCACTCAACTTGCAAACGATGAACACCTCTATGCCTCAAAATAAATGAAAGGAAGCTTAAAGAAATGAACAAACGTCTACTTACATCTTAAAACAGGGTCAACGACAACAGAAGATGCGGATGTTTGTTTTTTTTAACAACTCCGCCGGGGTCCGGACAGCCCGACCACCAGACAGCCCGACCCTGGACAGCCCGACCCGCTGCCCTGGACAACTCGTCCCGGTCGAGTTGTCCAGGGTTGGCTCTGAATCGGACAACTCGACCACTTGAATTCTTCTTCAAAATTTCATGAAATAAGATTTCAAACTTTACTTCAAAAGTATTTTCCCGCATAATCCATGTTTCTACAATATATTCTCGACAGAAAAATTGACATTTTAGTTCATTTTGAACTATTTTGAAAGAAAATAGAGCGAGTTCCCTTGCAACGAGAATAATCCGATACCGCCGGCGAGCTGTGTTCATGCAACTTGCAAGGTCTTCAAAATTGAGTTGATTTTTCCGTCACTTGACATATTTTAATGGTGAGTGTGTGCTATTTTGTATTTTCATATTCCATTTTCACATTTCCTGTACTTATTTAAAGTTATTGCATTGCACAAAACTGATACTTAATGCAAACTTTTTAGATAGTTCACCTGGAAAGGACACCGATGCGGTGCTTCGCCTCGCCGGCCAGCTGGGCGACCGGCTGTGCTGTGATTGTGACTGAGTGAGGCAGTCAGCTCAACTAGCTATGCGAGGTCGAACTTACTTATTTTAGTTAATTTGTCCGTCTCTTGACATATTGCCCATATTCCATTGGCGAGAGTGTGCTACTTTTGTATTTTCACGCTTCTTTCACTTATTAAAAAGTTTTTTTTTTATGTCACTAACAAAAGGAAATAAAATGGATTTGAAAATGTCTCAGTAGCCGGCCTCTGTAAATAGTTATGAAGTTTACATTTTTTGTAGGAAATTGTCTTTATTTTTGTTTTTAAATAACTATTACAATTTGTTTTGTTTTCTAAGTTTAGAAGAGCAGGGTGGGGTGCACAACTGACAATAGATTGGGTAATTATAATTATCAAAATTGAATAGGTCCTAGTTTATTGAAAAATGAAATGTATTCTGCCAAAATTGAAAAACTTACCTTTTTTATCAAAATCTAAAAACTTGCTTTTCGTTAGCGAAAAACATGTCTCTCATGTTTTACCTATCGGTTACTGTCGCAGCTTTTTTTAATGCAACTTCCATTGGTAACAACGGGTCTTCTGGAGGATACAAGCACTTGGGCTGGTACCTAAGTGTACCAACCTACACCAGGGATGAGGAGAAGAGGTTTCAGACTCAACAAGCGATGGCC
Source organism: Lytechinus variegatus (assembly GCF_018143015.1). Lineage (NCBI taxonomy): Eukaryota > Metazoa > Echinodermata > Echinoidea > Temnopleuroida > Toxopneustidae > Lytechinus > Lytechinus variegatus. The sequence goes on along the minus strand of NC_054748.1, from coordinate 15,052,527 downwards.
TTTCCATTTCCTTCACGAGCAGAAATAATACCGAGTTCCAATGACTTAGGCATCAGAGCGGCAGTCCCTTGATGGATGAGGTAAATACAGCTTCTTAGATACAATATCAATTTTTGTGCACTTCATGCAGGCATGTCGAAGTTAAATTTCTGTTTTTTTTTTGTATTTTCAAATTCTTTAAAAGAAAGAAAGTACAATTGAATTGAACAATAATTTTTTTTCTTTTATACATTATTTGAATTGAACAAAAATTTAACTTATTTTTCTTACTTACATTATTGTATTCATAAAAATTCAAAATTACTTCTTAAAAATGTGACTAACCACTACATTTTTAGGTTAAGTAGAAGTTGTAACATTCTAAATTAATTTTGGGTATGTAGAGGTTGCGCTTAATTCATGTGGAACATTTATGTCATACACATCTTCTAGATGATACCAAGTATCGTTCAAGTGAGCTTGAAAGGGAAATTCACCCTGACAAAAAGTTTATTGTAAAAACAGCAGAAAAAATCAAAAATATTGCCAAAGGTTTGAGGAAAATCCATCAAAGAATTGAAAAGTAATAGAATTTCAATTATTTGATTTGTGATGTCATATGCGAGCAGCATTTCTACATATAAATAAATGGTAAAAAAATCAAGAAATTGTCATTTTCTCAGAAAATTGAAAATGGTTTTACTCTACCTTTTGTATATAAAAAAACAAAACATTTCACACCCAAACATGAAAAAAAGTCATTAGGAACCATTGAAAAAATTAAATTCATGCATTTTATATTACATAACATTTCTACATAACATATGGGGCAGCTGCTCGTTTATGACCCCACAAATCCAAAACTTAATATTCGAATAACGTTTTTAATCTTTTCCTCATACATTCACCAATATTTTTTTTATTATTTTTCTGCTATTTTTACAACAAACTTTTCTTCAGCGTGAACTTTTTTTCAAGATTGAGCTAGCCTCAGCTAGGTGCAATTAACTTAATTTAAATATATTTAAAAAAATGTATTTGCTTCTAAATTGAAGGTTGAAATAGTTTGATTTTTTTCAGTAGCAAATAGGTGCAGAGCTTCAAATAGTTGAAATTACTCTATTTTATTTCTATCTTTCTAGCTCTTTGAGACCACCTGAATTGCAAGCTCTGTATGGCCAGTTTTTGTATGACAAAAAAAAAGATGAGGGTTGAAAATCCCTCCAGCTAAGTTAGGGATCATGTAATTGCCATGGAAACCAAATAATGTATAACAGGTTGTATATTCCTGAAATTGCAATTGTTGGATGAATGTTAATTCATATTAGCACTAATGTAATTTTAAGATTGTCCTTATTGTTAGCTTTACATAAACACCAAAGTCAGAGGATATTGTTCCCAACTGGAATTGTGTCATATTTATTATCATAATTTGTTAATGTAATGCTATTTGAAATTTTGAACCAGTATTTATTTTAAGTGGGATATAATATCTTATATACAATGAAGTTCAATGTGTGTTACTATGTCATTTTAGATCTGATCAAGTTTACCTTAATGTTACTTAATAAAACCCACTTAACTCCAAAGAAGTATTTTGAATATTCGGTTCTCTCACTATTGTGTATCCCTTTTCTCGCTGGATATTTACCTTTTAATGAGAGCTGTGGTGACGGGTTCCATGACATTTGCTCTGGCAACAATTGCTCCGCTGTAAATTCTACACCATAATCTTATGAACAGCTTTAACCAGTAAGGTCTAAACCTAACTTAAAACCCTATTGCAACCCTAAACCTCTATCTTAAGGGACTTTCACATCTGCTTGTGCGATCGTTTGCTATCACTTGGTCACAATTTTATGTTGCACAGAATTGCAACGGTGAAGGGTCGTAAGCAGTCGCACCACCAATTGTGAAAGGGGCTTTAGAAAAATTAAGCCTGGGGCAATTGTCGCAGGAGCAAATGTTGTGTCACATGGTAATCAGATGGAGATGATTGGAGAGATGAAGATGGAGGGGGGGGGGAAGGATGGAGATGATGAAAGGTGGGATGGTCATGTTAGGAGTGATGGAGTTGATGGGAGGGGTGTGGATGGAGTTGATGAGAGGGATGATGCAAGGATGGATGGTAATGATGGGGGAGGGATGGGGGATGATGCGGGGAGGGATGGGGATGATAAGGTTTAGAGATGAGGATGGAGATGGTGAGGAGTGGTGATGATGAGAGTAGAGATGATGAGTGGATGGAGATGATGAGAGGAGGATGATACAAGGATGAATGGAGATGATGAAAGGTGGAATGGCCATGATGAGTGAAGGAGTTGATGGGAGTTGTGTGGATGAGTGGATGGAGATGATGAGAGGAGGGATGGGGATGATGCAAGGATGGATGGAAATGATGCGGGGAGGGATGGAGATGATAAGGTTTAGAGATGAGGATGGAGATGGTGAGGAGTGGTGATGATGAGAGTAGAGATGATGAGTGGATGGAGATGATGAGAGGAGGAATGATACAAGGATGGATGGAGATGATGAAAGGTGGAATGGCCATGATGAGGAGTGAAGGAGTTGATGGGAGGGGTGTGGATGAGTGGATGGAGATGATGAGAGGAGGGATGGGGATGATGCAAGGATGGATGGAAATGATGCGGGGAGGGATGGAGATGATAAGGTTTAGAGATGAGGATGGAGATGGTGATGAGTGGTGATGATGAGAGGAGTAGAGATGATGAGGTGAATGGAGATGATGTGGAAGGGCTGACATGAGTAGGGGGAGGGATTGAAATTAGATAGGGATGGAGATGCGAAAATGGTTGGAGAAGACGGGAATAGAGATGAAAGGGGGGGGGGGTGATCATCACAAACATTATTGCCTCCAACTTCAACTTCATCAATATCATTACCGTCATCATGACATCATCATCACCACGAACTTCATCATATCATTGGCGTAATGAGTGAAAGATTTTGAGGGGTAAGATATGGCCCATCATGCCAAAGTTATCTTTTAAAAATTGTGAACGAGCAGAAATGTTGACATTTTATTACGCAAATTCAATTTTTTGATAGATTATGACATCATACTAAAACTCTTATCTCTAATGTTTTTTATTCTTCTTTGTATTTTATCTTCCTTTTTTTGGGGGGGGGGGGGGGTGCTCTTGCCCCCAAGACCTTGATCCCCCACCACCTGTTTTCCACTGTTCATTATCACCACCATCTACTTAATCATTACTATCGTCATAATAATCATCATCAACACCATTAGCTTCATTACCATCATCCGATCGTCATCACCACCACCAGGGGCGTCGGTCCGTTTTTCAGTTTTTTTTTTTTTGGGGGGGGCAAAGTCATGAATCAACGTTCCAATCAACTCAAACACACACACTATATATATGCATATATATACATGTATGTGACCCATGAAAAAGAGACACGTCTCACCAACCTATTAATGCGAGCGCGAAGTGCGAGCTGAATTTGTTTAGTATAATGATCTGAAAACAGGAAAAAGGTGCCTGTTCAGGACTATTTGTAGTAACTAATGAGGAGGATACATATCTCACTACACATATAATAACAGAAATGATGCGAGCTGGAAATTTTTATATTGCAATATGAAAAGCGGACATTTTAAGCACCATTTTAATGTAACATTAATACAATCTCATTTTCTTTTGCACATGCGGAATTATGGGGGGGGGGGCAAAACGATATGTTTGCCCCAAATATTTTCATTGGTGGGGCGATCGCCCCCCCCCCCCCCCCCAGGATCGACGCCTCTGACCACCACTATCATCGACATCATTACCATCACTATTACCACCTCCCATCTCATCACATCTTGATCATCATCTTCATGATTATTTCATCTGTAATTTCATACACAGATACTAGTACTAATGTCACATTATTCATCTCTTACCATGCCTAAGATGGACTTTATATATTCTCACCCAAAAAGGATATTTTAATCAATAAAGAGGATTTATATCTCCCTTATCAAATCAGCGCGTGTTGAAAAGCTTTGAAAATGGAACCAGATAATAATGTATTTCATAACTATTTGTGAGAATTAATGAAAAGTAAAATATCAAGATTCAAACCCGCAGCTATAAAGAAGTCATATTTGCGTTTGAAAAAAGGAATATTTCAAGCTAAAGCTGTTTGTTGGAATTCTTGTAGAGAATTGGTATGATTATCATTAATCAAAAAGTGGCACGAATATTCATCCTTGGATAAAGACATGCAAGATTCATTTTTAAATGTGTTGGAAACGGCATTACCATGGAAAAAAACAAAAGACGGGGTATTAATCACCTTCAGTGGTATCCCTTTTCTGCACTTTTATTTATTTTCATTATCTTTCCTTTTTTCCATATCTTTATTCGCGACCCTTTTCTTTTTGCGCCCCCTGAATGTGCCCCCTAGATACAACCCTGACTGACACATGGGTACAATACTAGTTTTATCTACTTGAAGTTAGCTCCCAAAAAACTATTAACCTTTGACATGGCTGCCAAATAAAAAATGTATCACGGGGAGGGGGGGGGGGCAACATATATGGAAGCCAATAAAGTCAACTTTCAAATGACACCAAAAGGTGTTGAGCAAACACTACCCACTTAAAGGGGAATGAAACCTTTGGAACAAATAGGCTTGTGTAGAAATAGAAAAATCAAAGAATAAGAATAAAGAAAGTTTGAGAAAAATCGAACAAATAATGAGAAAGTTATGATCATTTGAATATTGCAATCACTATAAATGCTATTGAGATCCTCCTATTGGCAATGCGACAAGGATGTGTGATGTCACTGATGAACAACTTTCCCTTTGGTGGACTATAAAATACCCTCAAAATGTCTCTTTTTGCTTTTTCTTATGATGATACAAACTCTTTATCCATGATGTATTCTTAAAAAATATGTATAACACATGATCTATGGATAGATGTGATAAAAGAGGCAATTCAAGTGAAATGTATACTAAAGTAATGGGGAGAGTTGTTCACAAGTGACATCACACATCTTTGTCGCATTGCCAATTTGCTATCTCCATAGCATTAGTGATTGCAATATTCAGATGCTCATAATTTTCTCATTATTTGTCCGATTTTTCTCAAACTTTCGTTGATCTGATTCTTTGATTTTTTTCTGTTTTCACACAAGCTATCTTGTTCCAATGGTTTCATTCTCCTTCAAACACAAGGTATGAAAATTAGGCTGAAATTAGCCTTCCAATTTCTGTCAGTTTTTGAAAGGCAAAGCCGTTAGAACCTGCAGAGTTAAGGGTGTTGTGATGATCAATCGTGCTGGCCAGTTTTGGTTGTTAAAGCAAATTTCATAAATTATTATATTGAACTTTATTACATGAGTGAAGTTCAACACACATTGCAATTTTTGGGGCAGCATCATACTTTACTTTGTGGATCTCAGCAATGTGTTCATGGGAGTTATGTACGTATGAAGTCCAGAGCAGAATTTTCGGAATTTAATGATAAGTTCCGAAAATTGGGGTTTCACCTTTTACCTTTCAATTATTTTGTCAAAAATTTATCAATAAATCAACTCAATTAATGTGAAATATGCTCAAATATTCATTTTTTTCAATAAATTATTTAATAAATCATCATAGGCCTAATCAGTCAATCTCTTGGTAATCATTTGGCACTCCCAAGTTCGAACATCAATTTCGCACTCCTACATGGATAGAACATGGCAGGGGATTATGAGGGAATGTGGTAAACGGGGAGAAAATCTTTGAAGAATTTGAATAGTAAAAACTTTGATTCTAAGAGCACTAGATGACATGAATGGAATAGTACATTATTCAATACATAATATGGCCCACATAAATTATTTTTCTTTGTGGTTAAAATTTTTGATGGGGCTTGAGCGATTTTTTTTTTGGGGGGAGGAGCTTTATCCCCCACCCCCCCCCCCAAAAAAAAAACGCGCCTGAAGAATAGAAAAAATGAGGGAAGAAGAAGAGAAAAGTGAAAGACAGAGCAAATGAAACAGTGGAAAGGGGGAGAAAGGAAAGGAAAAAGAAGGGGAAAGAGGAAAAGAGAAAGAAAAAGCAAGAGAAAGAAGAGAGCGAGGGTCCTAATTACATCATTTATTTAGGCCTTTTGAGATAATCGTGTTTTTTAGAATAAAATTATGATTTTCTTAAACTTTGGTCTGCAGGACTATCCCCATAATTAATCTCGGTTCCCCCTACAAAAGTTCAAGGCAGCTACGCCACTGATGAGATCGAATCAATTACCTTCGGGATTGTATCATTTCCACGAAGTTCTCAATATTCCTGAGATGATGAAAAGGATGTTGGTGGCAATGGTGATGATGGTCATGATGATGATGTTTGTGATGATGATGGATGACGGTGACGATGGTGGTGATGATGTTGGTGATTATAGTGGTGATACGATGATGATGACAAGAATGATGGATAAGGTTATAATGGTGGTGATGGCAATGATGACTGTGATGGTGACGATGATGGTGACGTGATGATGAAGATAATGGTGATAATAATGATGGCGATGATGGATGAGAATGATGTTGGTGGTGATGATATAGTGGTGATAGCAATGATGACAATAATGATGGATGATGATGGTGGTGATGGCAATGATTGCGATATTGATGGTGGCGATGATAAACACGATGATGTTGGTGATGATGTTGAATGGTAATGCGATGATGGTGATTAACATAATGGTGGCGATGATGATAGCGATATTGATTATGGTGATGATGGTGATGATGGTGGTGATGGCAATGATTTGGCGATGATAGAGATGATGTTGGTGATGATAATGTTGATGATGCGCCATTCATCCTCTCCATCCCCTGATCTCAATCCGTCTTATCTCCATCGCCTCCTCATCCCCTTCATCCTTCCTCTCATAGTTTCCATCCCTCTCATCTCCATCCTTCCTTTCATCTCCATGCATCCTCTCATCTCTATCCCTCTCATCTCTATCCCCCTCATCCCCTTCATCCTTCCTCTCATCATTTCCATCCCTCCTCTCATCATCTATAATTCCTCTCATCTCCATCCTTCCTTTCATCTCCATGCCTCATCTCATCAACTCTATCCCTCTCATCTCCATCCCTCCTCTCATCATCTCCACCCTTCCTCTCATCTCCAACCCACTTTTCATAACCATCCTTTTCATATCATCGTCTCCATCCCTCCAATTTCAACTTCATCTCTCCCAAAATGTCCATCTGATCACCACAGCACTTAAAGGTAAAATGTTCAGCAGAAAAAAAATACACGAGGGTAATAGAACCCAATATTCACAATACTTTTTTAGTATACTACATGTATTTATTTTCTATATAACAATATGATAAACTTAATCACAACTGAAATTACCAAGTAACACATAATTTTCTGTTATATCTTACAAACAGTATAGCATCACATAACAAAATACTGCCTTGTTATGCTGTTGAAAAAAAAACATAAAGAAAATCAAAGTGCACTATTCGTGGTATATTTGTTTACTACTTACATATTATCACAAAGTCATGTGTGCCCAGTCATACTTTGCCTCTTAGTATAATGAGCAATTGCCAGTCCAACATCAGACAAATAATTCCTGCTATACTTCCTTAGTCTGTTATATTTGTATACTATTTGTACATATTCACAAATTCATGTGTGCCCATAGTTATCATAGTTACATTTGTTGATTCGTAACTCCAATTGAGAACAATATCCTCTGCTTTGGGTGCCAATGTAACAATATGGACAATCTTAAAGCTACAATTATTATGCTTGTTGGATTTCTCTCTTTTTATTCAAATCAGCTTTTTGTTGGAGTGGACTTGTCCTTTCAGCACTTCCTTTTGTTTTGTTTTATAAATAAGTACAGTTTGCAATCCATGTTGTCTCAACTAAATCAAACAGCTGGAAAGATGAAATGAAGTATGAAATGAATTATTGACAAAATTATTGTACTTTCAAATATTTGAAGATCTGCAGTCTGCACCTCTTGATACTAAAACAAATCCGACCATTTTCAATCTTTATCTTGTCTTCAATTTAGAAGCAATACATTTTCGAATATATAAAAGTTAAGTTAATTTGCTAAACACACTAGAAGTAGAACCATATCTGGTATCTTCTGGAAGATTTACATAACATAAAAGATCCACATAAATTTCGCATTACCATATCCACAAATTAATTTGAAATGTTCCAACTTATACCAAAGTAAAACAAGTAAAATTTTTTACAATTCAGTTGTCCTTTTTTTCTTTTAAAGAATTTGAAAATACAAAAAAAACCCAGAAATTTAACTTTGACATGCCTGCACAAAAATTGATTTTTTGGAACTAAGAAGCTGTATTTACCTCATCCATCAAGGGACTGCCGCTCTGATGCCTAAGTCATTGGAACTCGGTATTATTTCTGCTCGTGAAGGAAATGGAAAGGCCATCGCTTGTTGAGTCTGAAACCTCTTCTCCTCATCCCTGGTGTAGGTTGGTACACTTAGGTACCAGCCCAAGTGCTTGTATCCTCCAGAAGACCCGTTGTTACTTGTTACCAATGGAAGTTGCATTAAAAAAAGCTGCGACAGTAACCAACAGGTAAAACATGAGAGACATGTTTTTCGCTAACGAAAAGCAAGTTTTTAGATTTTGATAAAAAAGGTAAGTTTTTCAATTTCGGCAGAATACATTTCATTTTTCAATAAACTAGGACTTATTCAATTTTGATAATTATAATTACCCAATCTATTGTCAGTTGTGCACCCCACCCTGCTCTTCTAAACTTAGAAAACAATAAAACAAATTGTAATAGTTATTTAAGAACAAAAATAAAGACAATGAATTTCCTACAAAAAATGTAAACTTCATAACTAATTACAGAGGCCGGCTACTGAGACATTTTCAAATCCATTTTATTTCCTTTTGTTAGTGACATGAAAAAAAAAGCTTTTTAATAAGTGAAAGAAGCGTGAAAATACAAAAGTAGCACACTCTCGCCAATGGAATATGGGCAATATGTCAAGAGACGGACAAATTAACTAAAATAAGTAAGTTCGACCTCGCATAGCTAGTTGAGCTGACTGCCTCACTCAGTCACAATCACAGCACAGCCGGTCGCCCAGCTGGCCGGCGAGGCGAAGCACCGCATCGGTGTCCTTTCCAGGTGAACTATCTAAAAAGTTTGCATTAAGTATCAGTTTTGTGCAATGCAATAACTTTAAATAAGTACAGGAAATGTGAAAATGGAATATGAAAATACAAAATAGCACACACTCACCATTAAAATATGTCAAGTGACGGAAAAATCAACTCAATTTTGAAGACCTTGCAAGTTGCAGAACACAGCTCGCCGGCGGTATCGGATTATTCTCGTTGCAAGGGAACTCGCTCTATTTTCTTTCAAAATAGTTCAAAATGAACTAAAATGTCAATTTTTCTGTCGAGAATATATTGTAGAAACATGGATTATGCGGGAAAATACTTTTGAAGTAAAGTTTGAAATCTTATTTCATGAAATTTTGAAGAAGAATTCAAGTGGTCGAGTTGTCCGATTCAGAGCCAACCCTGGACAACTCGACCGGGACGAGTTGTCCAGGGCAGCGGGTCGGGCTGTCCAGGGTCGGGCTGTCCGGTGGTCGGGCTGTCCCGGAACCACTCCGCCTCCTATCAATGATCACCCGGCGTTAATTGTATCGAATTTCTTTTATTATTTTTTACACACGCCACCATACAGTAGAGGTGAGGAAAAAATGAAAAAAAAAGAACAAAGGGCTGCTCCAAAACGGCCCTGCCCACCCCCCCCCCCTTAAAAAAAGGAGATGGAGATTCAAATAGGAATAATACTGGGAAGTGAATCTCCCTGTAATACCACTAAAAGTAATATTTCTGCTCACAATTCAAGTCTTTGAAGTCTTAAAAAGGGCATAAACAAAGAGTAGTTTTGAAATAAAACATAAACATCAAATAAGGCAGGGTTGAAACCTTCAATAAGATCCATCAACATTGGTGGTGCAGTTGCCCCCCCCCCCAAAAAAAAAAGATAGTCACACCCGCCAACCGTGCAAGAAATTTTGATTTAGAGTTTGCAACAGCACCCAATGACAAATTTTGTCCCTTCACTCTCGAGTTCCTTCAAAAATTTTGCTTGCCCTCATACCCCGCCCTCCAAAAAATGTGATGCACATGGCCATGTCAAATTGGATGTAAAAAAAAGGTTAAGACACTTTAGATATTCCCTTAATTTCAGGAAACATATGCCCATTTTTGCATCTGATTTGTGAAAAATAGGCTAGATTGTAAAAGGTCATAATTTACATCCAATCTTGATGAAATTGTCAGAGTTATATTTGTTAGACTTTTCTCTTTTTATTCATGTTTTATTGCGCAGGACTAGCCCATCAAAGTGGGCTTAAAATGACAAATGAAGTAAAAGACAAAACACTACATGTAGATCTTATATAGCAGCAATAGCTTAGCTTTAATTTAATCTCAATCATGATTTTTTTTCTCTCTCTCATTAAAGAGAATCAAATGAATGACAATACTCAGCATGGATTCATACAGTACGAAACATATTATATTAAACCATTTGGCCCCGGGGGGGCCACTTACGTTGACGAGTGGATACCATGCGCGACCAAAAAAACACGTAAAAAGGATGTCTTTTTCACGATAGGGCACGTTACGTACGTAACGTGATAAGGGTGTCAAAAACACAAAAATAATGAAAAAAGGGTATCTATTTCACTAGGAAAATTACGTGTTTAGGGTCGAAATTGTCGGGATGATAAAACAAAATTAAAATGTTTTATAAAGGATGTCCTTTTTGCCCCAACACTTCGTGTTTAGAGTCCGATTTGCGCGAGGTGTAGAAGGTGGGGTCGTACTAAACCAAATAAGGTAAAGCCGACGACCGAAGGACTCGTAACAATAAAACATTCCTGTACTTGTTTAGGGGTTAATTTCAGGGAATATTTGCCAAGAGTATCGTTTTGTTTCCAATACTTGTTAAGGGTAGGGTTTCACACGCCAATACTTGTTAAGGGGTGCATTTTCAGAATATGGAAATTACGTGTTTAGGGTGCTTTTCCAGACCCCATGGTCGCGCATGGTATCCACTCGTGAATGGAAGTGGCCCCCCCCCCCGGGCATTTGGCCCATATTCTAAAGTCCGATTTAACTTAGGCTATGGTCTAACTCTGTGTTAAAATTATGGAAAGCCAAATGTGTCAAAATTGCATGTTTCTTGTCTTGACTTGGCTCTTTCCTCATTTTTTCAATGATGAAGAGAACGATTTCAGTAATTATTCCCAGTCAGCTAAGAATGATCAGGATCCCGTCTCACAAAGAGTTACGATTGATCGGATCAATCGTAACTCTATGGAAATCCATCAGTGTCATACTTTTTTCTACAAAAAATTTTGCACAATGTCCTCTGTAAACAAAGAGAAGTGCAGTGAATTTTCAAGAAAACAATGAATGCATGAATATACATCATAGCTAGAAATTATTTTGAACAGACATGCATAATAGATGTTGAAGTTGCTGGCTGTCCATAGTAACGATTGATCAGATCAATCGTAACTCTTTGTAAGACGGGGGCCCTGAGCTGGCCAATTGAACTTGTACTGTTAGAGATTCCTCTTATACAATAGGTTATCCATACTTTAACCACAAGTTAGACCATAATCTTAATTTCAACACGAGTTCAGAATAAGGGCCTTTATCTCCAAAATAGCTTTACAGACATATATAATACAAACCAATCTCTTTCCAGACATCCACACCTATAAGCACTGGTAGTCTGCAACCAAGGGCATCTGTACAAAGGATTGCCTTTTGTGTTTGTCCCCCCCCCCATGACCAAAGGACAATCCTGTGCCCCGATGCCCACGTCTGCGACACCCGACAGTCCTTGAGTCTTTATGCAACAACACACTCTCTAAAACAATGTTTAAAATATCACCTTAATAACACGTACCCCAAGTTGTTTTGTTTCCGGACAGGTTGTGTGTCCTGACGATCAATTTTAGAAAGGCATTTGGAAAAATTTACAAGCAAAGTTTCTTCAATTTTTAGTACAAAATGTTACGAAATATAAGAGAGAACAAAATAGAAGATGATAACAACTATTGAATTCATATTTTTAGTGTAATCCAAACACAAAAAAGAAGGCTTAAAATATAAAGTGACCGGACAGCTGACCCCCATCCCAATACTCCATTCCAATAATAATCCATTTTTCAATATAAATCTCAGAGATGATTTTTTTTTTAATTCACATGCATGCTCAAAAACTGATCTTGAGCATAATTTGGGGAGGCCCTCTATTGGTGGAAAGTAAAACATATAGCTAACTGGGCGTTGTGGCATGCGCCTGTAATCCAAGCTGTGGGGAAGTTACAGATTGATGCAGAGGTTCAAGGTTCGAGCCCTTGTCACGTCTTTCGGATGGTGACGTTAAAGGTCGGTCCCAGACGTAAATAATCATTTCTGATTGATACACGTCTGACAAAAGTCAAACACACACGCCCATAACTACTTTTTTGCCTCCAACGAAGATTCTGCTAGGATCGAAAGCTTAGGCCCCTTTTGACTCTCTAACTACTTTTTTTATTAGAAAAACAATCATTCAAAGAATTCAACTAGGTCTAGGGCCAGGCAATATGAAAAAACAATTGTCTGTAGGTCCCATAAACACTGGCTGTGCAAAAAGGTATTTATCCACTAGATCATAAGAAAATAAGCAAAAAATAAAATATCTAGACATTCACTTCTTATTCACCACATATATTTAACTGAGGACAACGATGTTATATCATAACCTTGTACATGAGGGAACATCAAGCTGTTTATTCAATGATGTGGGACAAGATCAACGATACATTTTGTAGATTTTGATGGGTATTATAAGCAGATTTTCATCACAAAACAATTTGTAATACATATGACCATAGTCATAAAGGATTTCTAAATACTAGTATCCCATCAGAAAAATGCCCATGAATTTATTAAATATCATCTAAAAAATTTTAATTTTCAAAGCATTGATAATTTGAAAGTAATTTTACAGAAGCTATTTGTTTAGCACTAGCCATACACATAGGTTCACTGAAAAAAAGTGCAGCTATCATAAATATGAAACAAATTCATGTATTTGAATTCATTTAAAAACATGTTGGCCATTCCTTGTATGATAAATCATTGTACAGGAAAAAAAAAATTGTAAACATGATCCATTAGATTTAGATGGAAAGCACTTGATTAAACTCACGAATAAAAAATGGCAAGATAAAAATACATGTACCAGGTCAAATTATTACAAAAGAAACATTATAATATTTCATTATAAATTTTGACAATTTAAATTGAAATTGAATTTTAAATTTACCTCAGAAAATAATTCATAAGGTTTGACATAATCTGTAGGCATACTGGCAAAACTAGCAGCTTTTGGGATTCCCGTTATCCAAGATGAAGAGACTGCAGTAAACCGTACCAAAGTTGCTATCAGCCAATCAGATTGATTGATTACAGTAGCTTTTTACTGTTATTGCGAATTTGTTATTATAACAAGTTTTATGAAACTGGCACCAGAACTATTGGACAATATTCAAACATAGTCTGACATGTTAACAAGATACTACTGGACCATACCACACACCACTACTCCATCATATGCTCATTTTGAGCATAAATTTATGTTCTACAAACATATAAGAATGTTAATGAATTATCAATTCCCCCTTCTACAAAATAAAAATTTCAATAACCTAGTGGGGGGGGGTTCACAAAGATTCAAGTGTGACTTAGATTCGCACATAAATGCCTAGTTGTGTGCGTTAGAAAAGGCATGACCACATTCGTCAGATCATGCCAAGGACGCACCCTACTGCATATTAATCAGGAAGATTGCGCGTTGCATATCATGTATGTGTCGGCATCTAAGTGCAACTCTAGGTCATACTTCAATCTTTGTAAAACACCCCTAGGTTACTTTTTTCTTTGATTTTCAATGGTGATTTTTTGGAAATAAAGATAAATGCATGTATTTTGGCCTTTAAATTTGCATTTTCTGTGAAATTCTTCCTGAATTCCTCGAAATATTTGTCCCAAAACCACCAACCTAATTTCAATGGTACGCAGATGTCAAAAGCAGCCCAACACCAACACCTAGATTTGAGATATAACTTCTAAAATTACCCCAGCAACAAATTATGACATTCATGAACAAAAAAACGTTCTAAGAACCTTGGGCTGTATTGCTCCCATCATCAATTTCCATTGTGGCCAGCCTCGATTGCCCTTCAGTGTCTGAAAATGCACCACTTCCTGCAAAAGAGTTTGGATCCGATTCTAGTTCCTGGTACTGTTCGTGCTCTTGTAAGGATTCATTCAAGGGGTCAGTGTTCAGGTTTGATGCTTGTACTGTAATATGACTGTCCATAACTACATGAAGGCCATCTGGGTTTGCCTGAGGTCTTGACCTTGAACTGACTTGATCGTCTGACGTTTGATCTTCCATTAAAAGATGGGAAGACCTTGACCTTGGTGTTTCTGATATAGTAGAACTTCCTTCGTCGACTTCGCCTGGAGAAAGACTGTCACTTGTGCTTGAATTTACAACATGAGTGGCAGGTAAGTCCAAACTTAGATGCTGTCTTCTGCTCTGAATAGGGCGCCCTCTGGAGTTCAAACTTTGACTTACACCTGTCAAGTTTCTCTGTTCCTCAGGATCGCTGCCATCTGATTCCTGGCTCATAGATTCAATGAATCTGACTGGAGGCCTGCTCAGGCTGCGATGTCCATACGAGATGGTAGATGATCGAGATGACGATGACAGGCCAGAGCTGCTCACATCTCCGCCTGGTCCAACAACATGAAATGCTGAACGTTCCCTTCCCATTGATGAGGAACGGATTCCATTTCCTGAAGAAGTACTGTCAGGTTGCTCAAAGCTATCTGGCGAGTCCAGCCGAAGCATCCGGCATGACTGACTTGATGCTGGGATATCCCTCTCAGTAGACGCACGCCGAGTGGGCACCACTAGTGGGGAGACAATTCTTGCTTCTGGATTAATCGAGCTAGGAAATTGGGTAGAGTTTGTCTCGGACGGTTGACGGCAAATAGCATTTGTTGATGCAAGTCTGCTTATGGTATCAGAACCTTGATGGCTAACTGATCCACTGTGCCTTTCTGCTAGGCACTCTTCTGTTCTTGAATTCTTAGTGTCACCATCCTGTCCTCTCATAAATTGGTTACCATGATTACCAACCTCTGTGCTTGCATCACAGCTTTCGCGACGTTCACTTCCACCAATTCCTGATGAACTCTCGCCACTATCATCGCTCTCTCCTGTCGCGTCATCCTGTAACACCTGCCGTTGATGCAACCCCGATGGCCCCTGCATATCCTCCACTGTGTCTTGGCCACTTCCTTCGCTGCTCCCTGCTGCCCTCTCCTCCACAAAGGTGCCGCTGCGAAGAGCCTCGTAGACATCGCTCCTCCGTTCAGCTATCCTCTCCCTGCCCGCCACGTGGCCCTCGTTCCCGAAATCAGTCTGGGTGGACATGTTCTGCACCATGCTGTTTCCTGTCTGGGTAGACTGAGACACCGATGCCTGGCGGGATGCTTCGCTTGATGGACTGCCGG
Source organism: Lytechinus variegatus (assembly GCF_018143015.1). NCBI lineage: Eukaryota > Metazoa > Echinodermata > Echinoidea > Temnopleuroida > Toxopneustidae > Lytechinus > Lytechinus variegatus. The sequence continues at coordinate 15,036,886 of NC_054748.1, read as the reverse complement.
TCTGAGAGTTGGACAGTCGGACAGCCATCATGCCAAGTTCTCGGTAGCTTCGACGACGTTCCACCATGTCCAACTGATTAGCCGTGGTATCACAAAGTTCTGATGTTGATGTGCCTTGACTAACCACAGGTTCATCTTCATTGTCCAGCCTGCAATAAACAACGAATCAAATTCAATGTAAAATCATGAGATACTGTATATCCAGGGCCCAATCTTACAAAGATTGACAATTGATTGGATCAATCATAACTCTACGGAAATCCATCTGTGTCATAATTATTTCTACAGAAAACTTGCAAATTGTCCTTTGTAAACAAAGGAGAACACACCAAATTGTCAAGAAATCAATGAATTTATGGATATACATTCATATCTAGAAATTTTTTTGAACAAACATGCATTTCATATGTTGACGTTGCTGGCTTCCCATAGTTGCTATTGATCAGATCAATCGCAACTCTTTGTAAGACAGGCCCCATGTAAAACACATTTTTATTCAATATACTTCACAACACATCTGCGTTAGGGTACTCTCTTTGATACAGAAATATAAAATAATAATATATATGCAATTCATAAGGTGCTATATCAATCTCTTTAGAGATGCTCAAGGCACACAAGTGAAAGGGGAGTAAAACAAAACAACAAAGGAAAAAATAAATATTCGACTCAATCACTGATAGAAAGGATAGTAGGTAACTCTATTGTTTAGGCTAAATGTTACGACAGACTGGCTATCACCGATCTCTCGTGGGAGGGAATTCCATACCGAGGGCTTTTGCATAAAAAAAGCCTTTTCCCCCAATTTCTTTTTCATTTTGCTGGGTTGGATTTGAACCCTTAACCCTTTGTTTATTAAAGATTGAAGGGACAGAACCACAATGCCTCAATGAAATATACATGAAAAGTTAGCTTACTTTGGAGTGCAGAAGCAAAGGTCCCCTCTGTTTGTCCCGTAGACCAGACCAGCTCCGGGTCTTGGGATCCATCGAGCAATGTTCACGCTAACAACCAATCTCTGCTGGGGGTCTAATGGATGAATTATACGATTGACGAACGTCATCGAGTCCTCACCTGCTTCTGGCTTTTGAAGCTGGTAGACATCGGCCATTAACTATGAACAAGAAAAGTTTGTTGAATAGGTAATTTCTTTAATATGGTGGTGGTGGTGGTAACATTTTTACATGATTGCTTTATTAACAGAGGGCGAGGGAACTGGTATTGGCTTTACAAATGGCACTAGCAAACCAATTGGGATTGAATCCTTGGTCACTGAAATCTGAAACCACCGCTTTACCAAATGAGTTATGAGTTTAATCAGTAAAAAGGAAAAATACTGATACACTTATGAATTGTGGCTAAAAACACTATTTGCATTCGATATGTACACAAATTCATGTTTTTGAGCAATTTTAGGTCTGCATACACTTACAAAATGTTGCATACTTTCGGAACCGCGTACCTGGGGGTCACAAAAGTTGCGCGAGACTTGAAAGTAAAAAGTCAGCAAGTGACGCAGTCAAAAAACTTCCCGGTGGATTTATCCCCCCCCCCCGTCTTATTAGGGTTAAAGATCAAAGTTCCGAAGAGTAATATTAGGCATTTGTTTAGCACCATCTATATAGAAATAATCTATCGGAGAGTGGGGATATCTCCATTTTTGTATTATTATTTTTGTTCTGATGTACTTACTGTTCTGATGTATTCATTTGCAATACACTATGTACACTTATGTTAATGTATCTGTTGTCAGCAAAGCACTTGTTATGTTTTGTTTTTATGAATATATGACAAATAAATTGACTGGAATGAATTGGATTACGGAACCTTACCCCATGAAACATCTGCCACTGGAGCCTTCTTGCAGCCAGACCGACAAGAATGTAGTTTCCAGAGGGAGATAGACTTACAGTGATGGCATTGGGTCCTGAAATCAGCATAAAAAAAATGTTTAAAAAATTAATATAACATGTGGAAATTAATTATGCATTATACCAGAGGGACATATAGACTTACAGTGATGGCATTGGGTCCTGAAATCAGCATAAGAAAATAATGTTTAACTAGAATTTAATTCGTCATGCGGACGAATTAGGTGGTCTGTCTTTATTATTGCCATCATGATCACTATTACCATGTTCATGCAGATCAATATGATCTTCATGATGACAATGGAATGCTCATTATGGATGGAATACTTGTGAAAGACGGGAGATGATAAAGCACTGTGAAAAGGGTCTCTTTGATGTATGACAATTCAATTTCAATTCAATTCATTTATTTTCTCTTTCAATCTTTTTACATTTACAATGATAGTTCAATAGACATATTTACAAAATATAATACATAAATCATTTCTATAATACAATAATGCTATGAAATCGAAAGAGAAGGAGACCAACTAAAAAGCAGAGCTTGTAGGGTGAAGGCCCCCTTTCATAAGTACATTTTATGAATAAAAATATGATAAAATAAAGAAATAAACAATACATAATACAATGAATAAAAAATAAACAAAAATAAAAATAAATAAAAATAAAAATTAATGAATCAGTATACACTGTATACAGAAATCATAAAACGATTAAACATATATACAAAGAGAAATTAACAAACACATTTACATATTAAGTTCTGAGTTACATAACTTTGTGGAAAAAAAAACGATAATCTAATATGAATCCAGAAGATATTTTTTCAGTTTTCCTTTGAAATTTTGTATTGAATTACATTGTATAATATCCTTTGAAAAAGAATTCCATAATTTTGGACCAGTAAAAACAAATGTCTTCTGTGCAAACGATGTTCTATTCAGAGGTAAATGAAAGGAACTCGCCTGGCGAGTAAAGTGCTTATGAATTGTATTATTTTTTACAAACATATTATTAAAAGGTAACGGTAATTGTTTATTAATAAACTTGTACATTAACTGTCCGAGTTGAAAAGAATATAAATCTTTAACCTTCAAGACTTTATTTTTCAAAAACATTATATTTGTATGTGCCCTGAATTCTGCATGACTAATAATACGAATCGCTCTTTTTTGTAATATAAAAAGTCTATTAATTTGAGAATTCGCTGCGTTACCCCATGCAACAACTCCGTAATTCAGATAAGGTAAAATTAACGTTGAATATAATGATAACAAAATATAATGGGGTAAGAAGTGACTTAATTTTCTAATGACACCAATATTGCGAGCAATGATTTTACAAATATTATCAATATGTGTTTTCCAAGAAAGTTTATCGTCAATGAACAGTCCCAAAAATTTAGTAGATCGCACTCTTTGAATAACAGTATCATTTAAAATTACATCTTTTGGTACAGTCGTAATCTTGTTGCTAAATAGCATGTAGCTAGTTTTTGCTAGGTTAAGAGAGAGTTTGTTAGCTGTTATCCATTTAGAAACATTTTTTAGTTCGTCATTGAATATTTGCGTTAATTGATCTGGGTCGGGGTGTGACAGAAATATATTAGAGTCATCAGCGAAAAGTATAAATTGAAGCAATCTTGATGACATATCAATATCATTTATATAAGTAATGAACAAAAGTGGGCCAAGAATGCTGCCCTGTGGAACTCCACAAAGAACAGGTTTACGTTCAGAAATATTACCATCAAGTGAAACGAACTGTGAACGCCCGGTTAGATAACTCTTGAACCACTTTAGTGGTTCCCCTCTAATTCCATAATGAGAAAGTTTATAAAGGAGAATATTATGATCAACTGTATCGAATGCTTTAGAAAAATCTAAGAACATACCAATCGTATTCGAAGACTTGTCATAAGCTTTGGCAACTGTTTGAACTAAAGAAAGTATTGCATGGGAAGTGCTACATGTGATATGAAAAAAGTAATTATAATCTCTTTTATCTTGCTAAATTTTAACTTTTGTACCTTTAAATTATCATAAAGGATCATGTACGAGGTGGTAAAAAGAAAAAAAAAATGGGAAAAAAAATCATCTTGTTTACCCCAGGACTCGAACCTCCGCCCTCGAGGAAGCAAGTCAAATGCGTTATCAATTGAGCCACATTTTTCCCCATAGAGGTAAGCAATTTTGAGAATTACAATTCCAATTTTGCAAGTGAAAAACGGGCATGATCCCGGCATCTGATAAAAAAATGGAGGGAACACTCCCGAAAGCTTAGGATCTCAGCTACATCATACTAAAAGCTCAGGGAAAAGTGACACTAAAAAATGGAGATATGGCTCACGAAATAGAGGAATGTCGAATCCAGTTTTGAGAAAAAGTCATGTCCCATAGAGATTACACGCAAAATGAGGAAAAATGACAAGCCTCTTTTCATCGCTGTTTTACGCCATGATGCGTTTCTCAAAATGAAAATTGATGTTTACTGAGGAGAAAGAGTACATTCTAAACTACAACATATCCAAATCTGGGCGAAAAACAATCGATATTCGAGAAGTTACAACCAAATTTGCATAAATTTGATGACGTCATTTTTGAAAAAATGAAATTTTTAGTTTAGGCGCCATTTTGATGACGTCATGATCAAATTGAGGGACATTGGTGACATGAAATCAAATCTACAACTAATACTCTATCGATATATGAAAAAAAAATTGGGGGTCAATGGACTATTTAAAGAGCTACAGTGAATTTGCAATAGGCATGTTTTTGCCCATATATAGCCTATAGTGAGAGCTCGCGCGCACACGTGCTGCAAACTTTAACGGGTGTTAATTTCGTTACTATTGGTCACAGAGAGCTAAATTGGGTATCAAATTGCTCAGAATTTCATTAGCAATGGAATGATATTAAAAAAAACGGTGTTTCTGCGTTGCGTTTAGGCGTTACGCATGGTAACGCGCGCGCGCAAATTTTTGAAATGCTTAAAATGACCTAAAACGTATCCAAAATTTTTTATAGGCCATTTGGACGATTTTTTTACCTTTGACGCGCGCGTCATGACCTTTACATGACCTTTGATGACCTTGACAGTTGACCCTTGACCTGAAGTTAATGTCATGTGAATATTGTTAATTTCTGATAATTGATAATGAAGATATGATCAAATGAAGAATTTTACAAAATGGCGCGTAGATGACGTCATCATGACCAGATGACCTTGAAAAGCTTAGTATGCCGTCTCTATGATAGATTCTATGTATGACGAAAAAATCAGCAAAATTGATTCAGCCATTTCCGAGAAAAGTTGGCGACAAACATAGGTGCCAAGAATAAAGAAATAAAGAAAGAAAGAAATAAAGAAAATTCTGGCGAAAACAATAGGTGATCTGTCATAGACAGACCACCTAAAAACACAAATTTATCACATGTGGATGGTAGTTAACTGTACATGTATATACCAGAGGGACATATAGACTTACAGTGATAGCACTGGGTCCTCAAATCAGTATGAAAAAATGTTTAAAAACACAAATTTATCACATGTGGATGGTAGTTAACTGTACATGCATTATACCAGAGGGATAGAGACTTTATAAAGTGATAGCACTGGCATGGGTCCTCAAATCAGTATGAAAACAAAATCATCATGAAAATAAAAATGTTCAAAGTTTGATATTGTAATGTCCTCCATGGATGTTTCATTCTTAATTCACTGTTTCTCAAATATTTTTGAAATAACATTGTCAGTGCACAGCAAAAATCATCAAGATTCATGATGAGTATTAAAGCACTTTACGACAAATTGCTGTAAAGGTATAATTTTCCTTTCTCTTTCAAATCAATGTGACACCCTCTTTTTGAATTATATAACTAAAATAGTGAAGTCCAACACAGTGTAGGCTAATCCATGTATCATAATAATAAAAATAATATGTCCATTTATATAGTGCAGCTTCTATGTGCATATACTCAACTGCGCTTTGATACTTGGTATCATATTAGTACCCCAGCTGTAGCTGAGCCGCCATACTAAAAGGCGCTAAAGCGTTCAAGGAATAAATCCTACCGGGTACCCATTTACCTAGTGCTGCAAGTCAGGCGGCATGTTCGGGTTCGGTTCGGGGTTCGGCAATAAATGCCATATTAAATTTAATATATAAAAAATAAGGATCGCCGACCCACAAACTAATAATCTCTAGGAAGATCTGTCATATATTTATAATAAATTTTGTTTCTAAAAAGAATAGTTATGAAAATTGTTGAACTTTCTTTTGTTTTAATCTTTAAACAAAAAATAACAGTCATTTCTACTTTCATTTTTAAAATGAAAATAAAAAAAATCAAAAGAAAAAATATTGATAACGAGAGAATCAGGACAGAAACAGAATTACAAAGATCAGAATATTTTTTTTCATGATTATTTCATGTAGCTATGATCATGATCGATTACGATGTCATTGCCAACGCAGCTTCTCAAATTGGAAAGTGTTGATCGGGAATGTCGAAACAGTAGACAAACAACCTCCACTCAACTGTTATTATACCGGTAAAATTCACATTCCAAAGAATATGAGTGTTTTAGAAAGTCCCTATTTTCTGAAAAGTGGTAAAATCTGGTCAATGAATTACTTTAAAAAGATAAAAATATCAGTCCATTCTTGGTCCAGAAAGATCGACGCTACGTGACTTCAAACATATTTCCAACACGAAAATGAGTACATGGGACTGTACTGTGTATTTTAGTGTTGTGAAATCACTCGGCGTTGATCGTCAGAACTAAGACGGAACTGATAATCTATCATTTCATTTTCAGTAATTGACCAGATTAAACCACTTTTAAGAAAATATTGACAATGGAAAAACGTTTCAAGTTCGGAATACGAATTTTACCTGTATAATAGCAACCGAGAGCAGGTTGTTTGGACTTCCTGTTTCAACTTTCCTTACCAACCATTTCCGGAACATCGATCAGGGAACATGCGTTGATTTGGTTTGATTTTTATCTTTTCTGTTTTTTCACCCTCATTCCTTCATGTCTTATTTATTTATCTTTTATATTAATATGGAAATTTCAGAAGGTGGAATATATATACTTTTTACCATTACTTTGTCAGTCACAAGGAATTAATTTATGTCTTGTCTTTTTCTTTTTTGAATACATAAAAATTAAATGTACGTCTGATTACAGCAATACGCAATTTAACTACCCTTTTTAACTGAGTTAAGCTAAAAATGTCCCCACATTTTATAAGGAAAAAAATATATTCATGTTTATAAAAAAAAATTGAAAATTTAATCAAACACGAGACCGAAATTGTCATAATAATAATAATCCGCTTTTATATAGCGCTTAATCCATCGGAACGACGTTTCTAAGCACTTTACTGATATATTATTACCCCGGTCATCGGATTCAATCAGTCATTCCCGCACACAATGTGTGCACATCCTCCACTCCCTACTTTGTCATTTACGAGGAATGAATTCTTTTTCTTTATTAAATACAAAATGATTAGGTCCGATTACGATCACGATTTATTACGGCAATACGTAATTACACCACACTTTTATACCGAGTTTAGCTTCAAAATGTCCCCTCATTTTATCAAGAAAAAATATATTTATAATAAAATATTCTTAAGTTGATAACAGTTCAATCAAAGACGAGATGGGAGGAATCATAGTGGATTTTAAAAATATACTGAGTGGAATTCTTTGTGCACAATCACTAACCAATATTTTTCTTTTAATTTTATACTTAAATCTATGTAGTCATCGCACTTAAGCATTGCATTGAACGTCCGGTTCGGAAGTGCCAAGTTCAGCGAAATTCCGTTCGGTTCGGCGGTTCGGCTGTAGCACTACATTTACCTCACCTGGATCGAGTGCAGCACAATGTGGATAAATTTCTAGCCAAAGGAAATTACGCCATGGCTGGGATTCGAACCCATATGCCTCTGTTTGAAAGTCCGGAGACTAATCCACTGGGCCACAATGCCCCACACTAAATCGATGGAAGGTCTTACTAAAAGTCTTATAAAGAGGACTTCTCCAAAATTATGTCTTTCTAGTAAGCACCCCTATGTCTCTATTCTGTTATCCAGTGATTTATTTTTCCCTTTCTTTTTTCTTTTTGATCCAGTGTGGTCCCATGTAAAGCAGTCTCTACAGTGTAGTTCAACATACTGTAATCCGTGTGTCTAAACGGATGGAAGATCTTACCAAAACTCTTAGTAAAGAGCACTTCTCCAAGGTTGTGTCTTTCGAGTGAACAAACCGCCAGGACGCCGTGATCCGGAAACCCCATGTGGCTCGGGATAAATGCAGCCAGACGGCGATCGCTTGAGATATCAACGCTGGCATCGTTATGGATCTTACACTCTGCGACGATCACATTACTTTGTGCTATAAAAAGAATGCAAATTAGGAAAGAATGTAATGAACAGTTTCCTCCATTTCATATACAATTATACTCGTATACCATTCCAAAAATATCATCCAACTTTTATGAGTCAAAATAGCATGAAAGACACAACTATTTCTTAATGCCTCATCAAGTCAATATTATATGATGTTTATTATTTATTATCTAATTTTCATTAAAAAGTTTTACTGTTTTTTTTTCACTATTCCCTACAAAACCAGACCTTACAGTGTAATTTGTTTAATAAAGTCTGTACTACTATATTAGTCGGCAATTCCATAAATACAGACATACATTTTACGAGCTCTGGAGACGTTACGAGCTCAAACAATGTACAGGTACCTCTATGAGAAGAAAAAATTCACACAACTTTGGGGCAACACCCTTCCTGTGACCTTGGTATTTGTTATCAGATTTATATTACGTTTTCAGCATTCTGCTCGTAAGATTTTACACCATTTACTTATTAGTCTCAGCACACAGTACCCCTTTAAATAACTTACCATCTGTGATATCTGGTAGGTAATAATCCGACATATCCCACCATTGAAGCCTGTGGGTGCGGTTACTGATGTTATTTGCAACAGCCATTTGACCTCGCCCTGCCAGTGCATCTGGATGAGTGAGAGAAAAGAGAGCAGCTTTAGAAAGTCCCACAGTTTCAAAGAAGTTTGAAAGTTAAACATAAATGCTAGTTATAGTAATAATCTAAGTCACTTCAATCAGAATCCAATATGAAAGTGACCAGCCAAGTGTTTGTATGTATAAAGGCCAGCGCACACCTTATGACCCGACTGGTCTACGACTGGCTTGCGACTGAGTGAGGGCTCTTGTTAGCTTGAGAGTCGCAGACAAGTCAGAGACAAGATGCAAGGAAAATCGTAAGGATTTGACATGTTGAATACTTATGACTGGATCACAAGCTCAATTCAACTTCCATCCAATCAGACAGCAGAGTTGCACGACGCGTATATGGTACACAACGCGGATACGCAGTAGTAAGCGCCATTTTCTCAGTTGCTAAGGCAAAAAGCATAAAGCGCATGCGTGAGTCGCAGACAGCATGGTAGTCAGATCGCAAGGTGTGCTTATGACTATTCATGCGATTCATCTCTACTCACTCAGTCGCAGACCAGTCGGGTTGTAAGGTGTGCGGCGGCCTTAATGAGTCAAGAATTTGTGCTAAATGATTCTGTTGGAAACTGGGTAATTGCTTCAAAATGAATGGAATTAGTGTGGGATTCGAGCCATATTTCAGGTCTATTTTTCCAAGCAATAATAACACACTGTCTCACATGTGCTGATTTATGTTGGTGATCTTAATTTCAACAGTTTTCAGCTCAGATTTCATGTTTTCAGAGATTGATTTGCGAACCAGATGTAAATCTACCGAGATATAATGGCAGTACACCTCAAATCTAAAGACTTTCTCTTGAAATCATTGTTTCCTGCAACTACAGGGCCCTGTCTTACAAAGAGTTACGATTGATCCATCCAATCGTAACTCTATGGAAATCCATCAGTGTCATAATTTTTTTTCTACAGGAAATTTGCAAAATTTCTTTGTAAACAAAGGAGAACACACCAAATTGTCAAGAAATCAGTGAATTAATGGATATACATTCATATCTAAAGAAAAATTTGAACAAACATGCATTATATACATGTATCTTGACTTTGCTGGCTTTCCATAGAACTTGCGATTGAGTGGTTCAATTACAACTCTTTGTAAGACGGGCCCCAGCTTAAAAAGTAATTCCATGTTATTTTCACCAAATTTATCTGGGCTAAATAAAAACAAAAATAAAACAGGATCAAGTGCTTATTAGTGTTCTTCTAAACTCCAATCTCTATTCTGACTTGGGTTCAGAAGTGAACCCCTTTTATATTGGTATTGTCAAGACTCTATAACCAAACAGGTGTTGGATAACCTTGGATGCTTGACCAAAACAATCTGTATGTCATAACTTGGTAAATTGGTAAACACATGATTTCCTGTTATACTTCCTGTAGAAGTATTGATTAAGTATTGATTGTTTCTTGATATATTATTGAATATGTGAAATATGTCATATCATCACATAACAATACATTAGACTTACTTGCAATGGCTCTGTTGATAGCATAATGTACCGATGGTGATGGAGGCTGTGTGTTATCAAACAAGCTTGTACTATAATGACTGTGTAGCACCCGTCTCCTGCAAAAGACAAAGGCGAACAAATATTTCATCAAATCCTCTTTTGATTATCAACTATGTGGCTTTATATGTATCTATAAGAAATAGAGCAAGTGTGCAACAATAAGACACAGACTTCCCAGTATTTCAAGAAATCAAAGTTCCCTGGTATTTATTTGATTTTTTCCTGATAAAGTCACAAACGTCCATGATAATTACTTCAACTCATTTTGAATTTTAAATGTGTGGCATTACTCCGGCTTGGATCTTTAGGCCCATATTCTGAAGTCAGGTTTAACTTAGACCATGGTCTAACCCTGTGCTAAAATTATGGCAAGCTGAAAGTGTCAAAATGTTTATTAAGTTGTATGTTTCTTATGTTTACTGTGCTCTTTCCTGATTTATCGATGGTGAAGACAGTTATCTATTTATACTTCCTAGATAATTATGAATGATTTGAGAGCCAAGTGAGCTGAAATATGGTATCTCTACTGTAAGTGATTTATGTAACAATTTGCTATCCATACTTAAACCAGAACTTTATACCTGAGGTTAAGTTAAACCCGACTTCAGAATACGGGCCTCAGTGTAATGCACTACAGATATCTGTACTGCAGTCAAATAGGCTATACCAAAAAAAAATCATACTCAGTTATCCAATGAATTTTGCTTTGTCAGGTAAAAATATCTAACAGAGTCTGGCTACTTTTGATTTTTGAGCTTATCAAAATTCCCTGACTTTTCCTCAATTTGAAACATTTTTTTGTTTAAGTTTGAATTAAACCTGACTTCAAAATAAACAGGACACTGCATATTAAAGTGAAACCGAACTGACCTGAGAGCCGTGCGATGGAATCCAAACCTAGACGGTCTTCTTCTTCTCATTCCCTCACCCGACTGGCCTTCATCATCCCCCTGTCTACCCAACGACTGCTCCCCAACAACACTGGGGTTATACCGCCGGCCTGCGATGTTCATCTGCCCCTGGAGGGAACGTCGGCTCAGCTGTGGCATGGCCCTCCGTCGTCTCGATGATCCTTCCGGCAACGGTGACCCTTCCCCCTCCTCCCTCGATGAAGATTGCAGCTCCCCGGATAAGCCCTGCCCGAATCTGCGACCTGCAGCACTCAAATTACCTGGCAGGGAGCGCCGAGAAAGTTGAGCTGCGACGGAAGTTTGAGCGAAGATTAAAGATGTCAGAGACACGATGAACTCATTTTCATTACGAACTTACAAAGCTAAATCATACTTGGAACCACAATTATACTTTTCTATTTCTAGCTTTAAAGACAGATACAATTTAGAAATGAAACTGGTAAATCTTGGAAATATTCCTGTGTTAATCATGCCTTAATAAGGTACTTGTACATGTATACTCTTCTAAGGATTTTTAATATTGGAATAGATACCTTGATATCTTGCTACACTTCTTCCTCTAACAGACATGGCATGACTAAGGGCAGTAGGGAAGTGTGACCCGCTGGATTCTGCATTCGGCTGTGTGCGTGGTCTTCGGGAAGGAATCCTGGCAACATAGGCGGTCTCTGCTCTTGGCTGGATTGACGACGGACCAGCTCTTGTGTCCGTGACCACCGCAACCTGGACATTCTCCCCTTCAACCTCCACCATGACCGGTTCCGCCTCCCTGGACTCTTCCATAGACACGGGAGGGGTGTCTGAATCATCGGAGGGGATGACGATCTCCTGAGGCTGTTCGTTGACAGGGCTGGTGCTATCCGCTTCGACGGGTGCCGGGCGTGGCAGGGCAAACTCGTTAGTGAGATTCTGAGACAACTGAGAGAGGCTGTTGGTCGGAGGATTAGAAGCAAAGTTGGCAAGGTTTGACAGCGACTCCACAGAATGCCTTGTCCTCTGTTCTTGCATCGTGCCTGTAAATCTCCTCTCTCGTGAGGTAGAAGCCTCGTGCGCCGGGAGGCTGGTACGGGTTAAATACCCAAGAGGTTGCGCAAAGCTACTTGGGTAGTTTGGGGGATCGCCAGGAACAAACCCCCTCTGGTGGCGGCTTCGTAATGCGTTCAATGTCACGGAAGCCGCATACTCCCTCGCTTGTTCTAATGTGTCCATGGACTCTGGAGACATTGGACGATTCATAGAAGACTCTCTGAGGGGATAAAATTAAGAAAAAGTTATCAGTATTAAACACTCATTTAGCTCTGCAGAATTTTTAATGAATTTTCATTCATGCACTCAGAAGCAGATAATATTACATAGATGTTTTACCCCTGCACTGCTTTCATTGCATATCCAGAATATTGCACTAAATAGCAAGCAATATTAAATAAATACTTCAGCCTTACCCTTTCGTAGCAATAAGCATATCAGAAATATCTCACTTGATATCAGTCAATATTACATGAATATCTTATGCTCAAGTGCTCTTCTTTCATGGCATATCAGAAATATTTCACACAAGAGCAGTCAACATTGCATAACACCCTTGCCTTTCTTTCATGGTATATCAGAACTATTGCACTCAAGATCAGTCAATATTACATCAATATTTTACCCTTGCACTTCTTTCATGGTATATCAGAAATATTTACACCCAAAAGCAGTTCAATCTGCATAACTCTTTTACCCTTGCATTTCTTCCATGGTATATCAGAAATATTGCTTTCTTGAGCAACGAATACTACAGTACATGAATATTTCACCCTTCATTTCTTTCACGGTATATCAGAAATTATGCACCCAAAAGCAGGCAGTATTACACTAATATTTCACCCTTGCATTTCTTTCATGGTATATCCTTAGCATTGCACTCAAAAGCAGTCAATATAAAAATACATGTAAACATTTTACCCTTGCTGTCCCTGTAGTATATCAGGGGGTATAGCTGGTTCTGGTATTGAGGGGGCAGGGTATGTATCAGGTTCCAGAGGCTCCGGGTCACTCTCCTCTGACCCTTGGTTGGAGTCTTGAGCACTGAGAAAAAAATAAGAAAAGGGGCTGCAGTGAAAAGTAATGGTAATGGTTGGCTTCAACTCATACAGTGCAAATGGCAGCCGCACACCTGAAAATTGAATATTACTTACGCCTCAGTTACATATGCTCTATGCTCTATGTAGCTAGTACAAAAATGTAAAAATTGCTCTTTTCGAATAACCTAATGGCGGCCGTAGAGTAAATGTGACTGAGGTATAACATTATGTCAATTTGTTTCAGTGATAGATTAATGCACCATCACAGCTGTGATTATACATGTAGCTGCAATGATCACATTTATCATATCCCAGGTTTCCTCCATAAAAAAAAAGCATTGATATGTACATCATTGGTGAAATGCAAATGAGAAAGCTGATGATGTCACAAACTATGCATGTATTTTTTGTGTTTTATTATTTGAATTTAAATAGGCCATTTTGTAAAGATTGGTTTCCTCAAATGGAACATGATAGGTCATTATTTCTTAATATTGACTGTGATAAGGAGCTTCTTTATTCTAATTTCATTTGGAAAAATTTGATAAAAGATTAGTAAATGTGAACGAAGGAATATTCTTGACGACTTACTTCTCATCACTATTGCTCGCATCTTGTTCAGGTAGCAAATTGGCAATGCCAGTCAACAGAAAGTGGCCTAGTGAGTCAAACTTCACCAATCTGCAAATTGCAAAATAAAATGAAATATAAATATCAATTAACAAGGATTTTATGCAGTTTTTCTGCTAATCTCCAAGTAAATTGGGAAAATACACAGATTTGCAGGATTGCATATATTCATTTTGGAATGGCTACTCTGATTTGAAGAAATAATGTATGTCAACAAATTACAACTTTACAGTTTACAGAATATGCAGAAAATCAGATATTAGGATTAGAACTATAGGAGGTAAATCCAAAGCTGTATACCTGAAGGCCTAAAAGTCAAGTCCACCCCAGACAAATATTGATTTGAATCAATATAGAAAAATCTAACAAGCATAATACTGATAATTTCATCAAAATCGGATGTAAAATATTTTCCTCAAAACAATTATATGCACAACTCAGTGAAATGCAAATGAAAGAGTCGATGATGTCCATCACTCACTGTTTTTTTTATGTGTTTTATTGAATCAATATAATAAAAAAAATGTATATGTCAATGATTTTAACAATAATAGTAATGTTTTTGTTTTTTGTTTGAATTATACAATATTCAAATTTGACAGAATTGACAATAACGTAAAACTTGACTGAACCACATAATGGTAAACAATGTTAATTCCACATGTTCAGGGAGGAATAAAACTCAATTTCACATGACAAGGGGGAGAAAATAAAAATATTTAATATTTCATATAGTAGGTTCCAAAAGAAATAGTGAGTGGGTGATGTCATCAGTCTCCTCATTAGCATACCGACCAGGATGTGCATATAACTGTTTTGAGAAATTAAGAAAAACTTTTAAATGCCATAACTTTCTTATTTCACATCCGATTTAGACAAAAATTTTATTCAAATCAACATTTTTCTGGGGTGGACTTGACCTTTAAAACATTACCAGGGGCAAAGTCACGCCAAGCCCCATGTTATTGTACCCCCTGCACACCACTTACCTGACAGTTTCAAAGGTACTGTTGGTCTGAACGCTGGTGAAGGGGGACGGCTCGTTCCAGTCCCAGAGAAAGATCTGGTTGCCCGTGGCGATCGCGAGGAGTCTATCCCGAGGGTGAAACGAGAGGGATGTGATGGTGGTTCGGTTCGGAGAGCACCATTTCTCGCTGCTACCCTGTAATTCAAGAGAGAAGAATGGCATTGTGATTTGCTTCAACTAAATGTGGAATTCAAATCCAACATGTATACATCCATGTTGGCAGATTTGGGGCCCATTGCAGAAAGAAAATGCAACTAAAAAAAAAAGGCGCAGATCTAATGCAGACATTTCATTGGTTGAAAGTAAAGTCGTGCTTGATTTTTGAAGTTGCATTCGATCGCAACTCTTTCTGCAACCTGCTGCTAGTGTGACATCATTTGAAATTGATCTTCCATAGTCTACATGTAGAAAGGAGGGAATAATCAAACTTGTCTTGGTTACTGTTTTTGTTTACAATACTTTCAAAAGCAATATGGACAATAGCCACTTCATGAATGAAGAGATGTGAAATGCAAATTTCAAGCAACTTTTCGAGAGGTATTTTTTCCTCCATGTCTAATCAAACGTATGCCACAAAAGGAATAGGCCCCAAAAATAGTGTTACAAGAAAATACAGTGAAAATCATTAAATCAAAGCAAAATCCAATACGCACAACATAACTGTGCATGGTTGAAAATCTGCCAATCAAACATTTCACATGTAACATTGTTTAGCAAGCTTTATTAGCATAGAAACTCAATTTTCTCTTAGATTTTCACTACTTATAATTTAATATACATGCTTTTGTACATGTCTACAAAGAACACTATAATTAGAGCACTAAAGGACACGAGACTGGCATTTCAGAAAGTGGAGAACTAGCAGGGATGTCGTCAAGGCCAGTATTTCTGGGTCAAGAGGCTGCAGGAGAAAACCTTCTCCCATAGACTTTGTACATGTGGCTTGAAACAAGGCCAAGATCATCATTTGGTCTCAAGGCCAGGCTTGCCTACATCCCTGAAAACTGGGGTCTGTAATGGATGAAATCCATGGGTATTTACCTGGAGATCCCAGACACGGACCTCACCACCCAGACAACCGGAAGCCAAGATCTCCTTCGAAGAGGGATGAAACATGATGGTCCATGGGGTCCGAGGGTGGCCCACTAGGGTTTGTATACACTCCTGGGTCTTGACCGTCCAGATATAGATATGATGGTTGCCATGGGTCGAAGCCATGAGGGCGCTGTCATGGCTGAAGCTGACCAAGAAGGTGGAGCGGACATTGCTTTGAAGCATCAAAGGCTGCATAGGAAGAACACATAAAAGAACACAATACAGTGCATCCTACGAAAAAGAAAAAAAATCAACATAGCAAAACCACTTGAACGGTCTTTATTTATCATAAAATCAAGCTTTTCTTCTTCATTTTGATTCAAAATACATGTATGGTATGAATGATTCAATTCATGCATAGATCATTTAGAAAAAGGAAACCAGGGGGGTGTTTCATGAAAGGACTTGTCGGACGTTTTATCCGACAAGTCCCATTTCATCCGACAGTTACCGTGGTAACAGTGCCTCACAGCCAATCAGGGGAGCGTTTCATCAATATTTTCATCCGACAAGTTGTCAGCTCTGACATCTTTTCTTGATTCTGATTGGCTGAGAGGCACTGTTCCTATGGTAACTGTCGGATAAAATGGGACTTGTCGGATAAAACGTCCGACAAGTCCTTTCATGAAACGCTCCCCAGAGTAAGAGAAAGATGTCAGATCTGACATCTTGTCGGACAAGAATGTTGATGAAACACTCTCCAGGACTCCAAGTTAAACTACATTGTAGTTCTAGATCTTTTTGTACTTTTTGAAAATGAAATGGAAGGTATTGCCAATAATGGTTCAACAACCTTTCGATCAACCAACCTGGGTATCATATTATATTCATCATCTTTTTCGAATTCTATATACTAGCATCAAAATTGTTATGAGATAGATAACTCTCAGTTTAGGGTCTACCGTAATGACAAGCAGGCCGTGGGGTTTTTTATTTGCAAAAAAATAATGATTCTTATTTCTTCTGATTTTCTCGAGATTTTTGGCACACATACTCTTCAAAATTAAGGAACAATATCAACTGAAAATTCATGGAGTTTTAAAGGAGAAATCCATGTTAAATCATTAGTTTCATTTTTAGACATATAAATGCCCCATTACCCTGGGGGGGGGGGTCAAATGTGTTGCTGTACTCATGAGTGACCAAATTATCTCCAAACACTCCCTAAACAAGATTTACTCTTTGTGAAAAATAACCCCCAGAAACAAGTTTTTCGCAGGCTTCATTTACACGTTTTGAATTATGACACCTCAACAAGTTTGATCTAGGCCCCTGTGCAGTAAAGTTTTACCCTTTTTACACAGGATTTTCTTAGCCCCGGACTATCGCTAACCCCGTACTATCCTTAACCCTGTACTATTTTTTTTCCTTTTCACACATGCCAAATTGTTATTGCTAACCCCGGATAAGGAATGCTTTCTTTTCACACACGAAACTTGCTAACCCAGGATTAGTGGTTTTTGTTGATCATTCGTAATACAAGTACTTCACTCGTACCCGTTTTAGACAGGCTAAAATTTCCTTAACCCCGTACTATAGGTAGCCCCACCTATAGTTTTTTCGTTTTACACTAGCGATCTTAACCCCGTACTATCGCTCTTAGCACCGCAATTGCTGGGATAACCCTGCTTTTTTGCAGGGCCAAATAATCCCGTACTAAAGGTGGGGTTAGCCCACTTTGCAAAAATGCTGTGTAAAAAGAAAGTGGGCTAAGCTTAACCCCGTACTATAGGTGGGGCTAAATGGCAATTTAGCCCCACCTATAGTACGGGGTTAAGGAAATTTTAGCGTGTGTAAAAAGGGTGTTTAAGTACCACAAAGGTCGGAATAACGTTACAAAAGGGGTAGCCATACTTTTGCGCAAATTTCTAAAAATCATCATGAAGCTGAATTTCAATCAAAAATTTCTTGCATTTCACACAAAATTAATCAAAATCTTAAGTGCCAGATGGAAGGCAAGATTCCAAAGTCAAATTCGCTTGACGGAATTATAAAGTAAGTAAAGGGCTTTTCTGGTAATGCAATCTCATAATTCCATGGCTATCGACTAGTTCGTGCTTGGCTGTAAAAATCCTTAGAAACGAAATCAAGCAGACATGTAAAATAATTATATCAGATTATATCAGCTTAAACACCATTCTTAAATTTGATGCAATGTAAGGTAACAAAATTTGCCAATGTTTTGCCAATATTTTCACAAATTGAGACCTTACCTTCAAGAGTAATTTTGGGTCGCTTCTTCTGTTGGTGATATCAGTTTTTCAAGATATTAATTAGATATTGAGATATTCGACTGTGTGCAAAATTAGGTTACGCACAAATTAAGGTCACACCACAAAACACTGTAATAAGTGTCATCCCAAATTCATCACATAGCCTAATGTTGATTAATTCAAAAGCCCTGGGCCCGGGAAAATAAAAAAGCTTGGGGAAAACATTTTGGGGAAAAAAATATATTTAACAGGCAGTACCCTAAATACGTTTTGCCTAGACCAAAAGCTTCAGTCTCTGGTTTGGCTCCACTCAAAAAAATACAGAGATCGAAGTTCTAACTCCATCTGTACAGGGACTCAATGGCCATGTTTATAGATATATTGAGTTTGGATAAATCAAGGAGTGGGAGCTGCGCGACAGTAGGCCCGTTTCGGGTACACACGTACACTCACGGTCAAGTCAGTGCACGTGTACTAAATTCCATCACCATGTACACGGTAGCATCTGAATAAAGCTTGTGTGGGACTGTAAAGTCAGTGAACAAGTTCACAGCCTCACATTAATTCTTAGTTCTCAGACACTGCACATGTTTTAATAACTATTATGTCAATATATATCAATTAACCTAGTGTGAGTTTACTTCCAAAATCGCTGATTTATTCCACATTTCATCTGGAGACTCAAGTTTATGTACCACGAAATGGGTATGCTCCACCTCCGGTCTCAAAAGCGTTGCTCGATCACTTTTAGTGCCAATTTGAGAATAAACAATTGTGACAGCGATCATTGCTCCATTTACGTATCTATCCGCCCATACCCTTTTGCTACAAGCCTACAAACACACACTCAAATTGGCAATAAAATAATGAAAATCAATCGATAACTTCAGTTACACTTAATTCTGCAGCGATCTGTGCATGCGTGTACGGTAGGGGAGACCGGGGTTAATTGGAACATGGGGTAAGTTGAAACATTGTAATTTTCTTTAACGCCTGTAAAATAAATTTATGCAATACTGCCCTCAATTTATTGCAATAATAATTCAACACTGCTTTATTAAAAGTAATAAATTGAGGGCAGTATTGCATAAATTTATTTCACAGGCTTTTAAGAAAATTACAATGTTTCAACTTACCCCATTTTCCAACTAACCCCGGTCTCCCCTACAGTATGCAAAATGCGCATCCAACGAATGTCGTCGCTAGCTAGGGCCCTGCACTGATTTACTTGCATTCTTCATTAATTGAATGCGCTGCTAAGCTGAGTAAACTTTTTAATTGTACCAATTTTTGTGGATTGATAAGGTACTTCCAACTTCTCAGGTAAGCTTTAAAACTGTGACTTAAGCTATATCAGCGATTCCAAGTTAAAAAAATGTAATGCGTGAGATTTTCATGACTCGACGTCTCTGTGCGCGCACGGCCAGTACTTACACTCGTATGTTGCGAAAAGGTGCGCGCGCAACGCGCATGAGATATGGGCTTCAAAACCATGCGATGCACGCACGCTATTCATCGTATCACGTACTAGCTGTGCGCTGACTGCACTTTTGATTCGTCTCGCGTACCGGGCTAGACGCGAAGGCGGTCGGTCAGTCGTATAATCTGGCGAAATAATGCTACTTTTTCTCTTTTTTTTCTGTCGGGTCCCGATGCGTGAGAAAAATGGGTGCCATGCATGAGATCGTGAGACGGACCCTGAATGCGTGAGTCGCACGCACAATGCATGAGACTTGGTAGCTCTGCTATATAGACCCTATTTATGTTACATTGTCATGTTGATGCGAGTACCTGAATATTCACATGTCGGAAAAACTGAAAACATACCTTAACTCGCTGTGTTTACAACCTGTACGAGACCGAAAAACATGCCGTGTACACTACATGTAGGCCCTAGTGTACACGTGCATCAAAAATGGACTTTCAAACCGGGCCTATGCAACAGACGAAGTGAGTCATTTTTTTCTGTTTAAGTTTATTTAGGCCTAGGCCTATCCGTTTTGGTGCAATTCAGGCCAAAACAGAACAATAATCTTGATTTGGTCCAGTTCTTTTTACATATTTTTATGAAATAAAGACAAAAATCGATGAGCCCTGTCAGGGGGATTTTGCATTGTTAATACCCCCTAATAATAGCAACTGCATGATCACGAGCCGTCTTGACTCTTGGTACGCGAGGAGAAATGAAAAAAAATTTAATGTTAAAAAACCCCTCGAACATGTCGAAACAGACGGCTGCCAGCTGTCTAAGTTTGACCTCACAGAAGTCTTTCTTTCATTTTCAAAACCACCCTTTTTCTTAAATTAGTGTGTTTGATAGGCCACCCCTTATTCCTTGAAACAACGTTTAGGCCTATAAAAAATTCACTCATGGTTTCAAATCGTCTCGTGTGTGAAGGATTCATATGCACCTGGTGCACGCGAATCTTTCACACCCTTTTTACTAAAATAACTATGACTTTACATCGTAGCTAAGCATTATATTTATTCTATGACACTTACCGAACCATATGGATCGTTTGTTGAATTCTGTTTGGTGTTGTTTTTAATAAAATAAGAGCATTTTTCGTGATCTTCACGTCGATGCCTCTTGATCAGCGTTGATATCAACTTTTGCCTAAAGAGGGCGCGCGATATTATTTCAAAGTCGGTAGGCACTTAAGAACCAAGTTTGAAAGGATACTCGTAAAATTATGTCACTCTCGCCGATGAATATTCATTAGATCGTGGTCGTGCGTGTTCAATACACACTGAGTGCATGCATGCAGAGAGTTTTTATTGAACACGCACGACCACGATCTAATGATTATTCATCGCGAGAGTGACGTAATTTTACGAGTGTCCTTTCAAACTTGGTTCTTAAGTGCCTACCGTACCTTTGTTTACGGTGTTGCAAGCTAGCTGCATTCTAGGCGATCAGCATTATTTTCTTGCTCGTTCAATCCACTTTCATCATCATCTTGTCAAAAGATGGCGTACTTTACCAATAAGTATATACATGAGATGCAACCTGTTGATTTTTGGTACAATTTCGTATTAATGCGCTGACGACTTGAATTGAGAATGTTCGATACGAAAAATTGCTTTTCGATTGTTGTTTGCGTACTTTCCACCGCAGTATTAAGGACGGATCGAACGGAGTATCCTGGTTGAGACTTGGAGGTAAGCGATAAAAACACTTTTATAAATAATTTCCAATTCATTAAAAAAAAAAGTTAAATCATAAAAACAAATTTCCATTAGTGGAGAAATACTCAAATGTTTGGCGTTTTTCATTCCCTCACATTCGTGTGATGAATGAAAACGTCAAAGTCCACTATGAAACCACATGCGTTGTGCGAGGTTAGTATTACTAACCTCGCATGTTGTGTGAGTGTAAAAAATTATATGTGCTCGCGTGGCCCGCGTCCAAAACTGAATGAAA
Source organism: Lytechinus variegatus (assembly GCF_018143015.1). NCBI lineage: Eukaryota > Metazoa > Echinodermata > Echinoidea > Temnopleuroida > Toxopneustidae > Lytechinus > Lytechinus variegatus. The sequence goes on along the minus strand of NC_054748.1, from coordinate 15,015,073 downwards.
TGGAAAAAAAGAGTCGAGTGCTTTTTCTTTTTTATGCATTTTTGGTTACGCAGGAGTACAGCAATATATTCATATTATTTTACTGGTCCCCGGGCCCCATTCAGTCTGTTAGTCATTAGTATTACTAGTATAACGTCGCGTTTTCGTCACTGGATCATTTGGGCGACGTTTTCGTCGCTGGATCAATAACGTTACTTTATTTAGCCTAGGCCTACATAAAAACAAGCACTCGGGACCAAAGAATTACAAACGCTCGTCTTACTTACCACAATTTTAGAAGAATACTTGGCACTAATAAAATCTGCATAATTTCTAAGGATATCATTACTTCCAGGCTTCCTTTTAATCCCAATTTCCCGATCTCTTACGCCTCGCAATAATTTTTTCGGGAGTTTCATGTTGTCCCTCTTATGATATTAGGCGGAGACGCAAGCGGCAGCTTCAACCGTGGCAAAACAGTCACACGAAATCGCAAATTTTTGATCGATTTGTATCGTGTGCCGTTAACGTCAGCTAGCACATACTAGCTTTGATCGGTCGGGATCTATGTTTAGGGTGTGACTGTTAGGCCGTATACACTTGTTTTACAAATTTTGGGAATTGGAAGGTACGACATCCCGAAGGCATCGGAACGCGTAAACCAGGGGCGTATCCAAGAGCTCCAAAAGGGGGAGGGGGCACATTTTTCCGAGGAAAATTTTACAAGCCCCCCCCAAACAAAAAAAGTAAATAAATAAAATGATTTTTTTTATAACAAAAAATTTAGGATGTTTCAAAAGGTCTTCAGTTTCAAAGGGGGGGGGGGGCACTGTTTTAGTGGACCCATTTCCATTATGCTCAATATTATATCCCCCCCCCCGTTTCCCACCCACTCTCTCTCTTAATTGGGGGGGGGGGAGGTTGCCATGAAAAATGGGATTCCATAATGGTAAACACGTCAAAGATTAAATTTCATCATTGGCCGGCGTAAAAGCATAGGCCTACCATGCCTATACTATACATAGTTTGAAAATTGTAACAAAATTACCAATTGATCGATCAGGGGAAAGGGTCAGTTGCTCGCCTTATATCAAAAAGAAAATATTTGAAGCATTACTCGTGTAGGGGAATCATCACAAATTACTTGTTTATTTTAAAGTTTCCATTTGAAAGTATATATTCCGTCGTAATGACAATTTCAAACCGCATATACACCCACATGCAGGCACTTAAGCTATTTTCTCACTTTTCTATAGGTTTTCACTCCTCCTCCCCTCTCTCTAAAACACACCCACACTATCAGTGAGGCTCCCCCTCCCCCATTTAGCTCGAGCTCCTTTCCCTCTCTCTACTTAAAGGGGTAGTCCAGGCTGAAAATTGCGAGATGTGAACAGATATTGTAAAATGGGACAAAACATTACATCGTACAAGGAATCACAAAACTATATATTTCAAAATTATTTCAGTGGAACAGCTTTATATTTGTGTATATCGTGGCAATGAACAAGCTGACGACATCGCATCCCCACTTATTCGTTTGCACTACGTGAAATTATGTATATAATTTCCCCCAAAGAAGGAAAAATAAGTGTGACATGTCTTTACACAAATGTTGATTATATATTTGATGCAATAGAAAGTTTTAAAGCTGTAATGAAATCCCTGAAATGCTGATAACACACATGTATTTTTAATAATTTTGGAGGCAATACAATGATTTTTGGAATTGATATTTTAATTATACTACATGCAGATAATTGGAATGAAATTTTAAATTGTTAGTGATGGAATATTGATTATACACACCTTTCAAAAACCTTTTTGGTGGTAATATAGCTTTAGTCTTTATGTAAACATGTATTTACTTTCACTGAATATAATTCTTATAAATGTATTACTATTAATGGTTTTATATGTTTATTTAACTGAAGTTGTGAACAAAACAAATTTCCAATATGGATAAATAAAGATGAACCTTGAACTTGAACTTGAAAGGGAAAGTAGGGATATGATGATAAAGCACATATTTTGCATATCCACTAGGGTGCGCATGTACTGTTTCCACAGAATGTTGCCAAACTGAAAAGTTCAATAACTATATATTTTATATAGTTATTTTGATGAAATTTTCAGCGTTCTGCCTGGTTAAAATGTTGGACAACATACTGTCCACACAACAATCGGTTAACAAAAATGATCCAACTCTTGGTAGTTTTCAAATTCAACCAATACTGTGTAGTCTTCACCCAAAACACACATTATCTGTTTAAAACTACCCAGAATTGGATAAAGTTCTAACCAATAGTTGTGTGGACAGTACGTTGCCCAACATTTTTAAAGGGAAAGTTCACCCTGACAAAAAGTTTATTGTAAAAAAAGCAGAAAAAATTATTAAAAATATTACCGAAGGTTTGAGATAAATTCATCAAATAATTAAAAAGTTATTAGAATTTCAATTATTTAATTTGTGACGTCATATGCGAGCAGCATTCCTACATAGCGAATGGTAAAAAATCAATAAAATGTCATTTTCTCAGAAAATTGAAAATGGTTTTCACTGTAACTTTTGTATATCAATAGACAAATCATTTCACACCCGATCATGAAAAGAAAACAAAATTAAGTCATCAGGAACCATACAAAATTTGAAATTCATACATTTTATATTACATAACACATGGGGCAGCTGCTCGTTTATGACGTCACAAATCCAAAATTTTGAACTCCAATAACTTTCTTACTCTTTAACGGATTTTCCTCAAACCTTCACCAATATTTTTTAACTATTTCTTCTGCAATTTTTACAACATAGTTTTCTTCAGGGTGAAATTCCCCCTTAAGAGTGTAATTATTTAGAATTTTAGATGTCATTATTTTCAGCCTGAAATACAGAAAACATTGAATGGGAAGTTTTCATTAACAAATACCAGGGCCCCATCTTACAAAGAGTTACGATCGATCCAAATAATCGTAACTCTATGGAAATCCAATAGTCATAGTGTCATAATTACTTCAACAGGAAATTTGGAAAATGTCCTTTTAAACAAAAAAGAACACACCAAATTATCAAGAAATCAATGAATTTATGGATATACAAGTACATTCATATCTGGAAAATATTTTGAACAAATATGCATTTTATGTGTTGACTTTGCTGGCTTAACATAGTTGCGATTGATCTGATCAATGTAAGATGGGCCACAGATGTGAATAAAAGCAAAGAAATGAAAGAATAAAGGAGAGCAATCAACTCTTTACATGACTTCCTAAGCTCACAAGGTCATTACGGAATATTGAGAAATAAAAAAAAAACAACAGCGTTAATTGTGGATTTTTATAGTATTTTTATTACCATAAAGATAATACAGCAAAAGCGCTCTTATTATAAGTGCATTCCAGGGCATGTGTAAGTCTGAACAATAATGAGATTAAAATTCAATAAGTACCTGCATCAATCTGAATATAGGCCCTGTTTCACAAACCCTTCACTGGCAAGTTACAATTGTTACAAGCTTCTAAAACCTGGCATTTAGTAGGTTGAGGAACTTTGTCATTTCTTTTTTTGTGTGTGAAACAGGCCCACTACAAAAAATCTTGAAAAAAATACTCAAATATAAAGCCACTTTAGCTTGCGTAGTTAACTTAAAGATAAATTCCAGTTTTGGTAACGACCTCAAAATGACTTTTGACAGAATCTGATATAATGACCACCCAAGTGTCTGTTTGTATGAATAAAAAATAAGTGCCAAGGGATTCTGGAAGAAATTGTGTACTTGCTAAGAAATAAGCAAAATAAGCGCGGTTTCGGTCACTTCCGTCAGGTCTTTATTCCAGCAATATTAATACAATGTCCCACGTGTGCCTATCTGTGTCGGTGATCTTCATTGTGAACATTAATTTTTTCAGCGTAGTTTTCAAGATTTCACAAAGTTCAGCTTATGTAAGTGTACCAGATCTAGATCCTCGATTATGTTCTGACAATTAAGCCTGGTTTTACAGACTTTCTCATGAAATCAGTGTTTATTGCAACTACTGGCATTTCTCTTTAAATGCCATACATACATCTCCCTCTCTCTCTCTCTTTATATACAGTCTAATTTGGATAAAACAAAATCAAGGAAGAAAATAAATACAAGAGCCCGTATTCTGAAGTCAGGTTTAACTTAAACTCAGGTTTAAAGTTGTGGTTTAAATATGGGAAGCCAAAAGTATCAACATTTTTATTAAGTTGTATGTTTCTTATATTTACGTTGCTCTTTCCTGATTATTCTATGGTGAAGACGATCATCGATTTAAACTTCCTAGACAATTATGAATGATTTGAGAGCCAAATGAGCTGAAATATGATATCTCTACTGTTTGTGATTTATGTAACAATTGGCTATCCATACTTAAACCACAACTTTAAACCCGACTTCAGAATACGGGCCAATGTAAATAATACATTAATACATGTTCATGTACATAAAAAAAGATAAAAAAATAAACAAACAGTGGAGAATAGCAAACATACATTGCTATCTATGACAAGGTCTACTCCACATGCGTGATCATGATAGAAAATAAAAAAAATAAGCATAGATAATAGCAGGGTGCAACATAACTTTTTAAACTTTTAGTCGGGCAAGTAAATTTTTAAATAGTTGGAATATACTTGCCCCAAAATCCATTTCACTTGTCCGAAAAATCCTTGAAAAAAAAGTTTTACCTCTTCAAAAGACAGTATTGCAGTTTTATAAACCATTGAACTGCTTTTCTCTAGAGCTTTTGACATGAACTGATGTACCTTGTTATTGCATGTCTTTTTCTAAAGTGATTTTATCTTGCCCACCATGACCAAAATTAGGGTAGATATCATATAAAAAATATCGACCCTAATTTTGGTCATTCTACTGTGAGATATTTTGCTTGCCCAATTCGGGCAAGTAGTTTTGGTCTTTACTTCAAAACACGTGCCCTTCTCTAACTTTTACTTGCCCGGGCAATCGGGCAAGTGCTTATCTGAAATACATGTATCCAATTCAAATGGGCCATAAAAAAGGGTGACCTAGGCCTCGTCTGAAAGAGTTACGATTGATCAAATCAATATTAATTCTATGGAAATCCATCAATGTCATAATTTTTTCTACAGGAAATGTGCAAATGTCCTTTGTAAACAAAGGAGAACACACCGAGCTGTCAAGAAATCAATGAATTTATGAATATACATTCATATCTAGAAAAAAATTTGAGCAAACATGCAGTCAGTGTATATATGTTGACTTTGCTGGCTTTCCATAGTTGCAATTGATTTGATCAATCATAACTCTTTGTAAGACAGGCCCATGGCGTCCCAAAATTCTAGGGACAGTCCCATAATTTAGCAGTTTGTCCCGTGAGACCCTGTCCAGGATGCCGTTTTGTCCCGTATTTCAAGATTTTGAACACACAAACAAAAAAGGGAGAATATTGAAACCTGACAATTTTTTCCTTTTCTTTGTTCTCTCCCCCCCCCCCTATTTTTATATTTTTCAGAATAGTGTGGATATATCCACAATTTAAGCATTAGATTAGATTGTGTCCAAAACACTGCCAATGCAGGTAGGTGCAATTTCATTAAAGGGGAAGTTCACCCTGACAAAAAGTTTATTGTAAAATAGCAGAAAAATTTATAAAAAATATTGCCGAAGGTTTGAGAAAAATTCATCAAATAATTAAAAAGTTATTCGAATTTCAATTATTTGATTTGTGACGTCATATGCGAGCAGCATTCCTACATAGCGAATGGTAAAAAATCAATGAAATGTCTTTTTCTCAGATAATTGAAAATGGTTTTCACTTTACCTTTTGTGTATCAATAGACAAATCATTTCACACCCGATCATGAATAGAAAACAAAATTAAGTCATCAGGAACTATACAAAATTTGAAATTCCTGCATTTTATATTACATAACACATGGGGTAGCTGCTCGTTTATGACGTCACAAATCCAAAACTTTGAACTCTAATAACTTTCTTACTCTTTAACGGATTTTCCTCAAACCTTCATCAATATCTTTATCTATTTTTTCTGCTTTTTTTACAACAAAGTTTTCTTCAGGGTGAACTTCCCCTTTAAGAACATATCCTAATTCAATTCTATGAAGTGAATGATTTCTCATTAAGACAACCTTCTAAAAACATCTAAACGTAACAGCCTCTCTTACCATATATGTCCACTGTTTTTTACCATTTAATTTAAAGAATTAAATAGTAATTGACATGAATTAAAGAGTAATGGACATGGATTAAGATAAAATGGTTCATATCATCTACCTGTACATCCAACATACCCTTGGAAAATAGAATCATGTATTAAAGATTTTTAAACCAAAATAATAACAAGAATAAACCGCCCTATTTGTGCGAATATCAACTCTAAATACACCAGAACACCAGAGATAAAGACTAGTTGCTTTATGTACATTGGAGTTGCAAACAGATAAAAACCTTACTGGTAGTATAATGCGCATTAACAATTGAGTCAGAAAAACAATGGCAAGTTTAAAACCTCTTTATATTACCTGAGGCATAGTGATGAAACACAGCCAGCAAAATAAATATGCTCCCTGAATGATGTATGTTAATATTAGTTTAAGGACAAGTTCACCCCAACAAAAAGTTGATTTGAATAAAAAGAGAAAAATCAAACAACACAACACCTATTAAATTTCATCAAAATTGGATGCAAAATAAGAAAGTTAGATGACATTTTAAAGTTTTGCTTAATTTCAATAAAACAGTTATATGCACATCCTGGCTGGTATGCAAATGAGGAGAATATGATATAATCTACCCACCATTTCTTTTGCTTTATATGAAATTTTTAATTTTATTCTCATTGCCAAGTGATACGATGATTAATTCCTCCCTCAACATGTGGAATTAGCATTGTTTAATACTATATGGTTCAGTCAAGTCCCTATTGTCAAATATGAAATATTGTATAATTCAAACAATAAAAAACAACAGAAATAGTGAGTGAGGGACATCATCTACTGTCTCATTTGCATGTCACTGAGTTGTGAAAAAAAAGTGAAACTTTAAAATGTCATAACTTTCTCATTTTACATCCGATTTTGATGAAATTTTCAGCATTATGCTTGCTTGAATTTTCTTTATTTATCCAATTCAATGTTTTTCTGGGGTGGACTTGACCTTTCATATGTAAAGCTAACTAGGCGAGTTGTGAAAAAATCACATTGTGCACATAATGATGATAATGATGTACATACATATATATATATATATATATATATATATATATATAATTTATATATATATATAATTTATATATATATATTGCAAATTTTACTCTTGTTGTCGACTACTTGTACATGTGTTCCATCCAATTAAAAATCCTTTCTTTTCCAAATGCTATAACATTCTTTTATAATTTTACTCTTATTGTTGACTTCTTGTACATGTATTCCATCTATTTAAAAGTCCTTTCTTTTCAGAACACTACACGAGAATACCATTAGAAAAATTGTCTACAATCAATACAATCTTTTCAGATATTGTGGTATATGGTGTTTACCCTTTGCAATATAATGACCTGAAATTGATACAATTTCATTTTTTCACAAAACAATATACTTGTATAGACTGTCATATGTAGCAAAAATGTTGTATCCAAAGATTTGTGTAGTGGCTAATTACTTTTGGTTTGTTTTCACTTTGGTTGACAACTTGACACATATAGAGTGAGATGATTCTTTTTTCATGAAGAATTGCCCATTGCGAATAATTGATGTTGAACAATTGCTTATTCCTAACTAGTGAAAACATGAACAAGCTGTACATGTAAGTACATATATAGGCACCATGATCAGACCACAAAACACTCAAACATAAATCTTAAAAATTTGATACTTTATTTGAGAAATGATGATGTATTTCGTTTAAGTATGATCCATACTACCCACTCACAAATTTCTGTAAGTTCACTTGTTTTTGTATCATTGATTTGTTTAGTATTTCTGATTTATTGTAGAGTGCTTCATATAGAATTTTTTGGCCTTTGATAAAGAAATAATTAGGCGCTTTATAAGTATCATTATCATTATTATTTGCAATTGAATAATTGAAAGAGAAATGAAATAAACCAATGAATAATAAATCAGTATGGAAGACCAAACAGGGATGCCCTGATGATTTGGTGAAACTGATGGATCTTAAAAATCTACATGTTGTATAAGAGCACACTAAACAAAAGACACAATCTTTATGGATTACATTTAAAAAAAATGCACATTACTTTAATATATATTTACTGTTTATGCAAAAATAATTTGTGCAATGTGATAAAATGCAAGTTATATTCTACCTTCATATATATTGCAATATATTATATTACAAACAGAGCAAGACTTTTTTCTTTTTTATTTCTAAATAAATGTAAGTCGCAATATATGTTAAAATATTAAGCAGCATTTATGAAAATAGGGATTCTAAGTACGATGTCTTGGAAGACAGGCTATTTCTCTTTCTTTTCAATAACGTGTCCATGGCTGACAACTGACATCGCCATTCCTAGCTGAGCTGTGTAATAGGTTGTCATGACGATGGACTGGGATGATGGGATAGCGCTGCGAAACATATTCGTCGCCAGGACCAGGTCCGAGATACAGAACAGGACCGCGCCTATCCCGGCAGCCATTTTGGTCCATGTCCAGAGGTTCTCCGCAAACTGGACCCGGGCGATCGCCCTCCACAGCATGAGCATGATGAGGATGATGTACAGGGCGCCGAGGAATGTAAGTTCGTATGCGGCAAAACCTGGGTAGAGGAAGCCGTAGACGACCCCAGCAAAGGGCATCAAGGGCACCAGAATGGAGGGTTTTATTGGGTTTGTACCAAAACTAAACGCAAAGATGTACATGACATGCGCCAGCGCAAAGAAGAGAAGTCCGTGGATGAAGTATTGGTTGACGTAGACGAGACAACCATCGCCTATGCAGGACAGGACAAGACCGGTTAGGATTGCGAGATGGTACTTTGGAAAGACCGAAAACCCTTGCTTGCAGAAGAGGTAAATCTCGTGTATGACGAAGCCGCAGAGGCAGAGGATCGGGAGACACTTGCAAGCGATGGCCAGCCACGAGGGTTCCGGTCGGAGCAGAAAGTAGAGGATGGTTCCGTTGATGAATGGGATGAGTCTCGGACATACTGCTCTGGCCTGAAGGAAGATAAAAAGGGATACATTTACATTATCATGATCATTATTATTATTGTTATCAATACAGGGTCTACTGATTATTAATATTGTAGTACTTTAATAGTAGTATAAAGCAGTAGTCGTAGATGTAGGCCTAATCGTTTTGGACCTGATTAAAAAAGCGCTGCTGTACATAAGAATAGGAATCTGATAGATAAATGTACGTAAAATCCCATATTCTTGCGAGTTGTGACTCTTGTCAGAGGCGTTGATTGTCTGAACAGGATGCAATTCGAAGAACTTTGCATTTATTGCAAGCAATATTCCATAATTGTTTGAAAATTTTAATACTTAGACCATATGACATTTGATTGTCAAAATTTATTTTAACTGGATTTGTTTTGGTATCACACTTAAGCACTGGCGTAAATCCGTGTTGATGGGTGGGGGGATGACTGAAATATTTTGGCATTTTTTTGCAATCATGTTTTTAGATATGCAAGGAATTGTCATTGATATGTCCACACTGGCGTTCCGTGGGTCACGGCATTGTGGAGGCACCAGCAAATTTCTTTAATCACTGAATGAGTGCGCGAAGCGCGAGTTGATTTTTTTTATATTCACACCTAAAAAGGGACATTATCAAATTTATGTAATCATGATAGGTACCTGTCTTGCTAAACAATGCGAGCGCGAAGCGCGAGCTGAAATTTTCGTATATTTTGACCACAAACAGCGATATTTTTTAGAATATATTTTAGGAATCTATTAAGAGTATGCATATCTCACCATAGTCCCCTAATGCAAGTGCCAAGCGCTTGCTGATTTTATTAGAATTACATCTGAACACATGAAACACTCTTTGTAGTCATTGCAATCATGATTATCATACGCATCTCACCAATCAAATATTGCGAGCGCAAAGCGCGAGCTGAAAATTTAGATAATTCAGACCTGAAGTGGGGCATTCTAAGGTTTCTTTGTAGGAATTAACTAGGACCATATAGGTATTTCATTAACCAAATGATGCGAGCGCGAAGCGCGAGCTGAAAATTTTTCATATTCAGATCAGAAGGGACATTTTAAGGACTGATTTTAGGAATTCACGAAGAGCAGACATATCTCACCAATCCACTAATGCGAACGTAATCACGGACAGGAAATGTTTATATACGGAGACCTTAACATGGGGCAATCACTTTTTGAGTCATGTAAAAGAAGCATATGTCAATATATGATAACTCAAGTGCTAGAAAATATATTTGGTTTATATTGACTTAAAAACGTGATGTTTTAGTACAACAGGATTATATATCTTGTTAAACAGACAATGCGAGCACCAGGAACAATGAAGACGTAGGCCCTGGGCAAATTATGTTTCATAAACTAAAAAGTTATGATAAAAAATGTTTCTTATGTTATGTAACATAAATAATTATAATATAACATTATAATGAATTATATTTTCTTCTTTCCCACTACATTTCTCTTCCTTTCTCCCTCATTTCTCCTTTTCCCTGTTTTTTTTTTTTTGGGGGGGTGGTCAGCCGATGGGGGGTATTAAGTTACGCCACTGTATGTCCATATGGCAAATACCCCTCCGATATAGTTATCTTTTTTACCCCATGATGGTTTAATGGTTTTATTAGAGATTACATTCAAAATGTTTTGACATTCCATCTTAATCCCTCCCCCCAAAACCCCAACATTGATGAATTGGAAGAAACAGGGGTTTCTCTTCAATGTTATAATAAGGACATAAGTATTTCGTTTGCAAATGGTGAACTGCCTCTTTATTTGCATTTTATGATCCAATGATATTGTTTTATTTGTTAAGCGGTATTTTAGGAAGAATTTTCACCAACAAAACAATTATCTCTTGTGATTTTTTTC